>NC_133415.1:28190446-28493750 GCF_049350105.2 Macaca mulatta | reverse complement strand
GCAGTGGCTCATGCCTGTAATCCCAGCACTTTGGGAGGCCAAAGCAGGCGGATCACGAGGACAGGAGATCGAGACCATCCTGGCTAACATGGTGAAACTCTGTCTCTACTAAAAATACAAAAAAAAAAAAAAAAAAAAAAAAAAAGGTAGGGAAACTACACCCACAGACAATGCAAGGCTTGGCTGTGTGTGTGCGTGTTTGTGTGTGTTTTGTATAAGTAGGGTGTTGAACACAAAAATCACTGCTAACATATGAAACTATAACCATGAGAGATTAGGGATACTTTACAACTTCTACAGGGAAAGGAAAACAATGAAACAAACAAAAAAAGGCATCCTTAAGACTGGGAGAATACACAAATATAAACTCAAAATACATTAAACCCTAAACACAAGACCCAAAAGCATAAAACTGCTACAGGAAAACACAGAGTTGCCGGGCGCGGTGGCTCAAGCCTGTAATCCCAGCACTTTGGGAGGCCGAGACGGGCGGATCACGAGGTCAGGAGATCGAGACCATCCTGGCTAACACAATGAAACCCAGTCTCCACTAAAAATACAAAAAAAATTAGCCGGGCGTGGTGGTGTGGCGGCGCCTGTAGTCCCAGCTACTCGGGAGGCTGAGGCAGGAGAATGGCGGGAACCCGGGAGGCGGAGCTTGCAGTGAGCCGAGATCGCGCCACTGCACTCCAGCCTGGGCGACAGAGCGAGACTCCGCCTCAAAAAAAAAAAAAAAAAAAAGGAAAACACAGAGTGAGCTTAAGTTTTGGAAAACCTGAATCTAACCTGGCAGGTTGTAAAAGAAAACAATAGGAAAAAATAAAAACAGAAAAAAAACCACTTCCAATAATAGAAGTCAAAAATTCTAGTTTTTTGTTATTGACCTTACCTTACAAAAATAATCACTGCTGACTGGGGACTGTGGCTCACACCTGTAATTCCAGCATCTTGGGAGGCCAAGGTGGGTAGATCACTTGAGGTCAGGAGCATGGTGAAACTGTGTCTCCACTAAAAATACAAAAATTAGCCAGGAGTGGTGGCGCACACCTGTAGTCCCAGCTACTCAGGAAGCTGAGACAAAGAATCGCTTGAACCCGGAAGGTGGAGGTTGCAGTGAGCCAAGACTGTGCCACCCCACTCCAGCCTGGGCAACAGAGCAAAACTCCCCCCAAAAAAGGAAGAATAAAAATAAAAAATTACCACTAACTAAAATAATAATCAAGAAATAAAGACACAGAAAACCTGAAGAAATTCTGCACAGTAAAGAAAACAACGCACCAACCAACACTCAGAAGACATTCTTCAAACAGAAAGGACATTACAATAAATCCTGCATCTAAAAGCAGTTGTTATCTGACATTTGGAAGAAACTAACACCCTACTGAGAAACAAAACACCCAAAACCAAGTAACCCAGCCAAAACTGGGCAACAAACCTGAACAGACGTTACTGAAGAGACAATATGCAATTCACTAACAGGTTAAAAAAAAAAAAAAGAAAGATGGTTCTCAACATTGCTAATCATCTCTAAACTGTAAATGAAAATCACACTCAGATACAAACTCACTCTAATTCAGACAAAAAAAAGAAACCAATTATTTCAAACAAATACCCCAGGGGGAGCTGCATACACAGATACTCTTATACACTGTTGGGAGAAATCACTGTTACCATAGGCACTACAAAACCTCTCGGAGCTTCCCAAACAATCACAAAGCTAGCTACCGTTTCATCTAGCAATTCCAACAGCGTGTATGTGCATGCATGGTGAAACTGTGTCTCTACTAAAAATATAAAATACTTAGGGACAGTGAAATTACTATATGGAAGCCATAGCTGCCTTCCCAGGTTGAAGGAAGCACTACTCACAATAGCCAAGATATGCAATCAACCTACCCATCCATCAACTGACGAAGAGATGAAGTAGCATCGGCATACAGACACAATGAAATGCGCCCCATGAACAAAAACTGATGACATAACATTATTTGCGGCAACACGGATGGACCTGGAAGACATTATATCCAATGGAATCAGCCATGCAGAGAAAGACAAACACTGCATCATCTCACCCAAGTGGAAGCTAAAAAAGAATTATCTAAGTGAAATGAAGGTACAGTGGTGGTTATCAGAGACTGTGGGAAGGAGAGGGCATGGGCTGGCAATGGTAATGGGTACCAAGTTGCACTTCCAGGGCAGGAACCAATGCTGGTGATCTACTCCACAGGGGGGTGACTACAAGTAACAATATGGTAGCCTGTTTTTCAATAGAGCTAGAAAGGAGCAGAACACTGAAGGTTCACACTACAAACAAATGAAAACTAGACATGGGAATAGACATGCAAAACATGCAGCTCTCATCATTCCTCAAGGATATACATGTAGGAAAATAACCTGCTGTACTCCCTAATTTTGGACATGTATTACAAACTTAATTTTAAAACTATAAATGAACAATGCTAAAATTCATAGAACCATGGAAGACCCTGAAAATCCAAAAGCAATTCCCAGAAATAGGAACTCATTTGAAGGCTTCACCCTCCTCGATGTCAAATTACACTGAAGAGCTATACTTATTCAAGCTCAAGGAACTGGCATAAAAAGAGAAACATACGCCATTGGACAGTATTAGGCATCCAAGCAACAAAAATACATGTACTTATAGTCAACAGATTTCTAAAAAGAACCCTGAATAAAATGGGAAATGACTAGTTCATTCTGTCAATGGCTTTGAGGAAATGAGAAATCCACACACAAAAGAATTAAATAAAACCTTGTTTTCCATGACACACAGAAATCCATGCAAAATCACTTCCACAAACAAACACAAGACCTGCAAGCTTAAAATTTCTTTGAGAAAACTGAAGGTGAGCATTAGCTTAGCGAAACCTGAACCTATCATCACGGGTGGCTAAGAGAAAGGAAGATTAAGAAAATCAAAAAAATATACTCACTGCCAAGGGAAAGAAACAGAAATTAGTATTTCTCTTGAGTAAACACAAAACCACTGCCAACAAAAGAAACATGTAACAGACCAAAAATGAAGAGCTTCTTCACTGGAATAGAAAGAAAAAAAAGCAAGTGAAACAGCAGGCATAGTACACACTGGAAGAAACTGGTAAGTAATTACATATCAGAGGGAGGTTTGTATTGAACATTTACCAGAAACTAACACTACTATCAATGAAAACACACACAACCAATGAAAATTGGGCAAGGAACCTGAGTAACACAGCAAAAACTCAGCAGGAAACCTGTGTAGTCACTTTGGATAAGTACACATGAAATGAGTTAACAGGTACAAGAGCCGAGTGCAGGGGCTCACGCCTGGATTCCAAGTACATTGAGAGGCTGAGTAAGGCAGATCACCTGAAGTCAGGGATTCGAGACTAGCCTGGCCAACGTAGTGAAACCCCATCTCTACTAAAAATACAAAAATTACCCGGGTATGGGGGCACACACCTCTACTCCCAGCTACTCAGGAGGCTGAGGAGGGAGAATCACTTGAACACAGGAGATGGAGGTTGCAGTGAGCTGAGATGGCGCCATTGCACTTCAGCTTGGGCAACAAGAGAGAAACTGTCTCCACAAAACAAAAACAAAAAACCAGGTAAAAGAATGGGTTTCTCAACATCACTGTTTGAGATCAACTCATTTCAAACATGTAAATGAAAACCACACTCAGGCACCATCTCAATCCAACTGATATGAATATTGCCAAAAAGAAAGACTGTGTTTGAAATAAGGCAAAGGCTGGTGAGGAGGCAAAGAAAGGGATAATCTTACACACTACTGGGTGGAACTTTAATTAGGATGTGATCTAGGAAAAACACTGGAAGGTCCCTGAACAAATTAAACATGTGCCTAACATGTAATGTCATCATCCCACCCATGGTTATCCATGGAAAGCAAATGAAATTCATATGCTGGAGACAAAGCTTCCTTCTCTTCTTTCTTGACACACTACTGACAATAGCCAAAAGATGGAATCAACCTACCTGTCCATCCACAGATGAAGGGATGAAGAATCTTCAGGACACAGGCACAATGGAATACTTTTCAGCCATCAAAATTCAGGGCATTTTCTCTTTCCCGCAACACGGCTGCACCTGCAAGATATGTTCAATCAAATCAGAAAGGCAGAGAAAAGAGAAGGATCAACCCTGCACGTTCTCACTCATGTGGGAGCTGAAAAATTTTACTCACTGAAGGTGGAAATACAGTAGTGGTCACCACAGGCTGGGTAGAGGAGAGGACACAGGCAAGGATTGGCAATAGGTATGCAGAGAGTTAAAGGAGAAGAATACATTCTGGTATTCTACTCCACAGCAGGGAGACTGTGTGTAACAATACGGTTGTGTCTTTCTCAAAATAGCTACCAAGGAGGAGATACCGATGTTCACACCTCAAAGATATAAGACCTATACATGGTCACAGGCACAAGAAACTTCTTGATTCTATCCTTATGCAAGATATACAAGTATCAAAATGTCCCATTCACTGCTAATTCTGGACATGTGGTATGAACCACACGTTTTACAAAACGTTAACTATACACAGCTAAAAATTCACACGGAACCACCAAAGACCCTGAATATGCAAAGCAATCCTAGGAAATACAAACTAGTTTGGAGGCCTCACACTCTTCATCTTCAAATTACAGGTAAAAACTCTACTTATCCAAAGACTACGGCAGTGGCATAAAAAGAAACCATGCACCTATGGACATAACAGTACCTAAACGTATGTCTGTATGCAGTCAACACATTTTTCTCAAAAGAACGCCTACAAGATGCAATGAGGTTGGGTGCTGTGGCTCACAAATTAAAACCTAAACACGTGACCCCAAAGCATCAAATGCCTACAGGAAAACAGAGTGAGCTTAAATTTCAAAAAACCTAAATCAATGTTAAATAGTGAGAAAAACAACAGAAGGAAAACACTTCCAATAATAGAAGTCAAAAATTCTTGTTTTTATTATTGACTATATCTTACAAGAATAATTACTGTGAACTAAAATAATAATCAACCAGTAAAAAAATAAAACCTGAAGAAATACTGCACAGTAAAGAAAACAATGCACCAACCAACACTCAGAAGGCATTCTTCAGATAGAAAGGACATTACAAGGAATCAAGTATCTGAAAGGGATTATCTGACATTCAGAAGAAACTAACACGCCACTGAGGAACAAAACAAAACCAAGGAACCCAGCCAAAACTGGACAACAAACCTGAACAGACATCACTGAAAAGACAATGTGCAATTCACTAACATATAAAAAAGGTGGTTCTCAGCATTACTAGTCATCTCTAAACTGTAACTGAAAATCACACTCAGGTACAGACTCACTCTAATTTGAAAAAAAGAAACCAATTATTTCAAACAAATTCCCCAGAGGGAGGTGCATACAAAGATACTCTCATGCACTATTGGGGGAAATCACTGTTACTATAGGCACTACGAAAACCTCTTGGAGCTTCCCAAACAATCAAAAAGAAAACTACCATTTCATCTGGCAATTCCAGCAGTGGGTATATACTTAGGGACAGTGAAATCACTGCATGGAAGGAAGCCATAGCTGCCTTCCCAGGTTGACCGAAGCATTACACACAATAGCCAAGATAAGCAATCAACCTACCTGTCCATCAACTGATGAAGAGATGAAGGAACTTCAGCATACAGACATAACAAAATACACCCCATCAACAAACATTGATGACATAACATCCTTTGTGGCAACACGGATAAACCTGGAAGACATTATATTTAGTGGAATCAGACAGGCAGAGAAAGACAAACACTGCATCATCTCACCCATGAGGAGACTAAAAAAGAATTATCTAATTGAAAGTGAAAGTGCAATAGTGGTTATCAGACGCTGGGGAGAGGGGAGGGCATGGGCTGGCATTGGTAATAGGTACCAAGTTGCATTTCCAGGGGAGGAATTAATGCTGGTGATCTACTCCACAGGAAGGTGACTACAAGTAACAATATGGTAGGATCTCTTTCAACAGAGCTAGAAAGGAGAGGAACACTGAAGGTTCACACCACAAATAAATAAAAACTAGACATGGGAATAGATATGCAAAACACCCTGACTTCATCATTCCTCAAAGTACGCAAGTAAACAAAATCCCACTGTACCCCCTAATTTTGGACATGTATGACAAACCCAATTTTAAAACTGTAAATGAACAATGACAAAATTCACAGAGAACCATGGAAGATCCGGAAAATCCAAAGCACTTCCCAGAAATAGAAACTCACTTGAATGCCTCATGCTCCCCAATGTCAAACGACACCGAAAAGCTATACTTACTGAGGCAGCAAGGAACTGGCATAAAAATAAGAAACATATGCCACTGGACAATATCAGGCAGCCAACAGACAAATCTGAATGTACTTACAGTCAATAGATTTCTCAAAAGGCTGGGCATGGTGGCTCATGCCTGTAATCCCAACATTTTGGGAAGCCACAGCAGGCTGACCACTAGAGGTCAGGAGTTTGAGACCAGTCTGGCCAACATGGTGAAGCCCCGTCTCTAATAAAATAAAAATACAAAAATTAGCCAGCATGGTGGTGTGTGCCTATAATCCCAGCTACTCGGGGGCTAAGGCGGGAGAATTGCTTGGATCCTGGGGATGGAGGTTGAGATCACACCACTTCCACTTCACTCTAGCCTGGGCAAAAGAGCAAAACTCCATCTCAAAAAAAAAAAAAAAAAAAAAAAAAAAATCCCAGACAAATAAACTGGGAAACGGCTAGTCCATTCTGTAAATGATTTTGAAAAAACTGGAAACTCACAAAACATGGAAACTTCAAGTTTATCCTTTATCCTTATGTAAGGTACACTAGTACCGCAATGTCCCCATTGCACCCCTAATTCTGGACATGCAGTATGAACCAAACTTGTCATGAAATGTAACTACGCACAACTAAAAATTCACATGGAACTACCATAGACTCCAAATATGCAAAGCAATCCTAGGAAATACAACCTCGTTTGGAGGCCTCACACTGTTCAATTTCAAATTACATGGAAAAGATCTACTCATCCAAAGACTATGGTAAAGACGTAACAGTGAAACCATGCGGACATAACAGAACCTAAACGTATGCCTGTATGGAGTCAACACGTTTTTCAAAAGAATGCCTGGAAGACCCAATGAGGAGTGGGATGTCTGTTCAATTAATGAATCTGAAAATACTGGATATTCACATGAAAAAGGACGAAATAGGACCCTTATGTTACACAATACACAAATACCAACTCGAAATAAATGAAAACCTAAACACAAGACCCAAAAGCATAAAACTTCTACAGGAAAACACAGAGTGAGTGGAAGTTCAGGGCAACTTAATCTATGCTCATAGGTTGCAAAAACAAAAAGTAGTTAGGAAATACATGGAAAATACACTCAAAATCAATGAAATGCATCAAAAGTGTGATTTTCTTTCTGGCCTGACCCAAAATCGTTGCTAACAAAAGGAAAACTCAACATGTGAAAAAGAAAACTTAAGAACTACGGCATGGTAAAGGAAGCAGTGAACCAATCAACAATGAGAAGGCATTCTTCATATAGGGAGGGCATGATGAGGAATCATTTATCTGAAAGAGATTGTTACATGGTATGCATGAGAAACTAATGCTACTAAGAAGTGAAACATGCAAAACCAAGTAACCCAGCCAAAGCTGGACAATGCACCTGAAGAGACATGTCTCAAAAGTCCCAGCTACTGGATAAGCTGAGGTGGGAGAATCACCTGAGCCACAGGAGGTCATGGATGCAGTGAGCCAAGATCGCACCACTGAACTCCAGCTTGAGCAACCAGAGCCAGACACTATCTCTAAATAAATAAATAAATAAGTAAAATAAAAGAGAAGAAATAACTATGCAGTAAAAGACAAACCACATCGACTCACCCAGGAGCAACCTAAAAAACTTTATCTCTTAGAACTGGTAAGCACAACTGTTTTATCACAGTTTAGGGTTCAAAGGTGGGGCACGGTCAGGGATTGGAAATGGGTACAAAGTTACATATTCCATGAAAGGAATGAAACCTGTAGTTCTATTCCACAGCAGCAGAGTCACTAGGTTTAACATTATTAGAGTGTAGTTTTCAAGAAAACTAGAAAAGAGGATTCTGAATGTCTTCACCTCAAAGGAATAATAACTCTGTGAGGCAAGAGAGATGTTAAACACCCTGATTTCATCATTACACAATGTACGCACGGACCAAAGTGTCTCATTCTACTCTCTGGTAGTACACTTTTACCATAGGGTAAATTTTTTTTTTTTTTTTTTTGAGACGGAGTCTCGCTCTGTCGCCCAGGCTGGAGTGCAGTGGCCGGATCTCAGCTCACTGCAAGCTCCGCCTCCCGGGTTTACGCCATTCTCCTGCCTCAGCCTCCCGAGTAGCTGGGACTACAGGCGCCCGCCACCTCGCCCGGCTAGTTTTTTGTATTTTTTAGTAGAGACGGGGTTTCACGGTTTCACCGTGTTAGCCAGGATGGTCTCAATCTCCTGACCTCGTGATCCACCCGTCTCGGCCTCCCAAAGTGCTGGGATTACAGGCTTGAGCCACCGCGCCCGGCCTAGGGTAAATTTTTGTAAAGAAATTTAAGGAAACAGGCTCAGCATGGTGGCTCACGCCTGCAATCTCAGCACTTTTGGAGGCTGAGGCAGCCACATAGCTTGAGGCCAAGAGTTCGAGACCAGCCTGGCCAACATGGTAAAACCCCATCTCTACTAAATATATAAAAATTAGCCGGGCGTCTTGGCACACGCCTGTAATCCCAGGTACTTGGGAGGCTGAGGCAGGAGAATCACTTGAACCTGGGAGGCGGAGGTTGCAGTGAGCCAAGATCACGCCACTGCATTCTAGTCTGGGCAACAAAGCGAAACACTGTCTCATAAAATAAAAAAATAAAAATAAATTTAAAAAAAAAAAGAAGATGATGTTCAAGTGACCAACCGACATGAAAAAATGCACAATGTCACTAATCATCAGTGAAATGCAACTCCCAAACACAATGAGATACCATCTCACGCTGGTCAGAATGGGCATTTTTCCAAAGTCAAAACAACATGCTGGGAGGCAGCAAAGGAAAGGGAACGCTGCTACACTCTTGGTCAACGTGAAAACTAGTTCACACCGTAGAAACCAGTTTAGAGATTCTCAAAAAACTTAAAACAGAACTACCATCAAACCCAGCAATTCCACTACACTTGGTATCTACCCAAAAAACAATAAATCCTTCTTCAAAAAGACACATGTTCTTCTGCATTCATTGCCGTGCCGTTCACAAGAACAAAGACGTGGAAGCATCCTAGGTGACCAGCAACAGCGGATTTGACATTTTTTTTTTTAATGTGGTGCATACACACCATAAAATACTACGCAGCCATAAAAAGAACACACAATTGGCCGGGCGCGGTGGCTCAAGCCTGTAATCCCAGCAATTTGGGAGGCCGAGACGGGCGGATCACAAGGTCAGGAGATCGAGACCATCCTGGCTAACATGGTGAAACCCCGTCTCTACTAAAAATACAAAAAACTAGCCGGGCAAGGTGGCGGGCGCCTGTAGTCTCAGCTACTCCGGAGGCTGAGGCAGGAGAATGGCGTGAACCCGGGAGGCGGAGCTTGCAGTGAGCTGAGACCCGGCCACTGCACTCCAGCCTGGGCGACAGAGCGAGACTCCGTCTCAAAAAAAAAAAAAAAAAAAAAAAAAAAAGAACACACAATCATGTCCTAAGCAGCATGGATAGACATGGGGATTATTAAGTTCAGCAAACCAACGCAAGAACAGAAAACCAAATACTCCATGTTCTCACTTATGAGTGGGAGCTAAACAGTGAATACATTCAAACATAAAGATGGAAACAATAGACACCGGGGACTATCAGATGAAAAAACGAGGCAGAAAGGGGGTGCAGGCGGAAGAACCACCTCATTGGCACTTTGTTCACTGCCTGGGTGACGGGGTCAGAGGCCACAAGCCTCCATGTCATCAAATGTTCACATGTAACTAACCTGCAATTTAATCAAAATAAGTCGATTATATATATATTTTAAAACAGGTTGCCCCAGCCACAGTGGCTCCTGCCTGTAATCATGGCACTTTGGAAGGCTGAGGCAGGCAGATCACTTGAGCCCGGGAGCTCGAGAGAAGTATGGGCAATATGGCAAAATCTACCTCTACAAAAAGTACAAAAAAATTAGTGGGGCATGGTGGTGCGCACCTATAGTCCCAGCTACTTGGGAAGTTGATGAGGGAAGACTTCAGCCCCAGAGGTCAAGGCTGCAATAAGCCAAGATTGCAGTGCTGAACTCCAGCCTGGGTGACAGAGCGATAACCTGTCTCAAACAAACAAACAAAAAAAAGGATTAGGATATATTGCAGACAGATAGGTAGATACATGGATGATAGATAAAACAAAACCTACAGTCATCCAAGCAATCACTGACTGGCATAAACATAGAAAGACAACCGAATGGACAAAATGAGGGAGCCAAGTAATCAACCCAAAATTATATTTAGGGCAGACATTTTTCAAAAGCACACCAAAGGCACAACAGTTGAGAAAACTGGGTAGTCATGTGCACGAGATTGAACTAGCACCCCTATGTTGCCCAATACACAAAAATCTATGAAAAATAAAACAGTTAAATTCAATCCTGAAAGCAAAACACTCCAAGGAGAAAACATGGGATAAGCATATATTTGGGGGAAACTTGACCCTGTGCACACAGGTTGCAAAAAGAAAAAAGAAAAAGAGAAGGAAAAATGAGGGGATAAATACTTGTAGACAATAAAATGGCCTAACAATCTCTTTTTCTGGATGGGATACTGAAATCACTGCCAACAAATGCAAATATAAACAATATAAGTACAACATTAGAGCCTCTGCACAGGAGAGAACAAATGAACCCAAAGAGAAAGTATCCTAGGCATTCTAGACCAGGCATGGTGGCTCACAAGGTCAGGAGTTTGAGGCCAGCCTGGCCAACACAGTGAAACCCTGTCTCTAGTAAAAATACAAAAATTAGTTGGGCATGGTTGTGCATGCCTGTAATCCCAGCTACTCAACAGGCTGAGGCCAGATAATTGCTTGAACCCGGGAGGCAGAGGTGGCAGTGAGCTGAGATCACACCACTGCACTCTAGCCTAGCGACAGAGGGAGACTCTGTCTCCAAAAAAAAAAAAGTGGGCAGGCGCAGTGGCTCACACCTGTAATCCCAGCACTTCTGGAGGCCGAGGTGGGCGAATCACAAGGTCAGGAGATCTAGACCATCCTGCCCAACATGATGAAACCCCGTCTCTACTAAAATACAAAAAAAAAAAAAAAATTAGCCAGTCACGGTGGTGCACACCTGTAGTCCCAGTTACTCAGGAGGCTGAGGCAGGGGAATCGCTCGAACCCCAGAGATGGAGGTTGCAGTGAGCCAAGATCACGCCACTGCACTCCAGCCTGACGACAGAGCAACAATCTGTCCAAAAAAAAAAAAAAGGAAAAACAAGCGTAAATACACAATGCTAATATTAACATGGAACCACAAACAGCCCTGAACATCTAAGGAATCCTGAGAAATACAAACTAAGTTGGAAGACTCACAATTACTGACATCAAATTGCATTGCAAAGCTGTAGGTAGCCAATATTCCAATCTACATGGTCCTGTGATGTGCCACTGTGCTCCAGCTTGGGTGAGAGTGACCTGTCTCAAAAAAGAAAAAGATTGTGAGAAAATAGGAGGGAACTGTAGAAGTGATAACTGGTTGTTATCAAACATGTACACAGAAAAAAATATATCAAATAGCATTAAAAAATACATATCCAAACTAAAACTGGGCAAAAAACCTGAATAGACATCACTGCAAAAATGACATAAAATGCACAAACACGTAAGAGAAAAGGTCCTCAACATTATTATTCATCAGAAAAGAATGTACTCCAAAACCACATTCAGATACCATCCCACACCTACTGGAATACATGTTACTGAAAATATCTTAAGAATGCTGGTGTGGCCGGGCGCGGTGGCTCAAGCCTGTAATCCCAGCACTTTGGGAGGCCGAGAGGGGCGGATCATGAGGTCAGGAGATCGAGACCATCCTGGCGAACACGGTGAAACCCCGTCTCTACTAAAAAAATACAAAAAACTAGCCGGGCGAGGTGGCGGGCGCCTGTAGTCCCAGCTACACAGGAGGCTGAGACAGGAGAATGGCGTAAACCCGGAAGGCGGAGCTTGCAGTGAGCTGAGATCCGGCCACTGCGCTCCAGCCCCGGCGACAGAGCGAGACTCCGTCTCAAAAAAAAAAAAAAAAAAAGAATGCTGGTGTGGATTTGGATAAAGGGGAAATCTTATACACTATTGCTGTAAAGATAAATTAGGATATACACTATGGAAAAAAGTTGTAGGCCAAGCGCGGTGGCCCACGCCTGTAATCCCAGCACTTTGGGAGGCTGAGGCAGGCAGACCACCAGGTCAGGAGATCAAGACCATCCTCGTTAACACAGTGAAACCCCGTCTCTACTAAAAATACAAAAAATTAGCCAAGCGTGGTGGCATGCACCCGTAGTCCCAGCTACCGGGAGGCTGAGGCAGGAAAATCGCTTCAACCCAGGTGGCAGCCTTTGCAGTGAGATGAGATCGCGCCACTGTACTCCAGCCTGGATGACAGAGTGAGACTGTCTCAAAAAAAAAAAAAGAAAAGAAAAGAAAAGAAAAAAAGTGGTAGATTCCTCAAAAAACTGAAAATGCAACTACCGTATGACCCAGCAATCCCACTACTGGGTACACCTTCAAAGCAAATGAAAACAGTATCAGAGATCACAAAGCCTCAATGGGGATAGGAGATTTTTTCATTAAATGGTTTCAAGAAAACTGATGTTTCTATGAAAAAGAAGGAAATAGGGCCCTTCTGGTATACAATACACAAAAATCAACTCAAAATGGACTGAAGACCTGAACACAAGACCTGAAATTATACATTAACATCAAACGTCTGTAAGAAAAAAGGGGGTGGGGGACCTGGTGGAGCACTCAGTTTTGGGGCAACCTGCATCTAGGCTCACAGTTTGGAAACGGGAAAAGAAAAAACGGGAAAAAAAAAGCAGAGGGGTAAAACCTCGTCAAGAATGGAATGGCTTGTGAATATATTTATTTTTTAAATTGGGAAAGCGAATCACAGGTAACAAAAGCAAAAACCACCATGTGGGGCTACATCCAACTGGAAAGCTTCTGTACAGAAAGAAAACAGTGAACCAAATGAAAACCTATCCTACAAATGGGGAGAAAGTTTGGGGGAAGCATGTATCTCCTAAGGGACTGTTACAAAAATACGCAATGCCTTCACAGTGCCCAACAGCAATAACAACAAGATCATCAACCCCAAACTGGGCAGGGACCCAGCACAGACATTTCTGCACAGGAGACATAACACTGAGCAGCATGGACAGAACCAGGTCCTCAGCATCACCGTCATCATGGGCAAGTCCCCGTCAGGCTCGCACCCGGGTGTCCGTTCCCCCGGTCAGGTGGTCGTGTCCGGATGGACAGGAGGGGACACAGGCTTCTTTGGGGGCGGGGGATTGGTGATGTGTCCCGATGGCGGGAAGGCAAATTTAAAAATTCATCAAATCCTGGAGGCCGCTGGGATCTTTTTTCCTCCGTCTGAGGCCTGGCCAGGAGGCAGCCAAACATCCAGGCCTGGTCCCAACTCCCACCTGGGCCGGGCTTCCCCTTCCTCCTGGGGCTTTCCTCTCTCCCCATCTATATGGGACAGGTTCCCTCAGAAAAAGTCCTCAAACCCCAAAAATACCACAGTCCGCTACACTTGCCACCCTCAAAAGTCCTCAGGGAACAAAATTAATGGTAAAATAAATACTAAAATACTATGAGAGAAAGAGGAAAACTAGTGAGAAGGTGAGCATAAAGAGAAAGTTCCAGGAAACAAGCTTCTGTAGTCACCGTGTAGAAAAAAGTGTCCTGGAAACGCTGAGCGCACGCAGCTCCCACCTAAGCAGTCAGGGCCACAGACAGCAGCAGTTTCCTCCCGAAGACGAGTCTCCAAGTCATCCCCACGCCGCCGCAGTGCGCCCTCAAGCGGGTCCGGAAGGAACGGGAGCCATTCTCCATCTTTCCATTATGGACGCCACGCCACGCACGCCACGAAGCCTCTGCGGTGAGAACACGCATGCGCATCATGTGGCGCAGAAAAGGCAGTTTCAGCGCCCCCTGCCAGTCACAGTGCACAGTGCAGGATGATCCACCTCATGGTCCGCATCAGCCTAGTCTGTTTAGCAAGGGTAAGGGCGTGTTGTTCGACACCAGGGAGCAGGAACTCCCCAGTCTATGTATGTGGACCTCCCCCCGTGAAGTTCTTATTTTCTTTTTGTTTGGGCAGGGTCTCACTCTGTGGCCCAGGATGAAGTGCACTGGTGCAATCACGGTTCACTGCAGCCTCAACCTCCTGGGTGGGAGGTTGTAAGGTGGGAGGGCAGGCAGGGCTGGGGCTGCTGAGAGGCTGGGAGGAGGGGGCTGTCAGGGAGGGAAAGGGGGATGGGGCCGGCAGAGAGGGCACTTAGTCCCATCACCGTCGCCTTAACAGGGCCGGTCAGAGAATGGCTGTGGGGCTCAGTGCAGGAAGCAAATATGGAGCCCTTTGTTCAAAAATGATTAAGGATTTTTTTTTTTCTTCTTTTAGACGGAGTCTCGCTCTGTCTCCCAGGCTGGAGTGCAGTGGCGTGATCTCAGCTCACTGCAAGCTCCATCTCCTGGGTTCAATGGATTCTCCTGCCTCAGCCTCCTGAGTAGCTGAGACCACAGGCAAATGCCACCACACCCAGCTAATTTTTGTATTTTTAGTAGAGACGGAGTTTCACCATGTTGGCCAGGTTGGTCTCGAACTCC
The DNA here is from genome assembly GCF_049350105.2 of Macaca mulatta. Classification (NCBI taxonomy): domain Eukaryota; kingdom Metazoa; phylum Chordata; class Mammalia; order Primates; family Cercopithecidae; genus Macaca; species Macaca mulatta. The sequence goes on along the minus strand of NC_133415.1, from coordinate 28,478,828 downwards.
TGACCTCAAGTGATCCACCCACCTTGGCCTCCCAAAATGCTGGGATTACAGGCGTGAGCCACCATGCCTGACCAAAAATGATTGAGGATTTTAAGGCAGCCCCCACAGAGCATTAAACAAGTCCCTAGAGCTGGCCCCGTCCCTGAAGGCTCCAGGCCCATCTGTCTTGGGAATGCACAGATTCCAGGGGCCCAAACCCACCCTTCACCACTCTCTTCCCCTACCAGCACCACAGGGGCCCTCCTGGCCCCTGGGACCTCCCAAGGAGCAGGCTCTCTGTCCAGGATGGAGATGGGGACCCTCCTCACTGCCCTGTGCCCCTCATGGGCTGGACACGCCCACCACCCAGGAAGGAAGGCATAAAGGGCTGGGCACCGCCCTTGTGGAACCAGAGGCTTGGCGGCCCTAGATGGTTCTGGCTGAACCCGCCTTCGGAGGGCTGAGATGAGCCGGCCGGCCGCAGTTACTCAGCTGACGCCCCCTCCCTGCAGGGCCTGGGGTAAGGAGCTTCCCAGACTGCCCACCTAGCCCCCACCGCACTTCCATCGTCTCCAGACATGTGCAGCAAGGGAAGAAACAGGAAGCAGGAGCTCTCCCAGCCGACCCCCTAGCACCCTTCCCCGGAGCCTCACCTACAGGAGGACGGACACCTCAGACCCTCCCCTGCACCCAGTGCTGTAGGGAGAAACCTCAGGCCTGGGCCTGGGATGAGTGCCCTCGCCAGCCTGGGATCAGGAGACAGGCTCTCCCTGGCTCAGCACCTGAGTGTCCACTCACAGGACACTCACCTGCAGAGGTGCCCTGAGCGCCATTGTGGGTTAAGGGAATTTCTCCCCTCTGGAAACAGTCCCTGAGAAGCTGAAGGTCTTGAGGGCCTCTCACCAAATGTCTTTGGGAGGTGGGAAGACATCAAATGTGGGTGTGGCTTCCCTGGAACAGCTGTGTGTGGGGACTCAGGAGCCAAGTCCCCCAGCGCACGCTTCTAACACCTTCAGTAAGGGCCACCCCTCTGGAGCCACAGGTGGCTGCCAACACCCTGTGGTTCCCAGCAGGCACCACCCAGGCAAGAGAGAGAACAGGCCGGGGAACAATGGACTGGCCTGGCCCCAAGTGCTGGGCAGATCAGAGACCAGATGGCCTAAGCTCATGCCCTGGGGCCAGCTCTGACTCCCTGCAAGTGTGGCAAGAGTCCCTTTTGGACACCTTGAGAAGCTGCAGCTGGGAGAGGACCACCCGCCTGTCTGGACATCCAGCCCAGATGGCAGGGCCCAAGTGACCAATCCCAGGCCACAGCCCTTACCGCCCACCCTGGCTGCAAGGGCTCCCAGAAGCCACCATGGGCCTGGCTTGGCTTGCCTGTCCACATCTGAGCTTCAGTTTCCTCATCTGCTCAAGAAGGGGAGCAGATTGATTAGACTATGCAAACTCTGAGTGGCAGGATTAGGTGTGACTGGGAGAGTCAAGGCTCCCCAGTGTGGTGGCATCTCTGGAGCCCGGGGATGGACCCTGTCTCCCTTCTGGGCCCCCAGCTGGGTTTGAGTACCTCCTCTCCCCTCCCTCCTTCCTCCCTCCGGAGGGGTCCCCTGCAGAGCTGCCTCAGCCCCAGGGCTCAGCCTGTGTCTGACCCAAACAGCTCCCGCATCCCCGGGAGGATGAGTTGGGAGCACCTCCTTCCTGCAGGAAGATGAGGGCTAGAGATGGAGGTCAATGTCAGGGCCACAGAGGCTAGACTCCTGCCTGGAGCTTAAACAGCCCTGCCTTACCCACCCTGTGCATCCCGTCCTCTGCTGCAGCCCCGCCTGGCACGCCCTGCATGCAGGGTGGGGGTGGGACCCAGGGTCTGAGCTTTGGCTTCTGGACATACAGCTTATCGCTTGCCAAATGTCCTGCAGCTGGAGGCTCCAGCCTCCTCACCCTCCCACAGGGTTCCAGGGCCAAGGTCCGGCCCCCTGCTCTGTCCCAGGCCTGCTGGCCAGGAATGTGCTAATGGGGCAGGTTGGGCCCTGCTTGTCCATGCAAGCACTTGTGGACTTTGAAAGGGGACTAGGTGGGGAAGGGCAGGGCAGGGCAGGGTGGGGCAGTGCAAGAGTGCAGGGCAAGTGGGGCCAGGCTGGCGGGGAGTGAGCCTGTCTGGCTACCTTGCCTCGGAGCCACTACACTGCTCGCTGCAGACACAGACTGCACCATGAAGCCAGCCCTCCTGCCCTGGGCCCTGCTGCTGCTGGCGACAGCCCCCGACCTGGACCTGGACCCGCAGCAGGTATGCTTCCCTGCCCTTCTGTGCCCCCATCTGTCTGTCCATCTGGCTGCAGCCAGGCCTGGGCAGATGCCCCTCTGGGCTCAGCCTCTGTCCATCTGTCAGGCCATCTGTGGCTGTGCTAGGGGTGGTGGGAAGAAATTCTGAGGGTCCATGTCGTGGGGCAGTCCATGGGGATGGGAGATCTGAGCCAGACCCATCCTAAACCCGCTGGGAGCTAGGAGGGAGGCGGGGGAGACCAGCAGAGGCCTCAGCCTGCGTCCCCAGTCCTGACAGGGCGGGATCGCGGAGGGGGAGCCAGGATTGTGGGTCCTCATCAGGGTGGGGCTGAATCCGGGAAAGTCTAGGGGAAGCCCCGAACTCTGGAACCAGGACACTGGCCACAGGCCACCCCCCACCCCACTTCCCATTCACCCTCCTGCCACTTATCTCACTTGCAAGCATCTTTCGGCCTCCTTCCCCGACCCCTGTGCGCCACCACATCCTTGGCCAGTACATATTTATTGTTGCTCTTAGGTGTCAGGCACTGCATTTAGTGGAGTGGGGCCAGCGGGGTGGCTCAGGCCCAGGCCTGGCCCTCGACTGGCCTCTTTTGACAGGGGACAGGGAAGGGCCAGGGACGTACGATTCCATCCTGGGTGCAGGTACCTGCCCCAGTCCCTCCCTGCAACCCTTCCTTCATGCCAGCCCCTGGAAATATGGCCCTGCCACAGGTCTCATGGCCCATAGGAGATGCTTTGGGCCCGGCGTCTACAGTCCCTCGTGGTGTGCACCCCCACTTCCCTTTCCTCACTGCTGGGACCCCTGCTTGAAATGTCCCTCCTCTCCCCAAAAAGGAGGGGAGCTGCCCTGGCGTTCTGCCCTGAGGGCAGGGTTCTCTTTGGGGTCTCCACTGTAGTCCCTGGGAGAGTGAGAAGGGTCAAGTTCAGACCCTGCACCATTCCCTACCAGGCCTCGAATGGGACTCTTGGCAGCCATGTCCCCCCGCCAATCCAGGCAAGCAAGAGGGGTTCTGCAGGCTTCAGGGCCCCCAGAAGGTGCGCTGTCCCCAGACACCCTGGGGAGCCAAGAGAGGTCGAGGGCTCCGGCTACCGTGGCCCTCTGAGGACTCCCACCTGTGGGATAGAGGACTTGGTGGCTGAAGGACAGTCATGCCCAGGGGGCTTCTCCTGACCCTGCAGGGCTGAGCAAATGCAGCCTTTTGCCTCTTCTCACTGCAAAGGATATTTTATGGGCTACAAATAAACAGCCGCATGAAGAGATGCGTAGGGTGAGATCTGGAAGGGTCCCAAGCACAAGAGCTTCTATCCCCATGGAGTTTCCTCCCGGCACATGGATGAGTTCTTGTTCACCTTCCTGTCAGGCTGCGCATGATCAGCTGTCCTGAAGCTCCCCTAACCCTGTCCTCTTGGGCCTTTTATGGAGACTTCATTGGATTGACATGGTTAAAGGATGGACAACCATGTGGAAATGCCATTAGACAAAAAGGGTGTGATCTAATACGAAGAGACGGGGTGGGGAGACCCCGCAAGGCCTGTCCAGACTCTTTTTGGCCTCTCTGTGCAGCATCTGTTCCTCCAGGGTATAGGGCAGGAGCTTTCTCTGGGGTGAGCTCTTATGACCCACACTCAGATTAGGGTCTGGCCTTGGGCAGGTGAAAGGGGGGCAGGAGAAGTTTCAAGAGAGATTCTGTCCCCCGAGTCCTGCTTCTGAGGCCTAAAGTGCCCCAACATTATAACAAAAGACTATCACAAGGACTGTAGGAGTTATGAGCCAGGGACCATGGATGAAAGCTCAAGTTTAAGTCCGCTGTGGTCCTGTCAGCTGGCAGGTGAGCTCTCTCCCCTTCCTCTTCAGGACAACTCCAAGCTCTGTATGAGCAGAGGGATGAGGCTCCAGTTAGTAGCCATCAGAATATTTCATCTGGGCTGGGTGTGGTGGCTCACGCTTGTAATCATAGCAGTTTGGGAGGACAAGGCGGGCGGATCATGAGGTCAGGAGTTCAAGACCAGCCTGGCCAACACAGTGAAACCCCATCTCTACTAAATATATAAAAATTAGCTGGGCGTGGTGGCGGGTCTCTGTAATCCCAGCTACTTGGGAGGCTGAGGCAGGAGAATCGCTTGAACTCGGGAGGTGGAGGTTACGGTGAGCCAAGATTATGCCAGTGCACTTCAGCCCATGCAACAGAGCTAGACTCCATCTCAAAAAAAAAAAAAAAAAGAGAGAAGAAGAAGAATATTTTATCTGTCCTTCAAAGCCTGTCTGCTCCTAGAACCCTGGGTTACGGAGAACAGCAGTCTTATCATGCAGCTTATACGGAGAGTGTTTTCTTCTTGCTCCTATGAAATAATAATTTTTTTTTTTTTTTAGATTAAGTCACCATTGCCAGGCTGGAGTGCGGTGGCTTGATCTCACTGTGACCTCCAGCTCCCAGGTTCAAGTGACTCTCTTGCCTCAGCCTCCCAAGTAACTGGGATTACAGGCGCATACCACCATGTTCAGCTGATTTTTTTTGTTTTCAGTAGACACAGGCTTTTGCTATGTTGGCCAGTCTGGTCTCGAACTTCTGACCTCAAGTGATCTGCCTGCCTTGGCCTCCTAAAGTGCTGGGATTACAGACATGAGCCACCACACCCAGCCTGAAATAATTATTTTCTCAGGAAAAAAAACACAAAAACTAGTATAACCCTTCTCCCAGATCTAACACATGTTAACACTTAACTGTATTTGTTTCAGAATTGAAAAAATGAATTCATTGCATCTATAATGTTTTCTTAGCTCACCAGAGGCCAGTCCCAGGGATTTGTCTTTTCTGTAGCTCTCAGACCACATTCTTTGCCCTCAGCATGCTACCTGCCAGCCTCTTGGAGAGAGCAGTGTGGGACTGGAAGGCAAGAGTGTGGTACTACCTCCTGCTCTGATGCCAGTCCCCAGCCCCTGCCCCTCTATCACCATCCCCTCTGTGAAATGCAGTGGCTGTTGGCCAAGTGCAGTGGCTCAGCATGTAATCCTAGCACTTTGGGAGGCTGAGGTGGGTGGATCACCTGAGGTCAGGAGTTCAAGACCAGCCTGGCCAACATGGTGAAACCCCGTCTCTACTAAAAATACAGAAACTTAGCCAGGCGTTGTGGTTCAAGCCTATAGTCCCAGATATTCGGGAGGCTGAGACACAAGAATCGCCTGATCCTGGGAGGTGGAGATTGCAGTGAGCCAAGATCATGCCACTACACTCCAGCCTGGGCAACAGAGCGGGACTCCATCTCAAAAAATAAGGCGGTTGGGGGGGCCGGGGAAGGCAGGCAGCAGAAATGTGATGGCCAGGGTGATGTTGGACCAGGTAACCCTTCAGAACCCTTCTAACTGGTGTCCTAGGCCCTGGCTACTCTGTGCTATGAGCATTCACTGACCACGCTGACCTGGCCTCCTGTTTTCTCTTCTTCCCTTTCAGTGGCTGCAAGAGGAAGAGGACGTGGAATGGGACGTGGAAACATCTTTCAAAAGCGAAGATAATTTTCTCCGTTGAACAGACCTTTGCCCTTTTTTCTTTCAGGTTATCTGAGTTCACTGGGGTGGGTGCTTGTGTATATGTCCTAGGTATCTTTTGACATCTTTCTCTTTAGATCAGGGGAAATGTTGAAGCTAAATAAATCTGGGGGGTTTTTTGTTCTGTTTTGTTTTGTTTTTTTCCTTTGAGAAAATAAGGACTTTGTATTCATTTGGAGTTTGCTTTGGCTAAATTTTGACACCCTGGGGGGTGTCCTGGGAGAATGCCAGTACTTTGAAATAGCACAGCTATTGATGAGAGTTTAAGCCGCTGTTCCTGGCCAGTTGCAGGTTAAGCCCCAGAAGAGTTCACCTTGGAGAAACTCCGAGAACACACAGATTGTGTCTCTTTCATCTTCAGACACCGGCACTTAGTGTGGCACTTTGTTCAGTTAACATTTGTGGAATTGTCATCAGCTCAGCTTTAACAATGCAGGTGACCCTGTCCCTTGATAAAGTCCAATGCTCTGACCCCTGTAGTCTGGATATGCTAGTGGTTCAGCATTTGGGAAAAGTAATCAAATAATAAAAAGTAATTCAGGGCTGGGCACGGTGGGTCACACAAGTAATCCCGGCACTTTGGGAGGCCAAGGTGGGTGGATCACAAAGTCAGGAGTTTGAGACCAGCCTGGCCAATATGGTGAAACCCTGTGTCTACAAAAAATACAAAAATTAGCCGGGCCTGGTGGCGTGTACCTGTAGTCCCAGCTACTCGGGAGGCTGAGGCAAAAGAATCGCTTGAACCCAGGAAGTGGTCATTGCAGTGAGCACCACTGCACTCCAGTCTGGGTGACAGAGCGAGACTGCATCTCAAACAAACAAACAAAAAAAAGGTAATTCAGGGGATCCTAGTGGCCAACTTCCTTGGCTCCTATACTGGCTACACAAGCAGTTTTGTGGTGATTTGGGGAAACAGATTCTTGGGAGCTTATCAGAGCATCTCAGCATTGATTGACACATCCATAGTTTTTAGTATAGAAAGGGTGACCAGCAGCTGGGCACAGTGGCTTGCTTCCAGCGCTCTGGGAGGCTGAGGTGGAGGATTGAGAGGAGTTCAAAACCAGCCTGTGAGACATAGTGAGACCCTGTCTCTACAAAAAAATTTAAAAATTAACTCAGCATGGTGGTGCACACCTGTAGTCCTCACTACTTGGGAGGCTGAGGTTGGAGGATCACTTGAACCTGGGAGTGTGAGGCTGCAGTGAGCTATGACCTTGCCACTGTACTCCAGCCTGGGCAAAAGAGCAAGACTTTGTCTTTAAAGAAAGATAAGAAGTAGTATGGTGGCAGGCGCCTATAGTCCCAGCTACTCGGGAGGCTAAGGCGGGAAAATGGCGTGAACCCAGGAGGCAGAGCTTACAGTGAGCCGAGATTGCACCACTGCACTCCAGCCTGGGCTACAGAGCAAGACTCTGTCTCAAAAAAAAAAAAAAAAAAAAAAAAAAAAAAGAAGAAGAAGTAGTAAAGAGTGTGAGATACACAGGGTGAATAATTGTGACAACAACACAGAAATTGGAAAAGCAGCCTGAAAAGATCAAATAACCAAAAAGAGGTCTTGCCAGGGATTCAGTACGGTATGAGCTACAGTATAAGCATCAAGAGGAAAATGATCAATTATTGGCTTTTAGAATATTGCTCATTGAACAGATTGTTCAAGTAATGGAAGAGGAAGAAAAAAAAATCCAGCACATTAGTTAACCTGGCATCAATTAATGAGTTTCTAATAAGCTTTGTCTTATGATACTACCTGGAGATTACAGAACTGGTATTCTTCTGAGGAATAAGCATCAGTCGGCCGGGCGCGGTGGCTCAAGCCTGTAATCCCAGCACTTTGGGAGGCCGAGAAGGGCAGATCACGAGGTCAGGAGATCGAGACCATCCTGGCAAACATGGTGAAACCCCGTCTCTACTAAAAAATGCAAAAAACTAGCCGGGCGCGGTGGCGGGCGCCTGTAGTCCCAGCTACTCGGGAAGGCTGAGGCAGGAGAATGGCGTAAACCCGGGAGGCGGAGCTTGCAGTGAGCCAAGATTGAGCTACTGCACTCCAGCCTGGGCGACAGAGCGAGACTCCGTCTCAAAAAAAAAAAAAAAAAAAAAAAAAAAAAAAAAAAAGGAATAAGCATCAGTGCATCAGTGAGTTGGCCAGATACAATAGGCATTTAAAGTAGGGCTTCAGGCCAAACATGGTGCCCCACGCCTATAATACCAGCACTTTGGGAGGTCAAGGAGGGAGGATCACTTGAACCTAGGAGTTTGAGACTAGCTTGGGCAACAAAGCAAGACCCCATCTCTATAAAAAATTGAAAAGTAGCCTAGTACAGCTGACGCCTGCAGTCCCAGCTACCCTGGAGGTTGAGGCAGGAGGACCACGTGAGGCCAGGAGATTAAGGCTGCAGTGAGCTGTAATTGCACCACTGCACTCCAGCCTGGATGACAGCAAGATCCTGTCTCTTAAAAAAAAAAAACAAATGAAAGCAGTGGTTTTCAACAGCCCCTAAGGATCTTGCTAGAAATGAAGACTGCAAGCCCCATGCCTGGAGCGGGGCCCAGGAATCTGCATTTTAAACAATTCCCTTGTCCCCCAGATAAGTGATTCTTAAGTATTCTATCTTAAGTAGACCTGGAGCCATATTTTGACCCTGTACTAGAATATGTTATTTTAGTATACCCACTAATTTATCATACTTTTACAGTAAACAGTACTTTGAATAATAACACATTACACTTAATAGTAGTGAACTGCATCCTCGATCTCAAAAGTGACTTTTGATGTAGTTCACCCTGGACCCATACAGGATCTCCAGCCTTGCAGATTCTCCACATAGTGGAAACTGGCTATAACCCTAACTAGATCCTGAAAAGTGAAGGAGGATCAACCTAAAATATGTAGCTTTGTAAACAGTTTTATATCCTGCTTCTTAGGGGGAAAAAATCAGTTAACGCATATTGAAAACAAGTTGTTCCGTAAGGTTTATTATGAAAAACAGTAGCCCTCCTACCCTGCCTTTACCCCACTTTCCTTGTCTCACGATAGTCTTTCCAACTCTTGGCTGATTTGTTTGTATTTACCTCCATGTCTCAATATGAACATGTTTTCATGCTATTCCTTGATGGTTTTTTGTTTGTTTGCTTGTTTTAAGACAGTCTCACTCTCCCCCAGGCGGGAGTGCAATGGCACAATCATGGCTTACTGAAAACTCGACCTCCCTGGGCTCAGGTGATTCTCCCACGTCAGACCCCCAAGTAGCTAGAAATACTGGTGTGCGCCACCATGCCCACCTAATTTCGTATTTTTTTGTAGAGACAGGGTTTTGCCATGTTGCCCAGGCTGGTCTTGAACTCCTGGGCTCAAGCAATCTGCCAGCCTCGGCCTGCTGGGATTATAGGTGTGAGCCACTGCACCAGGCCACCATTATCTTTTGAATCCTCTCTTCCTCCTGCCCACCATGAATATATTTCCTGTCACTCATCTCCCTGATAGTAATCTGGTTAGATCATATTCAGTGTTAAATTATTAAGATGTGATTAAACTTTTTAAAAATATGGCAGTGTCATAATATTCACAGCTGAGTCATATCATAGACTAGATTACTGTGGAACTTTTCCCTGCAAGTAATCCTCTTGCATTTTTATTTGCTTAGTTTTCTATTTGTCACTAATTCAACCCCAGTCATATCTAAAGATCATGACACATCATTTATCAGTTATTATTCTTGACCCACCCCAATCTGGACTGGTTTCCCCCTGTGCTTGGTGTGTCGCTGTCACCCGGGGCACTCCCCACACTGCTCCTCTGTTGGATCTGTTTTCTGTGTAACCTTTTCTTTTATCACCTTATTTTGGGGGAGTACCTGCATGTCTAAAAATGTGCTCACACTTGATTTGACTGGGTATGAAATTCTGTGTTGGAATCAGTATCCTTCAGAATTTTGAAGGTGTGGTTACTTTGTCATCTAACATTGCTATAGAGAAGTCTGAAGTGATGTTGTGTCCAGATTCTTTCTATATGACTGGTTTTTTTCCCCTTCTGTTACCAGTGTTCCAAAATTTCACAATGATATATTAATACCTGGCTTGGTGACCATCTGTTTCGATGCCACGCCCCTTTCCAAGTGGACTCTTGTCCTTAATTTCTGTGAAACCTTCTTGAATTCTTTGTCAGTGATTTTATTCCTTCGGTTGTCTGTGGTTTTTCTTTTCTTTTCTTTTTGAGACAGAGTTTCACTCTTGTTGCCCAGGCTGGAGTGCAATGGTGCAATCTCGGCTCACTGCAACCTTTGCCTCCCGGGTTCAAGTGATTCTCCTGCCTCAGCCTCCCAAGTAACTGGGATTACAGGCATCCGCCCCCACACCCAGCTAATTTGTTGTAATCCCAGCACTTTGGGAGGCCAAGGCAGGTGGATCATCTGAGATCAGGAGTTTGAGACCAGCCTGACCAACATGGAGAAACACCATCTCTACTGAAAATACAAAATTAGCCGGGCATGATGCACATGCCTGTAATCCCAGCTACTCAGGAAGACTGAGGCAGAAGAATTGCTTGAACCCAGGAGGAGGAGGTTTGCTGAGCCGAGATCACCCCATTGCACTCCAGCCTGGGCAACAAGAGTAAAACTCTGTCTCAAAAAAAAAAAAAAAAAAAAAAATTCACAAAGCTCAATAATAAAATAAAACATCGGGAAAAAATGTGAACAGACTTGAGAAGATACAGATGGCAAACACACACATGAAAAGATGTTCAACATCATTAGTCATTAGGGAAACGCCAAGTTAAAGCCACAGAGATACCGCTACATACCCAGAAGAATGGCTAACGTTTAAAAAACTCACCATGCTATGTGCTGTTGAAGATGTAAAGCAACAAGAACTCCCAAACACTGCTGATGGGGATGTAAAACTGCACCACTACTTTGGAAAACAGTTTGACAGTTTCTTAAAACATTAAAAATACATCTACCTTATGATCCCGTATTCCACTCCCAGGTATTTACCCAAGAGAAAAGGAAATATATATCCATGCAAAAACTTATGCATGAATTTTCATAGCAGCTTTATTTGTAATAGCCAAAAACTGGAAACAACTCAAACGTCCATCAGCAGATGAATGGATAAATTGTGACACACCGTCCGGCGGAATACTCGGCAATAAATGCTGGTACACGTGAGTGAGTCTCAAAATAGTTATGCTAAGTGAAAAGTCATATAGAAAAGAGTATTTCCAGCCGGGCATGGTGGCTCACACCTGTAATCCCAGCACTTTGGGAGGCTGAGGTGGGCAGATAACTTGAGGTCAGGAGTTCAAGACCAACCTGGCCAACATGGTGAAACCCCATCTCTACTAAAGATACAAAAATTAGCTGGGCATGGTGGCATGCGCCTGTAGCCCCAGATACCCGGGAGGCTGAGGCAGGATAACTGCTTGAATCTGGGAGGTGGAGGTTGCAGTGAGCTGAGACTGCACTCCAGTGTGGGTAACAAAGTGAGATTTCACTTAAAAAAAAAAAAAAAAACTATATCCTATATGATTCCATATATCCCAAAAAACTATGGAAACACAAAGCAGATCAACAGTTGCTTTTGGATGGCGGCGGGCAGGGAGAGACAGGAGGGAGGAATTACCAAGAGGCATGAGGAAACATTAGGGGTGACAGGTACGTTTACTATCTTGATTGTGATAGTGGCTTCATGGATGTATATATGTGGCAAAATGTATCATATTGCACACTTAAATCTTGTAAGGCTTGGAATGTCCACTTTATTGTGTTTCAATTATACCTCAATGAAGGGTTATTTTTTAAAATAAAACATTATTTTTAAAAAACAGGCCGTGTGAGGTGGCTCATGCCTGTAATCCCAGCACTTTGATAAGCCGAGGCAGGTGGATGACAAGATCAGGAGTTCAAGACCAGCCTGGCCAATATGGTAAAACCCCATCTCTACTAAAAATATAAAAATTAGCTGGGCGTGGTGGCAGGTGCCTGTAGTCCCAGCTACTCGGGAGGCTGAGGCAGGAGAATCACTTGAACCTGGGAGGCAGAGGTTGCGGTGAGCCGAGATTGTGCCACTGCACTCCAGTCTGGGCAACAGAGCAAGACTCCATCTCAAAAACAACAACAACAAACCAAAAAAAACACATGTAGTGCACAGTTGGAAAAGAAAATACTGATTTTCATGGGTGATTAGCAGCTAGCTGTAAGTGGAAGAAGTGCGTTTTTCTTTCCTTCCAGGTCCCAGAGAAAAACCTCCATGCTGGGTTGATAGCAGCAGCTAGGATCAGTTGCCCAAGACTGGATTCTCGAGATGAAGACCGTCTGCAGAGGCTGACCTTTCCTGCAGGCTCATGTCCTAAAGCAAATTATTTGCACTCAAATATCCTCCCTTGTAGGACAGAAAAGAAGTTCCCGAGTCTTGGTCACATTGGGCCTGTGGAGTACAGTATCTTTTCTACATATTTGCTTTTGATGTTCTCAGCATCCCTGCAAGGCAGGCTGAGGTGTGAGGAGTCTCAATTCCAGGGAGCTGAAGGCAGACTGCAAGAGCTGGGTATGGATGCTGCACTCCTGGGCCTGGGCCGCCTGGGTTTTGCTCAGCCTGGGAAGTACTTCCAAACCCACTCCTCCCTAGTCTCTTACAATCCTGTGGGAGGGCAAAGCCTAAATCATCATGGCTCCTTCCACCAACTAGCTGCAGATCAGGAAAGTGAGGTCCAGGGAGGTCCTGACTGGCTTTGCTCCAGGGACAATGAGGCTAGAGGTCTGTTCCCCACAGGAGGACCATGATGGTTCTCCTGCTTCAAATGGCCTCTTTGGAAGGGGCTTGCTCATGTAGGTGAATCCTGGGGCCGAGCAGCCTCAGTGACAGTCCCTGAAATGGCTGCAGGTGAGGGAGCAGCATGCAGGCATTAACGTCACAGACTGACACCAGGCCCCCTGGGCTTATACCCTGGCTCCTTCAGTTCCTGGCTCTTTGAACTTGGACAAGTAGTCCGCTTTCTTTTTTTTCTTTTTAGAGACAGAGTCTTGCTCCATCACCCAGGCTGTGGTGCAATGGTGCGATCTCAACTCACTGCAACCTCTGCCCCCCAGGTTCAAGCAATTCTCTTGCCTCAGCCTCCCAAGTAGCTGGGATTACAGGTGTTCACCACCATGCCTGGTTAATTTTTTTTTTTTTTTTGTATTTTTAGTAGAGACAGGGTTTTGCCATGTTGGCCAACCTGGTCTCGAACTCCTGACCTCAGGTAATCCACCTGCCTCAGCCTCCCAAAGTGCTGGGATTATAGTAGTGAGTCACAGCGCCCGACCGACAAGTCCCCTTTCTTAACCTCTTTCTGCCTCAGTCGACTCACCTGGAAAACAGAGCACCTACCTTCTTCAAATGAGAAGAGAATTAAAGGAGTATAAGGCCATCAGAACAGGACCTAGCCCAAGGGAGGCTATGGAAGTGCTTGTTGAATTAAAAAATGGCTTCATCTCTGGCCTAGTCCCAAAGGTGTGGATTCCTGCCATTGCCACCCAGAGAGCCCTGGGTGGAGGCCCTGCTGACATCGAACAGTGCCTGCCTGCCCTCCTCTCCTCAATGCAGTAGACACTTTCCAAAACTTACGTCATCTTCACTCCAGTGGGATAATGGGATGCTTGGTGTACCTCGTTCCCAAGATGAGGGAACAGGCTGTGAGAGGACCACATCACCAGCAAGTGACAGGCTGGGATCAAGGCCAGGCCTATCTGCCTCCTAGACTAGGCCTGTGTGAGGACCAGCCTGAGTATGGCCCACCTGCTTCTTCCTCTGTTTAGAGCTTGGGCTGGAGCTGTCCTGGCCAGAGCTCTCTGCCTCACCAGGCTGCATGAGCCACAAGCTGCCACTTCCTGGAACTTGGTGGCCCTGCCCTGGACGGCCTTGCTGGTGGTCATGAAGGCTCCGTGAAAGCTGTGAACACCTGCATGGCAGTGAGGCCAGCCTTCCCCACTTGATCCGTTTCAGGCTCTGGCTCCGCTACTACATCATGTGCTTCTGTCCAAGAGGCAGAGACTTAAACCATCTGCCGCCACCTGGATTCCCGCAGAGCTTGCCTAGGACACCAGCTCAGGTCCTTGTGCACCATCCTGGTAGGAATCTCTCAGTGACGGTGGAGGGTTTGTGGGCTGGCTTAGGGCCAGTGGTGGGCAGAAGTCAGCAGGGCACAAGGGACCGGAGAGCTTGGCATTTCTCCAGCAGGAGTTTCAGGGAGAGCTCAGATGTCTGCTTATGTGACAGGTTTATCAGCCTGCCTGGCCCAGGGCCGGCTCTCATAGTTTTGATTTAAATAATAGCTTGCTCACAGAATAAGTGCATGTTGGTTTGAACTTTCATTTTCTCATAATCCTCTCTGCTGGCCCCTCCCACCATCTACCCCATTTTGCCTCACTCTGGGGAGCCTGAACCCCCTGTTCCAGAGTAGGGGCATAGGGAAATGCCTCTATGGCTTCTGAGCTGCTGGGCAGGGCCAGTCCCTAAAACAAGGAGAGCTGGGAGGGGGCTGGACCCCGATGGAGTGCTGAGAGCTGAAAGTCCTATTTAACAGATGGGAGGGAACAGAAACCCCGAAAAGGGAAAGGCCTGGCCAGGTCCCACGCAAGTCAGGAGCAGAGCAGGGCTGAAGCGTGACATCTCCAGTCTCTCCAAAGCCTTTGGGTGAAAAGTCCACCTAAAGCAGTGAGATCAGTGGGGCCTAAGGAAGATCCTTTTCCTCACTGCCTCCATCCCAGTCCTGGGACCCAACACCGTCCCGCCCTCACCCTCCTTGACCATCTCCTTCTGCCCTGAGAGGCTGTTATGCATCCAGCCAGCCTGGGAATGTGCTGGAATCTGTGCACCACGGGGGATGGATACGCCGCTCACAGTCCTCTGTGGGCCGTGGCTGTGAGGAAAAGTCAGAGCTGGTGGGTTGGGGTGTGTAGGCCCAGGAGGACCCCTGCCTCCTCCTTAGCCTTGGAGCCTCCCTCTGCTGCTGAGTTTCTCCTCCTCTAGCAGGGGCCCACTGCCCCCAGACCTTACCTCCTGGCTCAGCACATGATTTCCCTACTCTGGGCCTCAGTATCCCCCCGGACATCTCTAAATTCCTTTCCCGCCTGCCCTGCCTGTCTCCTGGTTGGGCTGAACTGTAACTCCTCACACAGGGCTGAGGGTGACTGTGGCATCAGGCTTCTGGTTGGGAGCCCACCCTGATGGTGCTTGGGGAGGAATGGACATGGTTCCCCCTGCCAGGGACAGCCCTTGGACTAAGGCCCCGTGCTGCTGGCTATGCCCACCTCCACCCCCCGCATGCTCTCCCACATGGGGGACCCCCAAGGCCTAGAGGGAACACACAAGCACTTTGTCTGTGCTAACCCCACAGAGCTGCCCCTCACCAAGTACAACAAGCCTAGGGCTGGGTACTGGGGGTGGCAGGCAGCACTGTACCTTGTGGGAGGCAGGCACCAAATCCTCCCACTTAGTCGCTGTGGCCCCTGCCTCTGGTCTATGCAGCCTTGTTCCCAGCCCAGAGGGCTCTGGTGGCAAGGCTGGCAGCCCAGGCTCGATGTGAGCTTACTGTGGGGCTTTGCTCCTCCTGGGGCTCCCAACCCGCTCCTTCGCAGCTCCCCTTCTCAAGGAGCCCAAGCCCTGCCCAGCTGTGAGGGCCTGCTCCCTGGAGGCCTCCTTTAACTCCCCAGCCCACAGGGATGGACCCAGGACCCCCATATCTTAGACTCCATGGGGGATTTCCCCAAGGAACACCTGGGGGAAGGTCAGTGTGACCTTTGTCCCTCCCTTTTGGATAGACACAGCCACCCTTTCTCCCCACCCCAGCAGCAGGGCTGTTGCTCAGTGACCCTGAGATCGGTGATGCAGAAAAGCAGAGGCGGGTATCACTCTTTATTGTGGGGTCCACACTATGGGTATTGGGGCTCCTCCCACTGAGGGAAGCCTGAGCCTCTAGCCGGGGCTGGCCTCCTGGCCTCCTATGAGTCCATTCTCCTTCTGTCCCCTTAATCTCAGGCTGAGCATTTGCACTGGATCTCTGGGGGCCTGTGAGTCCTCCTCGACCTTCATGGCCCACTACCATGTGCTTGAGAGCATCACAAGTCAGTAGCAATGAGCCAGGCGGGTGGTGGGTCACCTGGCGCAGCAGGCCCGGGGCTCGGGTCCCAGCCCAGCAGCTGTGGAGTACCAGGTAGAGGCAGGGGTGGTGGCCAGGTTCACAAGCAGGTCGTGGGAGATGGGGTCGACCAGGTTGAGGAAGGCCACATCTCTGTAGAGGATGTCAGTAAGGAGGGTCCCCTCAAGGCCCAGGTCCTGTGAGTGAGTGGTGAAGAGAAAGTTGAGTGAGCCAGTCGGGTCTCCCATCTCCAGGCCCCACCCCAGCCAGCCAGATGCTGCTTATTGCTGTTCCTGTCTCTCCATCTCCTCCCTAAGGTTGGCTGTATTCTCCCCACAGGCGGCCATGGGCTAATTGTCCAGTGGTGGGTGAACCCTTTCATTTTTCCTTACTTATTTCTTTTTTGAGACAGGGTCTTGCTCTGTCACCCAGGCTAGAGTCCAGTGGTGTGATCTCAGCTCATTGTAACCTCTGCCTCCTCAAGGGATCCTCCCACCTCAGCCTCCTGAGGAGCTGTGGCTATAGACGGGTACTACTACACTCAGCTAATTAAAAAAAATTTTTTGTAGAGATGGGGTCTCACTATGTTGCCCAGGCTGGTCTCAAACTCCTGGGCTCAAACGATCCTCCCAAAGTGCTGGGATTACAGGTGTGAGCCACTTGGCCTTCGTGGACCCTTTGGATAAGTACAGGGGAGGGGCATGGGCGCCATCAGGGAAGTGATAAGTGAATTCCAGAACCCTTAGACCAGTTCCCTCGAGGTGAAGTGTTGCGCTGTGACACTGCCTTCTCTGGGCTTAGGGCTTGTCTGTGGGATTCTCCTCTTATGGAGGGGGGTTTGCTCCACTTTTGACCCCTCAAATTCCCCTGTTCCCCAGCATTCCCTTCAGACCCTTTGCCTTCCCACCTATCCCTTGGTTTTCCTGAGCTGCTGCCAGCATCTGTTTGCGGACAGGTCTGGATCCTTCCCTTGGGGGCGGACCTCTCTCTCAGATGTCTCAAAGGCATGCTACCCTGAAGCCGGCCTCACCACCCATGCCCCATGCCCCAGTTCAGTGTAGGGCGCTTCCATGCCCATCTTCCCAGGCACTGGGGCCAGAAGCCCTGGAACCCCCCAACACTCTGCCCTCCTCCTCTCTCCCCCAGCTCACCTAGTCATCCCTTCTCTCTCCCCACCACTCCTGCCAGGATTCAGGCCTCCAGCCTCTTCTCCTACCCATCCCTCACCCCACCGCCTGCACAGACCTGCCCTGGCCTTCCTGCCTCACTCCTCCACTTTCTCCTCCTGTCTACTCCCACAGGACTGATGTGGGGCTGAACACTCTTTCAGAGGGTCTCTCTCTCTCTCTCTTTTTTTTTTTTGTGGCGGAGTTTTGCTCTTGTTGCCCAGGCTGGAGTGCAATTGCTCACCGCAACCTCCATCTCCTAGGTTCAAGCAATTCTCCTGCCTCAGCCTCCTGAGTAGCTGGGATTACAGGCATGCGCCACCATGCCCAGCTAATTTTGTATTTTTAGTAGAGATAGGGTTTCTCCATGTTGGTCAGGCTGGTCTCGAACTTCCAGCCTCCGATGATCTGCCTGCCTCGGTCTTCCAAAATGTTGGGATTACAGGCGTGAGCCACTGTGCCCGGCCCAGATGGTCTCTTTAGAGGACACGTTGACAGCTGATGGGGCAGCCACAGCGAGGAGGGGCCTCTAGACCCCATGTGGGCCTTCTCCAATCCATAGGTGATATGCTGTGTGCGTGGGTCCCAAGCACAGGAAGTTGGGCCAGGCAGGGAAGTCCGTGGGTCACAGCTGCAGGGTCCCTGCAGGTTATGGAGCAGGACAAGCCCCTCCCTTGACCTCAAATCCCAACCTCTGGGACAGAAAGAGGTGACCTAGCTGGTCTCTGAGGATCCTTCTTTCCCTCCAGTTTCCCAGCTAAAATGCCCAACTGGTGTCTTGGGCTCCAGACGGCATCCCAGACTGAGATCCCTGCCTCTGGGTGCCTGGCTGATTCAGTGCTGCTCTGCTGTTTGCCACAGATGCCAGCTAGGGAAGATCCAGAAGGAAGGCTGACTGATGAGCCTGGCAGACCCAAACAGGGCCCCACGCTGCAACCTGCCAGCCTGCCTTCTGAGGGTCTAGACAGCTCCTCTTAAAGGGACAGCTCCATTTTTCCAGCCTGCTGAACCCAGAGTTGGAGGAGATTGATAAAGGAAGACAGGAAGAAGGGCTCTGGCCCTGGCTTGCCCCACATTTTCTCTGTGGGCCCCGGGATGACCACTTCGCTACATGCCTCAGTTTCCCCATTTCTAATTATCTACCTTCTGCAGGCCAAACACCTGCACGGCTGACTTTCTGCTCACAGAATGGGGCAGGTAGTGGTGGTAGCTGCTGCAGGGGGTGGGGACGGGGTGGTGAGGGAAGTGGCTTGCCCAGGTGATGGGGGGGACCAGCATCCTGGGACAACCCAGGGCTTGGGATCTGGGTTTAGTGTACCTGGTGTGTGTAGGAGCAGGGCCACCACCGGACCGAGTGTTGTGATGCACAGATGCTGGAGGTGTGTACTCTAAGAGCATGTGCTGCCTTTTGGAGAACTGGTGATGCATGCGATAGCTCTGTGTGGGCTGCCATGGTGTCTTGGGGTGAGGCTGCACCCGCAGACCAGCCCTGGGTCCTCTCCAGGGTCCAGTGCCTCCCCGATCCTGGAGGAGGGGGAAGCCACCCTCTTCCGTTGTCTCTCAATACAAGATGATTCGTCCTCACTTGCCACTCCTCCCGGGCCCCTCCCATCTTGCCAGGGCCTGAATCTGGGCTCTTAGCTCCGGGCTGGGGCCACCCTCAACACACACAACCACTCTCAAACCCCAGAGACCCGGACACACTCAGCGGCCCCCTCCTCCACACACGGTCCGCCGGCCTCACCCAGCCCTCACGCCAGCCGGCCGCCCTCTAGCCCACTCAAGACCCCGCGCGCAGCAGCCCGTCGCGCCCTCGGAACCCGTCCGCGCGCGCCCGAGACCAGCTCCGCCTCGCCTCCCGGCGGATACATGCCCACAACCCACAGCCCCGCGCCTCCCAGACCCCCAGACCCTCCCTGGCCACCAGCCCTGGGGCTGCCGCCTCCTTCTCTCGTCTGGCGCAGGAGCGGCAGCAGCTCCCGGGCGCGCCCTGGCCGCCGCTCGCGGAGCGTGGACTGGATTTCATGGGGCCTGGAGCCACCGCACTCAGAGCTCGAAGGGCGCGGGCGCAGCCGGCCGCCGCCTCGGCCTCGGAGCCAGCCCCGGGCCGGCCAGCCGCGTCCCCACGGCGGCCGCGGGTCGGGCGCCGAATCCACAGGAGGCCGGACGGTCTGCGCCCCGCCCCCGGGGCCGCCCCTAGTCGCCCCGCCCCCATCCACCCCCGCTCCGCCACGTCCGGATCCGAAGGCTGAGCGCCCGCCCTACCCGGCGCCTGAGCTAGGCCAGTGGGTTCCTCGGTTTGACCGGGTCTCACTGGAGGAGGCCCTGCCTGCGTCACTCTTGGCGCCAGAGCTCTGTCCCGAGGGCCTGGAGCCGCCAAGGGAGACGCGAGCTCGGCCGGGACGAGGTGGCTTTTGGCACCGCTCTACCCTCTGGCCCCAGTGCTGACTGGGGAATAGTCGCTTTGACGGTGCAGAGCATTCCAGGCGGGTGTGGGGGTTCCACTGCGTGTGCCAGCATTAGGTATTGCCCCCACCTGCTTTTAGAAATCTGCCCTGCATGGTGAATCTCCGTCTCTACTAAAATACAAAAATGAGGCCGGGCGCGATGGCTCATGCCTGTAATCCCAGCACTTTAGGGGGCCGAGGCAGGCGGAACCCAAGGTCAGGAGTTCGACCAGGCTGGCTAACATGGTGAAACCCCGTTTTTACTGAAAATACAAAAAATTAGCCGGGCGTGGTGGCGGGCGCCTGTAATCCCAGCTACTCAGGAGGCTGAGGCCGGAGAATCGCTTGAACCCGGGAGGCAGAGGTTGCGGTGAGCCGAGATAGATGGTGCCACTGCACTCCAGCCTGGGTGACAGAGCAAGACTCCATGTCAAAAAAAAAAAAAAAAAAAGGAATCTTCCCTGCAGCTGGCAGTTGTGGTGTAGGACCTGCTCACACTGCATGGACACTCCTGCACTGGCAAATATTTACTGCCTCCTGCTTCTTGGTTTGGGGCAGGCCCCCACCTCTGACTCCAGCCTGGGGAATAAACCGGATGAAGAGTGAGGTTAACCGTTAAGCCCAGCTCTGGGCAGGCTGGCAGCAGGCGGGCTGTATCTGCCACTGGCTTCGGTCTTCCTCCCTGACAAGGGGTGGGGCGGGGGGTGGGGGGCAGGCAGGGTGAGGTGGGGGCCCTGGTTCCTCTGAGGACCAGGGTGAGGTACTGACCCAACCAGCTCAAGGAGTATCCCACTTCCCAGGGTTCCCTCAGCAGAAATCTAGGTCTCTGTTGGAGGCCTGCTGGGCCCCTGCAGCCCCAATCCCAGCTCTGGGATCCTCACAATGTTTGAGGCACTGATCTGCAGTCCCCACTTCCTCAAGCAAGGAGCATGTGTCTAGCCTGTGAGGATGGGTACCTGTTGTGCAGGAAGGACTGAGCACCGTCCGAGGGCATATAGTGAGGGATGACAGCCAAGCTCCCGTGTGTGTGTGTGTGTATGTGTGTGTCTGTTAATTACCCTATGAAGATTCAAGGTTCCTTCCTTTGGATTAAGCACTGCCTGCCCAGAGATGGCAGTGGGGAGAGGGTAGGGTGCCAGGCTCTGTCATCCTGTGGGGCTGGGTCCCTGAGACGAGGCAGAGGACAGCAGGATGTCTTAGCTCTTGACCATCCACGGACCTCCAACCCCTGTTGGGCCTGTGCCTGCATCCCCTTCTCTCCTGGCACCTGCCAGCTGGACATAACAACCTCTCCTCCCGCTTCAGTACAGCCAGTATTGTCCTGGGGCCACCTTGGCACCACAGGTTTCCTCCTTGGCAAACCTGCACGACGGCCTTGCCTGCCCTCCCCCAGGGCCAAGGTGCTGTTGCTGAACTGAAGTGGCGACTGAAGTGGGTCAGAGCTTTAAGCAGCAGCCCCAGTGCCCCAGAGACCTCCTAGACCCCCTGCCCAGAGCAGGCAGCAGGTAAGCCCTCCTCCCCTTCCCCTGCAGCCTCAGGGCTGAAGCCAGAGCTGGGAGGGCTCCAGGATCCTGACCATGTCCTCCCAGAGGCTGAGCCAGGCCTGGACACTGTCCCCTCGAATGTGAGAAGACTGGGCGGGGGGAAGGGGGAGGGAGGAGGGGATGGAGGGCTGAGCATCGAGGCATGAAAGGGGCAACCTAGGCAGTGGTGTGGGGGAGTGCCCAGAGCTTAGAGTCCTGTGGAAGGCAGAGAACTGCCCCAACCCCTGCCTCTCATCCTCCACCCTCTGTGTCCCTGGCTGAGAGGTTCCTAGAGGACATTTTTCCAGCAAAAGAGGGAGGGTGGTGGCTGGGCCTAGATCCTTGGATGGGCTTTTCTCTGCCTGCTTGCAGGGCGCCTAGGGTAAATGGGCTCTTGGAGACAATTTCTGGCCTAACCTGACTTGAACAGGAACCCCCAGAGGCAGAGCTATCCCCTCAGGCGTGGGGGCGTGATTCCACCTCGCCAGCCCATGTGTTTGACACAGAAGGCTGCTGGCCCCTCTCCCTGGGGTTACCCTGAGCAGCAGAGCTGTGCTTGTTGAGACCCAGGGGGTGGAGGGATTGTGATATTGTTCTCTCAGCTCCCAGGGATGATGTGGGAGCTCAAGGGCTTACCCTGGATCCTTTTGGGTAGCCCTGCCATCCCTAGGGAGTCAGTGAGGTCAGAGGTTGGGAGCTGGAGAATCAGGTAGGGAGGACACAGCTAGACCTCAGGCTCTAATGGGAACATACTAGGCTCCAAGTGGGACCTGCCAGGAGACAGGAACTGATGACAGCCACACCTTTGGAGCCTCAAGCCCTCTGCCACCCATGCAGTGGCCCAGTTCAAATGACAGGAACACAAGGTCCAGTTGGCTCAGTGGGCTGGTAGAGGGCTGTAGCCAGGGCTCGAACTGGCCTTGCACTGCCTCTGGTCCCTTCTCTACCCACCTGGTGATATTCTTCGAGCCTAGGAGGAAAAAAGGCCAGCTCAGGGTTAATGTAACCTCAGCATGTAGCTGGGTGGCACTGAGCCTCCTGGCAGCCACTGTAAAGAAGGACACAGAATGATTTGGGGGCATTCACTGGGAGGAAGGAAGCAGATGGATACTCTAAGGAGAGAGGATGTCCCCTGCGCTTGCTCTACAGTTACGGGTTGTCAACCTTCTGCAGGGCCAGGAATTGTCATGAGGCTGTAGTAGGCAGCAGAACTTGGCAGGGTGGGTTGAGATCACAGGTATAGGCTCAGGGCCTGGATTCAAATCCCCTGGGCTGCCACTTGTTGGATGTGTAACCACAGACAGAGTAAGGACCTGCCATAGCAAATTACACAACCCACTTCTGTGGCTTAAAGCAACAGAATAGTTCTGGAGGCTAGAAGTCTGAAATCCAAGTATAGGACAAGGCACGCTCCCTCTGAGGACTCCAGGGGAAGATCCTTCCTTGCTTCTTCAGCTTCTGGTGGCTCCTGGCAATCCTTGATCAAGGGGGCCAGTCCCTCCACACCTGTGGGTGGTTCTCGTCAGGTGAAATGAGAGACTTGAGAAAAGAAAGAGACACAGAGACAAAGTATAGAGAAAGAAAAGTGGGCCCAGGGCACTGGTGCTCAGCATACAGAGGACTCGCCTGGCACTGGTCTCTGAGTTCCCTCAGTATTTATTGATCATTATCTTTACCATCTTGGAGAGAGGCATGTGGCAGGACAATAGGGTAATAGTGGGAAGAGGGTCAGCAGGAGAACATGTGAACAAATGTCTCTGTGTCATAAACAAGGTTAAGAAAAAGGTGCTGTGCTTTGATGTGCTGCTACATAAACATCCGGGTGCATTAAAGAGCAGTATTGCTGCCAGCACAGGCTAGCACAGCTCACCTCCAATCCTAAGGCGGTTTTCTCCTATCTCAGTAAATAGAACATACAATCCGGTTTTACACTGAGACATTCCATTGCCCAGGGACGAGCAGGAGACAGATGCCTTCCTCTATCTCAACTGCAAGGAGGCCTTCTTCTTTTACTAATCCTCCTCAGCACAGACCCTTTATGGGTGTCAGGCTGGGGGACGGTCAGGTCTTTCCCTTCCCACGAGGCCATATTTCAGACTATCACATGGGGAGAAACCTTGGACAATACCTGGCTTTCCTTCTGCAGTGTCTGTGTCCCTGGGTACCTGAGATTAGAGAATGGTGATGACTTTTAACAAGCATACTGCCTTCAGGCACTTGTTTAACAAAGCACATCCTGCATAGCCCTAAATCCATTAAACCTAGAGTAAACACAGCACATGTCTCTGCAAGCACAGGGTTGGCGGTAGGGTTACAGATTAACAGCATCTCAAGGCAAAAGAATTTTTCTTAGTACAGAACAAAATGGAGTCTCTTATGTCTACTTCTTTCTACATAGACACAGTAACAGTCTGATCTCTCTTTCTTTTCCCCACACTTGGGCTTCCTTGGCTGTAGCTGCATCATTCCAGTCTCTGAAACCATCTACCCTGTGTGTCTGTGTGGCCTTCACATGGCCTTCCTTATTTTTGCAATGGGGTCTCACTATGTTGCCCAGGCTGGTCTTGAACTCCTGGGCTCAAGCAGTCCTCCTGCCTCAGCCTCTCAAGTAGCTGGGATTACGGGTGAGTGCCACCATGCCCAGCTCACACAGCCTCTTTGTAAGAAGTCTAGCTACTGGATTTAGTTTTCTTTCTAATCCCGTATGATCTTAACTAATTATTTCTATACAGACTCTATTTCCAAATAAGGTCATGTGAAGAAAAATCAATTTGAATTGTGTTTTTTGGCTGGACACGGTGGCTCACGCTTGTAATCCCAGCTCTTTCGGAAGCCAATGTGGGTGGATCACCCGAGGCCAGGAGTTGGAGACCAACCTGACCAACATAGTGAAGCTCCATCTCTACTAAATAATAATAATAATAATAATAATAATACAAAAATTAGCCGAGTATGATGGCATGCGCCTGTAGTCCCAGCCACTCAGGAGGCTGAGGCAGGAGAATTGCTTGAACCCAGGAGGCGGAGGTTTCAGTGAGCCGAGATAGCACCACCGCACTCCAGCCTGGGTGACAGAGCGAGACTCCATCTCAACACACACACACACACACACACACACACACACACACACACACACACAACACTACTGTGTTTTCCCTCTGTTGTCACAAGACAACAATCATCACAGAAGACTTCTGTGACCAAATGTGTGGATTCTCCCCACACACCCAGCAAGAATCAATTCTGCAGCCGACGCCAGCTGGTGTCTTCCAATTCAACTCAATTCTCATGCTGTCTACCTGGAGATGGCCTCAGAAACCACAGGTTGAGGGCTTGGTCCCACAAGACCACCCCTCATCCCACCAGTCACAAGTCTGGGCTTTGGGAACATCTGACTAATCGGCTTCTAGTTGGGGTTCCTACAGCACCCTCTTTGGGTTCAATTAATTTGCTAGAGTAGCTCACACAACTCAGGGAGACCTGTTTGTCGGTTTATTTCAAAGGATGTTTTATTTTATTTTCTCCTCAGACATACTTTATCATCACTTAAAGTTAGTAGCTCAAAGGAAACTTTAAAAACTACAAATAGGCCGGGCACGGTGGCTCACGCCTGTAATCCCAGCACTTTGGGAGGTCGAGGCAGGTGGATCACTGGAGGTCAGGAGCTGGAGACCAGCCTGGCCAACATGGTGAAAACTGTCTCTACTAAAAATACAAAATTAGCTCGATGTGGTGGCAGAAGCCTATAATCCCAGTTACTCAGGAGGCTGAGGCAGGAGAATCACTTGAACCCCAGAGGCAGAAGTTGCAGTGAACCAAGATCCTGCCTCTGCACTCCAGCCTGGGCCACAGAGAGAGATTCCATCTCACACACACACACACAAAAAGATAAAATAAATAAAGGCTACAGATAAACAGTCAGATGAAGAGATACATAGGGTGAGGACTGGAAGAATCCCAAGTACAGAAGTTTCTGTCCTGGGCCGGGCGCGGTGGCTCAAGCCTGTAATCCCAGCACTTTGGGAGGCCGAGACGGGCGGATCACGAGGTCAGGAGATCGAGACCATCCTGGCTAACACGGTGAAACCCCGTCTCTACTAAAAATACAAAAAACTAGCCGGGCGAGGTGGCGGGCACCTGTAGTCCCAGCTACTCCGGAGGCTGAGGCAGGAGAATGGCGTAAACCCGGGAGGCGGAGCTTGCAGTGAGCTGAGATCTGGCCACTGCGCTCCAGCCCGGGCTACAGAGCAAGACTCCGTCTCAAAAAAAAAAAAAAAAAAAAAAAAAAAAAAAAAGAAGTTTCTGTCCTGGTGGAGTTGGACACGTAGATGAGTTGGGTTTTTTTGTTGTTGCCCAGGCTGGAGTACAGTGGCACTAACTCGGCTCACTGCAACCTCTGCCTCCCATGCTCAAGTGATCCTCCCCTCTCAGCCTCCCAAGTAGCTAGGACCACAGGCATGTGCCACTATGCCCAGCTAATTTTTTTTATTTTTGTAAAGATGGGGTATCTCTATATTGCTCAGGCTGGTCGGGAACCCCTGGGCTCAATCCATCCACCCACCACGCACTCCCAAAGTGCTGGGATTATAGACATGAGCCACTGCACCTGGCCATGGATGAGTTCTTGTTCCCCTTCCTGTCAGCCACCACATGAAGCTCCCCAAACCCTTTCATCTTGGACCTTTAAAAAAAATTAGTTAAAAAATTAAAGACAGAGTCTCACTATGTTGCCCAGGCTGGTCTTGAACTCCTGGTCTCAAGTGATCCACCCACCTCGTCCTCCCATAGGGCTGGGATTACAAGATTAGAGATGCCAGCTGTCAGGTGGCTAGGTGGATTCAGTGTAAAGTCCTAGAAGATGCATTTTAGTAAAAACAGCCACCTGACAGCTGGCATCCATCCATTCAGTGAAGATTGCTGGGCACTGTGGATACTGTGAAGGAGGCAGCAGTAGCAGCTGGCCTGCAGAGTGAGGTGCAGTGCCGGAGGGCTTCAGGAGGAGGTGGCATTGTGATTGGTGTCTGAAGAGTGCCTCAGGCCATGACAATGGAGCCAGTGCAAAGTCCCAAAGATCAGGAAGGAGCAAGAGGAAAGGACGGTTCATATCCAGCTGCTCAATTCCAAAAAAAAAAAAAAAAAAAAAGAGGAAAGGATGGGTGCCAGCAAGGTAGGACAAAGGGGGCCTTTGGCATGCTTTTTTTCCCAGTGGGGAAATGGAATGCTCAGATTTGCCTACTGAGTGCCCAGGCTGCAGTAGGGAAACAGCAGGGGGGCTGGAACCTATGATTGGGAGTCTCCGGGTGAGAGGAGTGGCCCTGTGGGGACTGGGGATCAGGTGAGGCTGGGAGTGGGGTGTAGAGGTGGGAGCAACTGGACAGGACCAGTGAGGATGCAGGGGCAGCCTCCCTGGGCTAGACACTGGCTGCCTGGCAGTTGGAGGTCTGGGGAGGCAGCTGCTTAGCTCAGGCTTGGGCACGTCCACCTGGCGCGTCTGAAACATTAGCCAGCAGGGGTGCAGACTCGTCAGTGAGAGCATTCCTGAGCCCAGCATCCAAGAAGTGAGGGAGGTCGGGAAGGTGCTGCTATAAGGCAGAGGGAGGTCCCCAAAAGTCCAGGTGAGAGCATGGCATGCGTGGAAAGTGCTGCGCCATTTTGCCATCAGTGAAGTCATGTGGGGCTGTGGGTGAACAGGTAGGCTTGCACGTACCACCAGGGAGTCATTGAGACAGGAGCAGGTTGGCTCTCCGAGAGATCAGACCATGGAATTGTGTCGGGACTGGGGCATGGACAGTCTCCCCCCACCTCCAACCTCTCCTTGGAGCTTTGAGACACTGCAGATAATTAGCAGGTGATGTGATAAATACTACCTGTGGAGGGTGCCTTGGGCAGGGAGGACAGGGCGCATAGGAGGGTCGGCCTTTGGGCCCCTGCTCTGAGCTGCTCATCAGGAAAGGAGAGAAGCTCCTACAGCCCGGTGTCAGAGCCTGGCGAGACCCTGTGAGGCCTCGAAAGTAGCAGGTGCCTCCTACAGTCTGCGCGTGGCCATCTCAGGGAATCCACCCAGCAACTGTTCTAGTTATCCCTGCTCTTCAGGTAGGAGACTGAGGCCAGGAAGGGAAAGGCTGCTGTGATACCTACACTGTCAGTGGCTGGGGTTGTTTGAACCCAGAGACTCTAGGGCCCATGCCTCTGCCATCCTGCCTCTGGGTTTGATAGTTGGACTTGGTTCACCAAGTGCCAGGCCAGCCCTGTGGCTGAGTGCTCCCAGGCATGCACAAGCTGACAGTTCTGAAGGACCCACACACTTGGCCATGCTCCAGCCTGTGTCCTCACATGAAAGGTGGGTGCTGGAATAATAAATGCTGCAGATGGCACTGGGGGTGTTGGCCAGGCTCTGGGGGCACAGGAGCTCTGTCCATGCCCACAGTTGGCCTGTGCTGACCTCCCTCCATCACAACTGAGTGGCACCAGCCCTTTCATTGAGCTGAAGTCTTCCTTCCATCCCTTCAGTGTGGTCTTTGTGGCTCAGAGAAGCTGTGGCCAGGTACAGGATCTGGGGTGGCCCCTGCTTCTCTGCTCTGTGGCCTTAGACAGTGGGCAGGATCTGAGGTCAGGCCCACCTGCAGCAGGTGGACTATTGCAACCTGCAGCAGGTATTACAAAGAGGCAAACTGGGGCTTAATGTTGGGAAGAACTTGCCAGCCAAACACAGTCCCACTGTCTTTGGAGGTAGTGAGCTCCCTGCTGGGCAAGATATGTAAGCCAACCTTTCTGGGATGCTGGAAGATCAGAGACCAAACATTTGAGATTCTGTGATCCCAATATTGACTCAAATGCTATGATGCTTGGATTTGAAGTCAGTTTCATTTAGCCAGTTTACCAAGTGTCTCCTTGGTGCAGTACACCAGGGGATATAAAATGTCCTGGATAATATTGGGTTTCGGGCTCCCAGGGGGCCCTGAGATGTTGTTCCAGCAGTTCTGGAGTATGGGCCAGGCACGGCGGGCATCTGGACCCATCCTGCATTACTCACTCATTGTGAGCTTCATGACTGCCGTTCGGGATGTCACGCCCCCATGCACTGCCCCCACCATTCCCCACAACATGGCCCTCACCATGGCCCACTCAGGGCACGAGGCTTTCTGGGTGATTCCTGGTACTCAGTGTGGTCAGTTTTCTGGATCTGACAGTGGGGTGGGGCTGCAATGAGATGCCAGTTGCAGGAACTGCTTTGCAACTTGTGTCATGGGTCACTGTCTTGCCAAGTGGCTTTGGGCAGGTCCCTTCCCCTCTCATGCTACAGGTTCCTATGCCAAGAGCTCCCTTCTTGCCCCACCAGGAGCTTGTTTTCCCAGATACAGAGCTGGGGCAGATCCCAGCCCATTGAAACAGACAGGGCTTTGGAGGCCACAGTGGGCCCATTTCTCAGAGGAGCCGTGTGGCTGGACGCTGAGCCGGGCACTGGACTGGCCCTTTGGCCAAAGCCCCCGAGGCACCGTGGGCTGCTGGTGCCAGCACACAGGGGTGATAAGGAGGTGAAAGTCACTAGAATGGTGGGGCGCCACCCCCTGGGCTGTGTTGGCAGCTGTCCCTGGCTGGAGGCCGGCTTGGCCCTGGAACACTCCTCAAGGAACAAGGACAAAAGAGAGCCAGCTCAGCCAGCCTCCACCTAGCACCCCAATCAGCGCTCCCTTCTTCCCATGACCCCTGCCCTCTGCTCGGCTCCTGAAGCCGGCGAAGGCGCTAATGGGCACCCACCACGGTCTTAATGAGTGAGCCAGGCTTAATAGGTTACTGGGCCCGTGACACATTGACCAGTCTCCCAGGGATCTCAAAGTCCAGATTGACTTGGCTTTGAAGGTCTTAGCTCGGCCACCTCCTTTTCCAGCCTTGACACCTTGGGGATCAGGAAGGGCCTAAGGTGGTCAAGAGGTCCCCTGTAGCCCTCACTTCCTGGGAAAGGTTCCAGTTCCCAGCCTTCAGGGTCAGGTGGTTCCTTCCACCTGGCAGGTCCTCCCCAAATCCAGTCCCAGCTTGGGCTACATTCCCAAGGCCCCTATTCTAGTGTCTGCCCCTCCCCTAGGGCTCTTCACTCTGGGGTGACCATACTGCCTCATGCCCAGCCAGGTCAGGGCTCCTTGAGAGAAGAATCTGGAGGGGCCAGGATTTGATGGGAGAATGAATGATGGAATGAAAGAAGGAATTTAAGTGA
This sequence comes from Macaca mulatta, assembly GCF_049350105.2. NCBI lineage: Eukaryota > Metazoa > Chordata > Mammalia > Primates > Cercopithecidae > Macaca > Macaca mulatta. The sequence goes on along the minus strand of NC_133415.1, from coordinate 28,449,563 downwards.
GAGCCTTTCTAAGAGTGACAATTCTGGCAGGTTGCAGACCATGTGTGGGCCTCGATCTGAGGGCTGAGAGGCTTGGGCCTGCCAGCCCTGTGGGGGCACCCACCCCATCTCATTGAATGGGGCAGAGCAGGTGAGGGCGTGATGGATGGACAGGCCTCATCCCCCTGCTTCTACTATCTGGGGTCCTCCATCAGCCTATCTGCTCAGAACGCTGAAATTGGGGGTTGAGGAAGGACCTTCCTGGATCATGTGACTCCCTTCAGCCCAGGTGAGGGGGGTCCTTGGAGTAACAGCTCCTAGAGCCCTGCCTGTAGCCCTGCAAGTTGGGGAGAGGGCCTGTTAGGAGAGGTATCCCTTGCCCTGGGGTCGTAGAGGTGATCTAGGCTCCTCAGACCTTGTGGGGTCTCAGATGTTTACATCTCCAACCCCTCCCGGCTTGGGCATCTGGCTGCACCCCAGCTCTGTGGCCTCATCTCCCAGGGAACTTTTGTTCTAATCTGTCTCCTGCTGAAACCCGGCCTCATTCAGCTCAGCGAGGGGGTGAGACTGGTGTGGGCGCACCCTGCAGAAGGATCCCACAGGTGGGCAGAGCCCTGGGTTCTTTATCCGACTGGGTCTGGGCTGGGGGGGCCTCTGTTTCTTGACTGATGAGTGGGTTTGAGTGAGGTATGCGGGTGGGTGAAGGAGGGCTGGGGGGAGTCACCTGACTTAGGCAAAGAAGCCCTTGAGACAGCTGTGGCTTCTTGGAATTAAGAGGGAAGAGTGCAGCATGGAGAAACTGAGGCCCGGGAGGATTTGGCAGCCCTGAGTGGGGGTGGGGGGATCAGCTCTAGAGTAGAGCCAGAGCTGTGATGGGGTTGGGGGACCCTGTGTCCTTGGGCCATGCTTGTCCCACTCCTGGGCTCTGTGTGTGGCTGTGGATTGGGGTGGGACAGGGCCGGTTGTGCAAGGGGTCATTGCCCAACTCCAGGGGGCGCCTGCCACCTCTCAGCTCTCTATAGGGATACATATAGTTCTTTCAACAGGTTTCCAGCAGGTAGAGGTTATTAAATCTTACTGAAGGGGTGTTTTTTCTAATTCTCAACACTGTACCACAAGGGTAGACAGTGTGGGAGACAGATTCCAACTCCAGGTCTGGGTGGTAAGCATCCGGTCCAGGGGTGTAGACAGGCCTGGGGAAGCCCCAGAGATCTGTACGTTCTCATACCCAGGGGTAGTGACTCCATGCTGGGGGCTGGGCTCACCCTCAGGTCTGAGACCTCCTGGGGCCAGCTGACCTCAGTAAATGCCTTTTGTCTAAGCTTCAGTTTCCTGCCTGTGAATGGGGTTGGGGCTGTGCTCTGGTTTCACCCTTGTGGCTCTGGGGTTGTGGTGACAAAGCCATCAAGCTGGATTGGAGGATTAACAGGGAAACCAGAGTGGCTGCCGTGTCCACCTCTTCCTCATACTCCTCTCTCTGCTGCATCCTGGGAAGCTGCTCAGCTCAGCCTAGATTAGGCTCAGTTGTGGGTGTGTCTGAGGCTGGGCCTGACCCTGCTCCTTACCCCGTGGATGCAGCAGAGCCATGAAGAAATTAGTGGTGCTGGGCCTGCTGGCCGTGGACATTGTTGGCCTCTGTCTCTTGCTGCCCTTGGCCTCCAAGGAACCTGACAACCATGTGTACGCCAGGGCTGCCGTGGCTGCGGATGCCAAGCACTGCTCCGAGATTGGGAGGTGAGCAGGGCAGGGCATGGGGTCATGGGCCCTGGAAACCGGGCAAGTGGACCTGGACAATACGTCTGCCCCTGTAAGACTCAGTTTCCCCACATGTAAGCTTTGCTTGGACTCTCTCAGTAGCCTCTGGGAAGGGGACAGTGACCCCAAGAGCAGGGTGTGGGTCTCCTAGAACCCAACAGGGCCCCTTTTCTCAGTTCTAAGAGTCTCTGTCTCTTTGGATAAACTCCTCTGTTTTGTTGTTTGGTTGTTATTTTTACTTATTTCTATTTATTTATTTATTTATTGAGACGGAATCTCGGTCTGTCACCAGGCTGGAGTGCAGTGGTGCAATCTCAGTTAACTGCAACCTCTGCCAACCGAGTTCAAGCAATTCTCATGCCTAAGTCTCCCAAGTAGCTGGGATTACAGGCGTGCGCCACCACGCCCAGCTAATTTTTGTGTTTTTGTGTTTGTTTGTTTGTTTGTTTGTTTGTTTGTTTTTCCCCTGAGGTGGAATCTTGCTCTGTCACCCAGTATGGAGTGCAGTGGTGAAATCTCAGCTCACTGCAACCCCCACCTTCCAGGTTCAACTGATTCTCCTGCCTCAGCCTCCCAAGTAGCTGGGACTACAGGCATGTGCCACCATGCCTGGCTAATTTTTGTATTTTTAGTAGAGACAGGGTTTCACTATGTTGGCCAGTCTGGTCTTGAACCTCTGACCTCATGATTCGCCCCCCTCTACCTCCCAAAGTGCTGGGATAACAGGCACGAGCCACTGCGCCTGGCCTAATTTTTGTGTTTTTAGTAGAGACGGAGTTTCACCATGTTGGCCAGGCTGGTCTCGAACTCCTGACCTCAGGTAATCCACCTGCTTCGGCCTCCCAAAGTGTTGGGATTACAGGTGTGAGCTACCACACCCAGCTTATTTCTTTTTTTAAAGGTGTAGTCTTACTGTATTGCCCAGGCTGGATTGTAGGGGAGCAATCACAGCCCACTGCAGCCTCGAACTCTCGGGTTTAAGTGATCTTCCCGCCTCAGCTTCCTAAAGTACTAGGATTACAGGTGTGAGCCACAGCACCTGGCCTCTACTGTTTAGACTTCTATCTCGTGTTATATACAAAGATCAGTTCCCTCCTAAAGGCTTAAACAGAACAAATGTTGTGTTTTTGATTTTTTGAGACAGGGTCTTGGTCTGTCGCCCAGGCTGGAGTGCAGTGGCATGATCATAGCCCACTGCAGCCTTGAACTCTTGGGCTTAAGCCATCTTTCCACCTCAGCCTCCTGAGTCACTAGGACTACAGGTGTGCATCACACCTGACTAATTAAAAAAGACTGTTTTGGAGAGATGAGGTCTCACTATATTGCCCAGGCTGGTCTTGAACTCCTGGCCTCAAGTGATCCTCCATCTTGGCCTCCCAAAGTGCTGAGATTACAGGTGCAAGCCACCGTCCCCAGCCAGGAAAAAAAAAAAGTTATTAATAAAATATAGCAATTTCCCTTTTTGCCCCACTTATAAAAGTCATATACATTTGTTTGCTTGAAAAAGAGGAAACTGGCTGGGCGAGGTGGCTCATACCTGTAATCCCAGAACTTTGGGAGGCTGAGGAGGGTGGATCACCTGAGGTCAGGAGTTCAAGACCAGCCTGGCCAACATGGTGAAACTCCTTCTCTACTAAAAATACAAAAAATTAGCTGGGCATGGTGGCGTGAGCCTGTAATCCCAGCTACTCAGGAGGTTGAGGCAGGAGAATCACTTGAACCCAGGAGGCAGAGGTTGCAGTGAGCTAAGATCACACCACTGTACTCCAGCCTGGGTGACTGAGTGAAACTCCGTCTCAGAAAAAAAAAGGAAAAAAAAAAAAAAAAAGAAAGAAGAAGAGGAACTGTAATCCCAGCACTTTGAGAGGTTGAGGTGATAGGATTGCTTTAGATCATGAGTTCGAGATCAGCCTGGGCAACATAGGGAGACCTTGTCTCTACAAAAAAGACAAAAAATTGCCAGAACAGTGGTTTTTACCTGTAGTCCCAGCTACTCAGGAGGCTGAAGTGGGAGGATTGCTTGAGCCCAGGAGGTCAAGGCTGCATTGAGCTGGGACTATGCCACTGCACTTCATCCTGGGTGACAAAGTGAGACTCTGTCTCATAAAACAAAGGCCAGATGCAGTGACTCACATCTGTAATGCCAGCACTTTGAGAGGCTAAGGTGCGTGGATCACTTGAGCCCAGGAGTTCTCGACCAGCCTCGGCAACATGGCAAAACCCCATCTCTACAAAAAGCAAAACAAACAGAAAAAATTAGCCGGGCGTGGTGGCATGTGCCCATAGTCCCAGCTACCTGGGAGGCTGAGATGGGAGGGTCAACTGAGCTCAGGATATTGAGGCTACAGTGATCTGAGATCACACCCCTGCACTCCAATCTGAGCAACAAAGAGAAACTATGTCTCAAGAAAAAAAAAAAAAAAAAGAGGCCAGGGCAGGCTGATCATGAGGTCAAGAGATCGAGACCATCCTGGCCAACAAGGTGAAGCCCCGTCTCTACTAAAAAATACAAAAATTAGCTGGGTGTGGTGGCGCGTGCCTGTAGTCCTAGCTACTCGGGAGGCTGAGGCAGGAGAATCACTTGAACCTGGGAGGCGGAGGTTGCAGTGAACCAAGATTGTGCCACTGCACTCCAGCCTGGCAACAGAGTGAGACTCCATCTCAAAAAAAAAAAAAAAAACCAAACTCGAATGGACTTCTCTTCCATCCTCCGTTAGGCAGGTGGGCAGCAGGGTGTGAATGTGGGGCCAGGATGGAAGCCTGCAGGTTCTCACGTCTTTATGTGCCACATGGCAGGGACGCACTGCAGGACGGTGGCTCTGCGGTGGATGCAGCCATTGCAGCCCTGTTGTGTGTGGGGCTCATGAATGCCCACAGCATGGGCATCGGGGGAGGCCTATTTTTCACCATCTACAACAGCACCACGCGTGAGTGCCTTGGGAGAGGCGAGGGAGAAGGGCAGGGGGTGTGGGTTGGGCCAAGGTACAGCTGGGTGGTCCCTGGGCTCAGGGCATGGGTCTGCCTGCCTACCTGCTTCTCCTTCTAGGAAAAGCTGAGGTCATCAACGCCCGCGAGGTGGCCCCCAGGCTGGCCTTTGCCAGCATGTTCAACAGCTCGGAGCAGTCCCAAGACGGTAAGCGGTCCTGCAGGCTTGGGGAGTGGGTGCAGAGCCGGCTGGGCCACCGGGAAGGGGCCTTGCCCACAGGAGCCTGGCCCCATCAGGGTCCGGGGGCAGTTCTAGCACCCCCATCCCTTCCTGGCCCCATAGCATCCTCCCACAGTGAGTGGTCAGGACCATCATCACCAGGGTAAAGGGCTGGGAGCTTCTGTTATTTCTGCTGAGGCCTCCGGGGCCACCCTGTGCAGCACACGGAGAGAATAATTATTATGCTAGCAGCCCTCACGGACCAGGGCTCACTGGGGCCCAGGCTGTGCTCCGTGCTTTTCACCCACAAGCCCCTCACACCCCTCCCTTCTCCTTTGCGATACGGGATGCTGTGTGGATTCCCATTTTACAGGGTGGGGATGCTGAGGCTCAGAGAGGTCATGCAAATCAGCTGAGGTCACACAGCTGGGAGGTGGTGAAGCTAAAATTGACCCCAGGCTGTCTATACCCTGCCTTTTCAACAGGCATCCCATTCACTTATTTGTTCATTTGTGGGGATGGCGCTCTAGAGTGTGAGGTGGAGTCTCTCTTTTCCAGTCTGGTCTTCAGTGGAGAGGAGGCCCCCAAATTCCCCAGGTACCTGAGGGGAAGCCGCTGTCTATCCAGGGACACTGCTCAAAGGAGGCAGAATAGATTGTGGGATAAAAGTTGGAGGATGGGAGCGTCTCAACAGCTCACGCCTATAATCCTAGTACTTAAGGAGGCCAAGTCAGGAGGACTGCATGAGCCCAGGAGTTTGAGACCAGCCTGGGCAACGTAGCAAGACTCCATCTCTACAAAAAATAGAAAAAAAAAAATTAGCCAGGTGTGGTGGTATGTGTCTATGGTCCCAGCTACTCGGGAGGCTGAGGTGGGAGGATCACTTGAGCACAGGAGGTTGAGGCTGCAGTGAGCCATGATTGTACCACCACACTCTAGTTTAGGCAACAAAGTGAGACCCTGTCAAAAAAAAAGAAAAGAAAAGAAAAGAAAAAGACTGGGTGCGTTGGCTCACTCCTGTAATCCCAGCACCTTGGGAGGCTGAGGGGGGTGGATCACGTAGGTCAGGAGTTCAAGACCAGGCTGGCCAATATAGTGAAACACTGTCTCTACTAAAAATACAAAAATTAGCCGGGTGTGGTGGCATATGCCTGTAGTCCCAGGTACTCATGAGGCTAAGGCAGGAGAATCACTTGAGCCTGGGAGGTGGAGGTTGCAGTGAGCCGAGATTGTGCTACTGCACTGCAGCCTGGGCAACAAGCATGAAACACTGTCTCAAAAAAAAAAAAAAAAGTTGGAGGTTGGAGGGGCAGGGCACACTCACCATAGCAAGTCTTATACCTCAGGTGGGGATCCTGGGTGGTGCCCTTTGGAGTCTTCTGCAACATACTCAATCTTTGATTTTTTGTTTTTGTTTTTGTTTTTTTTGGAGACGGCCTCTCGCTCTTGTTGCCCAGGCTGGAGTGCAGTGGCGCAATCTCCTGTCACTGCAACCGCCGCCTCCTGGGTTCAAGCGATTCTCCTGTCTCAGCCTCCCAAGTAGCTGGGATTACAGGTACCCACCACCATGCCCGGCTAATTTTTTGTATTTTTAGTAGAGACGGGGTTTCACTATGTTGCCCAGGCTGGTCTCAAACTCCTGACCTCGTGATCCGCCTGCCTCAGCCTCCCAAAGTGTTGGGATTACATAAACCTTTGCCCCATCTGTAAAACGAGTCAGGGAATGTGCCTGGGATGCTGCCTGTGAGAGATTCTGATGTTCCCTACTCACGGTCGCTAACTGTGGCTCTCTCTCCCCAGGGGGACTGTCGGTGGCGGTGCCTGGAGAGATCCGAGGCTTTGAGCTGGCGCACCAGCGGCATGGGCGGCTGCCCTGGGCTCGCCTCTTCCAGCCCAGCATCCAGCTGGCCCACCAGGGCTTCCCCGTGGGCAAGAGCTTGGCAGCAGCCCTGAAAAACAAGCGGACCGTCATCGAGCAGCAGCCTGTCTTGTGGTATGTCTGTGGGTGCGGCCCCCTGACACAGGCAGTGCAGGCACAGCCCAAGGACCCTGCAGGCCCCTAGCAGCAGTGGAATGGCCCTCTGCCTTCAGGACCCCGCACTGATAATGGGCTGAGGAGATGCAGACCCTTCCCACCACGTGTGGGGACACATTCTGAGGTGGGATCCCAGTGACCACTGTGGCTGGCCGTGTGTCCTGAGTGGCAAGGGACACTAGGAGGCTCCCGGAAGGGACACCGGGAGGACGAGCGCTGAGTGACGGGGCCACCCACCTGTGACAGGTGCTGCCCCTGCTTTGCTCCATTCCCCTGTGTGGGCAGGTGTGGGGGGTGGTCTAGCTGAGTCCATCCCACCTGCTTCCTCACGTGAGCCCCCTCTGCCCCAGTGAGGTGTTCTGCCGGGATGGAAAGGTGCTTCGGGAGGGGGAGAGACTGACCCTGCCGCGGCTGGCTGACACCTACGAGACGCTGGCCATCGAGGGTGCCCAGGCCTTCTACAACGGCAGCCTCACGGCCCAGATTGTGAAGGACATCCAGGCAGCTGGTGAGTGGATAACCTCAGGGGTGAGGAACCCTGCAGTAGAAACCCTGAGCCGTGGCCCAGAGCCTTGAGGTCCACCAGTCCTGCCTGAGCCTGCAGCAAGTTCCTGGTGGAGGAGGGTCAGTGACTGGCCATGTGGGTCCACAGCTCCTGCTTGTGTCAAAACTGAGAGAGACCATACAGTCCAGGAGAGCAAGTCCCTGGTGGGGTAAATGCAGGTGCAAGCAAGAGCCAGGGGTAGGGAAGCACTAGAATACAACCTGAAGATCCAGGAGGACTTCTTGGAGGAGGTGGTGGCTGGGCTGCAGATAATTTTGTTAGGCAGAGAGAGGAAGGGATTCCTGGCAGAGGAACAGCTGGGCTAAGGCCCAGGGAGACGGGGCTTTGATTCACCAGGAGGGTTATGTGGATGAGGGTCACCTTGAGAGAGGCGTGGGGAAGGGGCTTTGTGGGGCAAGGGTCTGGAGCTTGGCTGTGACTTTCTTCAGGTAATTTTTGTCACTGTTTCATGGAGGAGGGTGATTAGCATGTCGACCTTTACCACTGAGGCTGGAAATTAGCATGCCAATACCCTGTCTGTCTGGAGCTGACTCCTGGAGAATTAAGAACCTCCCTCCCTCCCTCTATCCATTCATCATGGGAAGAGGCTGAGTGGCAGGGACACCAGCAGGAATTCTCCATTTCGAAAAGGCCCTCTGAGCTGGGCGCGGTGGCTCACGCCTGTAATCCCAGCACTTTGGGAGGCCGAGGCAGGTGGATCACCTGAGGTCAGGTGTTCAAAACCAGCCCAGCCAACATGGTGAAATCCTGTCTCTACTAAAAATCTCTCTTGAGCCAAGATCAAGCCACTGCAGTCCAGCCTGGGCGACAGAACGAGACACCATCTCAAAAAAATAAAAAGAAATATAGAAAAGGCCCTCTGAGGCCAAGCTTGGTGTCTCACACCTGTAATCCCAACACTTTGGGAGGCTGAGGTAGAAGTTGAGGCCAGGAGTCCAAGACAAGCCTGGGCAACATAGTGAGACTACAAAAAACATATTGAGACTCTACATAAATATAGTGGGGATGGGGCTGGGGAACCAGAAAACAAAAAATTCAAAGCATACTGAAAAGAAATATAGCAAGACCCTACAAAAAAATTAAAATTTGCTGGGCGTGGTGGTGCCACCTTTAGCCTCAGCTACTGGGGGAGGATCTGCTGGAGGATCACTTGAACCCAGGAGTTCAAGGCTGTGATTAAGCCACTGCACTCCAGCCTGGGTGACAGAGCAAGATCTTATCTCTAAAAAAGAAAAAAGAAAACACTGTTTGGCCACAGAAGGCAGACAGGAAGCCAGTAAGCGAAGCAGGCAGAGGGCAGGTGGCCCCAGCCCAGCTGTGGGGTGGTGAGCAGTGTCAGGGAGACAGGAGTTCAAGAGCGAGTGAGGTTCCCAAGGGGGCGAGGTTGCCTGTGGCCCCCTCCCAGGGCACAGTCCCACCCCTCCAGTAGTGCACTCTGTCCTCCCTGGTAGGTTCAGGCTTTTCCCCACCACTATGGTGCAGCCATGCCTGTCCCCAACACCACTGGTGCAGCTCCATCCTCCACACAAGGGTGCAGCCCCTTCCCAGCGCCCATTTGAGCTGCTGTCGCGTTGCAGGGGGCATTGTGACAGCCGAGGACCTGAACAACTACCGTGCTGAGCTGATTGAGCACCCGCTGAACATCAGCCTGGGAGATGCGGTGCTGTACATGCCCAGCGTGCCGCTCAGCGGGCCCGTGCTGGCCCTCATCCTCAACATCCTTAAAGGTGAGTGGTCGCACCACAGCCCTGTGGTAGGACCCATGACACGCCCCACCCCTGCTGCAGCTCTGCTGGCCCCCATGCCACGTCTTTGCATCACTGAGCTCCCAGGGAGTGCTCCTGTGTCACAGCTCACCATGTCCTGAAGGAGGCAGTGCAGAGCCACAGGGCTGAAGTGGGCAATGCTCAAGGGTTGGAGGAGGAACAGGAGTCATCAGGACGGAGAGAGGTACAGGAGCTCAGGGCTGCAGGGCTTGGTCCAGAGGGCATCCCTGGTCCAGTGGGTGGCCCTGCCACTTGGTCATTGCATTACCAGAGCTGATGCGTGACGTGAGATCCAGGTTGGGGAGCCTTCACCTTACTTCACTCTCACCACAGCCTTCTGAAGCAGCTGCTGCTATTGGTTATTAAATGCTCCTTGAGGTGGGCAAAGTGGCTGAGGAAGGTGTTCACCCTCTGAGTCCCTCAGATCCTCTGGGGCTCAGCAACGTGCACCTGGCTCTGATCAACCAGGGTACAACTTCTCCCGGGCGAGCGTGGAGACCCCGGAGCAGAAGGGCCTGACGTACCACCGCATCGTAGAGGCTTTCCGGTTTGCCTATGCCAAGAGGACCCTGCTTGGGGACCCCAAGTTTGTGGATGTGACTGAGGTAAGGGGCAGAGGCTGGCCCACTCTAGGCGTGGGGCCCGCTGTAGAGGCATCAGGTGGGCTCCCCAGGGCGGCTGCAGCCTCACATATGCTTTATGAATCCATTCCTGCCACAAACTTTGATTGCGGGCCTACTGTGTGCTCAGATGGACTGGTCGGTGACCCCGGGTCTTGGCCTCTGCCCCACAGAACTGACAGTGTGGGGAATTAGTGGCCACACTCCTACCTCAAGTGCTTTGCACATGCTGTGGTTCTCGAGCTCAGTGCTGAGATGAGGAAAGCATGGGGGCATTGCAGCCCTCAGGCATGAGGATGAGGAGAAGGACAGGTGAAAGGGAGAGCTCCATGCTGGGTCCCTGTGAGACCCTGTCATATCCCTTCCCGCTGAGGATCCTCACATCCCTCCTTACATACTCGGGTCCTTGGCATTCCCAGGCAGACCTGCAGACCCCTCCACACTGACCAGGGACCTCCCCGGAGGGGCCTCAGCTGCCCGGGTGGTGTCTTCTCTTTCCCCATGAGCATTCTGCACCTCTGACTCCTGCTGTAGCCAGTGACCTGGTGTCTTGTCTCTTTGAGGGGACAGGGCCACTACAGTGTGTCCCTCTGCCCTCCCTTTTAGCTAAGGCCAGCTCTTCCATCCACACGCTGGCTCAGGGCACTGTTCCTACAATGCTCCTCTCTGCCTCTGACCATTTCCTTCTTTATAACGGATTATTCCCGAAAGAAAGGCAGCTCTTGTAGCTCTAGAAACTTCCATCTGCTGCCTCCTTCTGTCCTCTGCTCCCCTTACAGCAAACATGGCTGGGCTATGTCCTCTCTCCCTTCAGGGTGTCCCCTCCCCTGCTCTATCCCCATACCACCAGATTGCCACATCCAGCCTCAGTTTCCCCATCAGGCCCCACTCAACAGCATCTCACACAGCGCACCATACTGTCTTCGAGTTTTCATTTTGCAAATTTTCACACCTACGAAAATGTTAAAAAAATCCAAAACCGTCCAAGTGTCAATGTTCCCTTTCCCTAGAGTCCACAGTGTGGACGTTTCTGCTGGATTTCCTCTCTCTCCGTCTCCACCCACGTCTATTGGGATTCATGTTTTTCTGAGGGATTTGACAGTAGGTTGCTGATGTCACACCTCAGGGTGTGTCTCAAGAGTGAGACTTGAACATACCACAGCAGGATGCTGGGGTGACACAACCTGCTGTCCCTTCTCTTTACCTACAGTAGGCTCCCTTGGCTGTTTTGTTTCTGTTGTGTTTTTGTTTGGACACAGAGTCTCTGTCATCCAGGTTGGAGTGCAGTGGTGTGATCTCGGCTCACTGCAGCCTCAACCTCCAGGGCTCAAGAAATCTTCCTACTTCAGCCCCTCCAAGCAGCTGGGATCACAGGCACATGCCACCAAACCTGGCCAATTTTTGTATTTTTTTTTTTTTTTTTTTTTAGAGACAGGATCTTGCCGTGTTGCCCAGACTGGTCTCAAACTCCTGGGCTCAAACGATCCTCCCACCTCAGCCTCCCAAAGCGCTGGGCTTACAGGTGTGAACCACAGTGCTCGACCTGTTTTGTTGATTTTTAAAGCCCGGGGCAGTGGTCTTGGAAGATGTCCCACATCCTGGATTTGCCTTTCTGTTTCCTTAGGGGCAGATTCAGACAGAGCACCTTGCCCTGCGATTGCTAATCTGTGGGGGTGTTGCTGAAACTCTCCTGAGGCATTTTCTTCAGCCTTCAGGGCCCATCCTCTCTGTCTCCTCCTTCACCTCCTCATCTCCTCCTCGCCACGGCCTTGGGGACCTTGGCCAGGCTCGTGGCATCCAGCAGCCTCTCAATGTCAATACCTCCATGTTCATCCCTCAGCCCGCCCTTGCCGGTGCACCCATGCTTATACATGCGCCCATGCTCTTCAGGTCTGATGAAGCATCCAAAGGCAAGCTCCTGACCGTCGCCAAACCTGCCCCTTCTGCAGGGTTTACCTCCCTAGTTGGCGCCATCCTCAATTCTTCTCTTTCTCCCACCCAGGCCATCATCTCTTGCCTGGTTGATACCCACAGCCTCCCCTTTGGGCTTTATCCTTATCCCCCTCACAACTGCCAGAGGGACCCTGTGAAAACACTCCCCAGCCTGCTCATTCCTCTGCCCAAAGCCTGCGTGGCACAGAGCAAAAGCCAGTCACTAAGGGACCTAGGAGGTCCTGTGGGATGGGCCCCAGCCTGCATCTTCATATTCTTCTCCTCCCTAACCCATTCACTCTCTGCCTATCGCTTACCAGCCTATACCACCTGCCTCAGGGCCTTTGCACTGACCATTTAGGCTGCATTCCAGGCTCTTTTCACATGTTGCCTCCTCTGAGAAGCCCTCCCTGACCACTCTGCCCATACCTCATGCCTCTTGATTCCCCTTACCTGGCTTGTGGCTTCAGCAATTTCCCCGTGTGCATTTGTTTTTCTTGGCATGAGAGCAGGGACCTAAGTATCTGTTCCCTGTTGATTTTCCAGTGCCAGGCATGCAGTGCAAACTCTAGAAATATTTTTTGTGTGAGTGAATGAGTGATTGAATGCGGCAAGGGTCTGGAGGCTGAGGGCCAGACAGACATTCAGAGTTGCTGGAAGGCGACAGAGACAGAGAGTCAGACTGGTCATGCAAGGTGCTGGGCCTGCCCTTGGGCCCTGGGGAGCCATGGAAGGCTGTGGGTGCCAGAGGGTTGTGGTCAGAGCCACAGTCGGGGGCCTTCTGAGACCTGTGCCCCCTCCCCACCCTCCCTCCCCACCTCCTCAGGCCAACTCTTTGGTCTCGGCAGGTGGTCTGCAACATGACCTCTGAGTTCTTCGCTGCCCAGCTCCGGGCCCAGATCTCTGATGATACCACTCACCCGATCTCCTACTACAAACCCGAGTTCTACACACCGGATGACGGAGGCACTTCCCACCTGTCTGTCGTCGCAGAGGACGGCAGTGCTGTGTCCGCCACCAGCACCATCAACCTCTAGTAGGGGCTGCTGGGCCGCCTGGGTGGGACAGGGCCAGGGGCATGTGGTCCAGGGACTGCCCATTTATCCAGTAAGGTGGCTCCATCACCCCTTTTCCTGGTGGAAAACTGAGGCCTGGCCTTGGTAGCTTATCCTGGGCCTCTCAGGGAGTAAGTCTGAGCCTCAGTGGGTGGATAGGGACCAGGCTGGGTCGGGCGAGGTCAGGCGCTGTCTGACCTGGCTGGGCGGTAGCTTTGGCTCCAAGGTCCGCTCCCCAGTCAGCGGGATCCTGTTCAATGATGAAATGGATGACTTCAGCTCTCCCAGCATCACCAATCAGTTTGGGGTGCCCCCCTCACCCGCCAATTTCATCCAGCCAGGTATGGGGTGGAGGTCCGGGGGTGGGGGGCTGAGGTGGAGAAGGGGGGGTGTCCTGGGCAGGCAGCTGACCGGTATCCCCGCCTTCTCCCATCGGCCGCAGGGAAGCAGCCGCTCTCGTCCATGTGTCCAACGATCATGGTGGGCCAGGACGGCCAGGTCCGGATGGTGGTGGGAGCTTCTGGGGGCACGCAGATCACCACGGCCACTGCACTGGTATGTGTCACCCCTTTTCTCCCTGGCTTTGCCCACCCTGCACAGCCCCCAGGCCATGCTGATCACACTCCCATGCCCCAGGCAATCATCTACAACCTCTGGTTCGGCTATGACGTGAAGCGGGCCGTGGAGGAGCCCCGGCTGCACGACCAGCTTCTACCCAACGTCACAACAGTGGAGAGAAACATTGACCAGGTGCGCTGGGGGTTGGAGAAACTGAGTCACGGTGTGGGGTCCCAGGGCATCCTGGACTGGAGGCCTGGATCATCATGGAGTGGACAATGGTTGGTGTCCTCTCTCTGGTGCCTGGGCCATCTGGAGCGCCTGTGCCATGAGGGCCAAGCCCCTGCTCCAATGAGACCAAACAGGCCCCAACCTGCTCTTCCTGATGACCTGGCCTGAAATGGCACCACCTGGGCTGAGGCCTGTGACCACACAGGCATGGTTCAGGTGGCACCTGGAGCCCTGCTCAGGCTTCCCGTCTCCTCCCACCCCCAGGCAGTGACTGCAGCCCTGGAAACCCGGCACCATCACACCCAGATCGCATCCACCTTCATCGCTGTGGTGCAAGCCATTGTCCACACACCTGGTGGCTGGGCAGCTGCCTCAGACTCCAGGAAAGGCGGGGAGCCTGCCGGCTACTGAGTGCTCGGGGCAGACAAAGCTGACCAGCAATCCAGGGACAAGATACTCACAAGGACCGGGAAGGGGACTTTGGGGTCGTGCTTCCCTTGTGAGTGGCAGAGCAGCACAATAAATGAGGCCATTATGCCAGGCTCCAGGCAGCCTCCCTGGCCTGGCTCCCCACTCTCTGGGCCTCACTGTATTGTATGTGAAATGGAGCCATCTGGCTGCGGAGGAACGGAGAGGTGGGATTCAGAGATCTTCACACTGCGGTCGCTGGAACTAGCCTCAGTATCTTCAGCATGGGGAGAGCCAGGCCCATGGCTGGGGGCCCAGGGAAGGTCCATGCCAAAGGCCAGGCCCTTCTTCCCTGGGCTGGGCAGGGACACTACCTAGGACCAGCCACCAGGGGGTGCCACGACCCTGGCGCTTTCTTAGGCAGCGGGTGGCCAGCTGATGCCGGGAACCCGGGTGTCTTCCCAGACCCGCAGGCGTCCAGCTCACCCAGCCGAGGACACGGGAGGTGAAGCTGATGTCCGAGGAGTGGGGATTTGGCAAGAGGCTGGAGCAAAACATCTTGGTCAGAGCCAAGCTCCTGGGGGGTTTCCAAGAGCAAGCCCAGAGTGAAACCCAAGCTTGTGATCCTCTCCAGAGGGAGGCCTGGTTCTCAGGGAACAGCAAATGGGAAGAGGTCCCCAGATCCCAGGGATCAGGGCTTGGACCAGCTGGGGACACAGCCCAGAGGGAGTGGGTCTGGAAGGGAACAGCTAGACACAGCAGCCTTCACCATCGGCAGCCCCTCCCGGCCTCCCTCGGGGTCTGCTCCCTCCTCCGGGCACAGTTCCAACACCTGGGGCAGGGTTCTGGGAAAGGCTGGTGGGAGGCTGTGATCACAGCCCAGCACCTGAGTATCACCAGGGGCACTGGGGCCAGGGCCCAGGTGAAGCCAGGTCGGGGCTCTCCTTTAGAAGCCCCGAAAACCTGGTGATACCAAAGGGCCCACAGACAAACAGGGTTTTGTGCCTGCGGAGTTGAGTACCACCGGGTCTAAGCCCTGGAGGGCTGTGTCCCTGGGGCTCCCCAGGGGTGAGATGGAGGTGGGCTCAACTGGTGTACACGTCACTCCTCAATCCTTATTTTATTTATTTAATTTAAAAAACTATTTAAACAAATAGAGATGGGGTCTCACTATGTTGACCAGGCTGGTCTTAAACTCCTGACTTCAAGCAGTCCTCCCAGCTCGGCCTCCAAAGTGCTAGGATTACAGGGATGAGCCACTGCACCCGGCCTCCATCCTTATTTTGGCCTGAGAGGAAAGGCCGTGGCCCCGTTTGCAGGGGAGAAGACTGAGGCTGGAGGGGCAGGCCTTGCTCTGGGTTGCACAGCAGCAAGAGAAGTGGGAGCTGGCCACAAGGCTTCCTGGACCTGACACGCTGGTGGGGTACACCCTGGTTCTCCAGGTCCCATGGGGCTCAGCCCAGGACTACTTCGGGAGGTGGGGGACTTAAACCCCCTCTTTCCTTCTCATAGTCCCTTCTCCCATCATTTCCTGAGGAAGGACATTCAGGGACCTCCCTGGCTGTGCCTCAGGACTAGAATGACACCCATTCTTTTCCCTGGGCCTTTGCTCAGGCGGTCCCTGCACCCTGGCCTCTGCCTGACCAGGGTGGTGGGCAGAGGAGGGGGGACGTCCCCTCCGCTGCTGTCTCCACTGTCCCTGCTGCCCTGACCTCTGGGCTTCCAGGACTGCAGTGGGTGGGTGGGTGGCTGGGCTGGCCTGAGCCCAGGAATGCACTTCGGCTCCTGGTTGAGCAATGTCACTGAGGCTTGGGAGTCGGGTCGGGTTGGGAGGAGGAGTCCACAGGCCCCCACTGTGAAAGGCAGCCGTGGGAACAGTCTGCCTGTAAACAACCACTCCAGCCCAGGCTGACCAGGGGCTCTGGCTGGACATAGGGGCCTGGCAGGCTGTGTGGCCTGTAAGGACACAGTCTGTCTCTGTGCCTCAGTTTCTCTGCTGCCCAGTTGGGCGTCCCAGACTCCAGGTGTAGACATCTGGAGCAGGCAGTGCTCAGCTGGGAAGGAAGTGGGGAGGACTGGAGGAGCCACGTGTGAAGGATTCCAACCCACATCACCTGCACCCCTGCTGAGCCTGGTCAACAGAGCCCCTCAGTGGGTCCTCACTCCCCTGGCTGCCTCCCGGTTAGGCACCCTGAGGCCTAGGGAGAACAGGGCCAGGCCAGTGTCCCCAGAGAGGCTGCGCTGCCAGCACAGTAATAGCGGATTTGGATTCAGGGAAGCAGACCCGCAGCCAGGGTGGGGAAGAGCTGCAGGCTGGGCGTGGCACCTAGGCGGCACAGCCTCCCTCCCTGGAGGCCCACGCTGCATTTCCAGGACAGCAAGTCCCAGGGATGGATGGTCCCAGGTGCCAAGGGCTAGAGGCATGGTCTGTCTGCATTCCCCACATGGACGTCTTGTAGTCACCAGCGTTTGATGCTGTCAAGTGACCCTGTCCTCTGTGCAGACCGGGAAGCCCTTGGCTACCCTGGAGGGTTATGGGACCCAGGCCAGGGTGCAGAAGCATAGGGACTTGAACCCAAGTTTTAAGTGACACCACTTTGTGTCCCCCTCCCTCTGTCTCTGTTTAGCGCCACCTCGATGCTGCCTGTGCTGGGCCATGCAAAGAGGGTTAGGCGATAGAGATGGGAGCTGGGGAGTGCGGCTCCACTCTGGGAGGTGGCAGGCTTGCTGGATCCAGGGGAGATAGTTGAGCAGCCCCAGCTCTGCTTTCCCGGAGCTGCTGGGAACCCCGGGAATGGTGTGGAGATTCCTGGGAGCTCTGCCCCCACCTGCAACCGCAGTGCAGCAGGCGCCAAGTTCTCCAGCACATTGGGACAGTGTGACCCTGGCCTCTGGTGAGTGGCAGGCAGGGGCCTTTGGACCTACCGGCAGTGAGGGAGTTAACACAGCAGCTGGCTCCTCTAGGCAAGGAAAACTCCCCTCAGACGCTTTGCTGCCTGGCCTCCTGCCAGGAACAAGCAGGAGCTGAAAACTAGAAGTTGAGGCGTGAGTTTGGCCACTCCATAGTGTGCATTTAGGGAGGGCAGCAGCACGTCACAGCCGCCGGCCGCAAGCCATCCGTCCATTCACTCATCTGTCCATCTGGCAGCCCGCTGTTCAGACCTATCTGTCTGTCCACCCATCTGTAAGCCTGTCTCTGTCCCATTGTCTATCTGACCATCTTTCTCTTACTGTCCTCTTTGTCCAGCTATCTGGCCTGTCTGTTGATCCATCTTCGTGTCTGTCTGTGGCCCCACCTGTTTGTCCATCTGTCCAATTATCTGTGAGTCTATCTGTGCATCTTCTTGTCCATCCATCTGCCCACCCATCTGTCCCTGTGTCTGCTCACCGGCCTCCCCTCTCCTCCTGGGCCACAGAGCCATGGCCCGGGGCTGTGGGGCCACGGTCGGCCTAGTCCTGCTGGGGCTGGGGCTGGCGCTGGCTGTCATTGTGCTGGCTGTGGTCCTCTCTCGCCACCAAGCCCCCTGCGGCCCCCAGGCCTTTGCCCACGCTGCTGTTGCTGCCGACTCCAAGGTTTGCTCGGATATTGGACGGTGAGTGAGAGGTGGCGGGGAGCTGGGTGGCCCTTGGCAGCCAGCCCCTCCTGGAGAAGGTGCGTGTGTGTGAGTGAGTGTGTGTATGGGTGTGTGGGGAGTGTGTGTGAGTGTGTGATTGCGTGCATGTGTGTTTGAGAGTGTGAGTGTGTGTGTGAGTGTGTGGGGGTGTGGGAATGTGTGTGGGAGCGTGTGTGTGAGTGTGCATGTGTGTGGGTGTGTGTGATTGTGGGTATGTGTGTGTATATGTGGGTGTGTGAGTGTGTGTGTGCGTGTGTGTACAAGTGCACTGGCCCAGGAAGCAGGAGCCGTGTGTGTGTGGGCTTCAGCACCTGCAGGGCTTGGGCGCAAGGAGGCAGCCTCAGGGCCCTTGCACAGAACAGGTGGCAGGATGTGCCCATGGGGCAGATGGTGATTTAGGGACAGTCGTGTGTGAGTCCACACCTGGCTCCAGGATTCAGGAGGCCCATTTGCATATCCTAGGTGGGAACCGGTCTGGCCCCGCCTGACCCTGCTGGCCAGTGTAGGCCCCTTCAGTGAGGCCAATTCTCCAAGGCTGGGGTCTTCTCCCAGGGTCATAGGTGAAGGGCTTCAGAGGCTCCCTGTGTGGGTACTGGCCTGCTGGGGTACACACAATGCTGCCACAGCCAGTCTGCCCCAATTCCCAGCCCATGACCACATCTCGGGTCTCTCTGTCCTGGGGAGCCTGGTGCCCCACCCCTCACATCCTCTCTCCCTGAGTCAGGGCCTGGGTCTCGTGAGCTGAGTGACTGATACTTGGTGTCCGGGATGAGGGTGTGGTGGAGAGGGGCCACGGCGGGTGTTTCCTGACCCTCTTCCAGGAAACCCAGCCCAAGGGAGGCCTCCGCTGCTGCCACTGCAGAGAGGACACATACAGGACGCCCCTTCCTGCCCCCTGCCTGCCATTGGGCCCACAAAAGCTGGGGCAAGCCTCCCCTCCCTGCCAGCCACCTGGTCTGCTTCCCAGAAGCTCTGTCTTGCAGGCTGTTGGGAGGATCCCAGTGCTTTGTAAACTAAAGCAAGGGAGGCGTGGCCGTTCTCTCTCTTTGTTCATTCATTCACCTTTTGAGTCATTCCTTCCTCCCTCCATTCCCCCATCTGTCCATCCTTCCCTGCCCTGATTGCTCATGCCACCCCCCAGCCCCTCCTGACCTGATCATTTGGTTTCTCTTCAGGGATTTTTGTCTCCTCCCACAGGGCTGAGAATGACAGCTCAGGGACAAGTGGGGGCTGGGGACTGCTTGGTCTCCCCAGTGGCTCCCAGGGGATTTGAGGGATTGATGCCAGCTGCCACCCCAGGCTGTGCCCCTCCTCTGCTCAGGAGGACATACAGAGATGTGGCACCCACTTAAACTCAAAGTTGCAAAGATGCAAATGAGACTGGGGTCTCAGGCACCAGAGACCACCGTGGGCACGTGGCCTTTGGGAGTGGGGACCTGCTGCGACAGATCTCTGAGTGGAGTCTGGACCTACTGGGTCTCTCTGAGTGACTGTCTGGGGGTCTCCATAGTGTGCCCTCCTGTGTGCGTGAGGGTCAGTGGTTGGGGAGGGGTCTCTGCTCTAATGCTCGCTCCGCCGGCACTCCCTCAAACTCTCCCTTGGTGAAGAGAGAGGATGTGGTTTGCCCCAGTGTTTTATCGAACAACTCTCTCCACTTCCTGTTTTCAGAAGCCGGGAGTGGAAGAGAGCCTGGGGCTGGCCCCAGCTGCTGCTGCGGAACAGGGGTCACTGGACGCTGGGACCCTGGCCGGGCTGGCTGGGGGCCTCAGGAAGAGGCCTGCTGCAGCGTCATCCTGGCCGAGATCCCTCCCTGCAGGGGCCCCTGGCCATGCTGCCGCAGGGTCTGCTGGGGCCACCAGAAGCCCACGCTCCTGCCTCCATCTCTGCCCTGTGTGCTCACCTCTCACCAGCAGGCCCTCCCAGAGTCCAGTCTCCTGCTGTTTGTTTGTTTGAGACGGTGCCTCGCTCTGTCACCAGGCTGGAGTGCAGTGGCGCGATTTCGGCTCACTGCAACCTCCACCTCCTCGGTTCAAATGATTCTCCTGCCTCAGCCTCCTGAGTAGCTGGGACTACAGGCGCCAGCCACCATGCCCAGTTAATTTCTGTATTTTTGGTAGAGACAGGGTTTCAC
The DNA here is from genome assembly GCF_049350105.2 of Macaca mulatta. NCBI lineage: Eukaryota > Metazoa > Chordata > Mammalia > Primates > Cercopithecidae > Macaca > Macaca mulatta. The sequence goes on along the minus strand of NC_133415.1, from coordinate 28,429,769 downwards.
TATGTTGGCCAGAATGGTCTCAATCTCTTGACCTCATGATTTGCCCACCTCGGCCTCCCAAACTGCTGGGATTACAAGAGTGAGCCACGGTGCCCGGCCCAGTCTCCTACTCTTTCGGCAGGTTTTATTCTTGGGATTCTGCTACAGCCGGCACCCCTGGGTGTGAGTTCCTAAGGCTTATGTGAGTGTGAACCCAGCACCATGCCTAGTAGACATACAAAAGAAGCATGGTGACATCTCCAGCATAATGACTGGAGATCCTTGTCAAAAAGGTGATTTTTGGCTGAGCATGGTGGCTCACACCTGTAATCCCAGCACTTTGGGAGGCCGAGGCGGGTGGATCACTTGACGTCAGGTGTTGGAGACCAGCCTGGGCAACATGGTGAAACCCCGTCTCTACTGAAAATACAAAAATTAGCCGGGCATGGTAGCAGGTGCCTATAATCCCAGCTACTCGGGAGGCTGAGGCAGGAGAATCACTTGAACCTGGGAGGCAAAGGTTGCAGTAAGCCAAGATTGCACCACTGCACTCCAACCTGGGTGACAGAGCAAGATTTGGTCTCAAAAAACAGAGAGAAAAGTTTGTATTTTTATTCTAATGGTTATCTTAATATCTTCATTCTATAATTAAATGTTTTACATAATTATAATCACTATATAAGATATACTACCCCTAGTACTTTGTTTTTTGGATATCCTGTTTGCTCCTGATGGTTAATTTATGTGCCAACTTGCCTTAGTTATGATGCCCCATTGTTTGGTCAAATACTTGTCAGTATCTTTTTTTTTTTTTTTTTTTTTTTGAGACGGAGTCTCGCTCTGTCACCCAGGCTGGAGTGCAGTCGCTGGATCTCAGCTCACTGCAAGCTCCGCCTCCCGGGTTTACGCCATTCTCCGGCCTCAGCCTCCCGAGTAGCTGGGACTACAGGCGCCCGCCACCTCGCCCAGCTAGTTTTTTGTATTTCTTAATAGAGACGGGGTTTCACCGTGTTAGCCAGGATGGTCTCGATCTCCTGACCTCGTGATCCGCCTGTCTCGGCCTCCCAAAGTGCTGGGATTACAGGCTTGAGCCACCGCGCCCGGCCACTTGTCGGTATCTTGCTGGGAGGTTATTTCATAGATGTGGTTAACATTGACAGGCAGTTGACTTTAAGTAAAACAGAATACTCACCATAATATGGGTGGGCCACCTCCAATCAGTTGAAGGCCTTAAGAACAAAAACTGAGGTTTCCCAGAGAAGCAGGAATTCTGCTTCAAGACTATAACACATAAATCCTGCCTGAGTTTCTGGCCTGCTGACTGCTCTACAGGTTTTAGGTTCCAGACTTCGAGATCAACTCTTACCTTAATTTATAGCCTGTGGGCATGCCCTACAGATTTTAAACTTGCTAGTCCCCACAGTCGTGTGAGCCAATTCCTAAATAAATCTCTCTCTGTCTATGTATAACCTATTGGTTTAGTTTCTCTAAAAAACTTTTACATCCAGTTTCCTGGATGTTAAGTAATACTGAACCTAGCTAGTAACTTCTTCTTTTTTTTTTTTTTTTGAGACGGAGTTTCGCTCTTGTTGCCCAGGCTGGAGTGCAGTGGTGAGATCTCGGCTCACCGCAACCTCCGCCTCCTGGGTTCAAGCGATTCCCCTGCCTTAGTCTCCCAAGTAGCTGGGATTACAGGCATGCACCACCACACCTGGCTAATTTTGTATTTTTGGTAGAGGCAGGGTTTCTCCATGTGAGTCAGGTTGGTCTCAAACTCCCGAACTCATGTGATCTGCCTGCCTTGGCCTCCCAAAGTGCTGGGATTACAGGCGTGAGCCACGGCACCCGTCTCCTAGTAATTTCTTCTTTTCCGCGATGTGTGTCTTATCTCTAATAATACTTTTCTTCTTGAAGTCTACTTCATTAAAAATAGTAATGCTGGGCATGGTGGCTCATGCCTGTAATCTCAGCACTTTGGGAGGTCAAGGTGGGTGGATCGTCAAAGCCCAGGAGTTCAAGACCAGCCTGGGCAACATGGTGAGACTCTGCCTCTACAAAAATACAAAAATTAGCTGGGTGTGGTTAATATAATTCTAACTTGGCACACTTGTAGTCCCAGCTACTTGGGAGGTTGAGGGGGGAGAATCACATGAGCCTAGAAGGGAGAGGTTGCTGTGAGCCAAGATCACGTCACTGCGCTCCAGCCTGGGAGACAGAGTGAGGCTCTATCTCAAAAAAAAAAAAAAAAAAAAAAAAAAAGTTATACAGCTTTCTGGGTTAGTGCATGTATGATATATTTTTCATTATTTTCCACCTTTCTGTGTCCTTATATAAAAGCCATTAGTTGGGTTTTACTTTATTTCCAATTACTTTAATTTTTATTGATTGTCCTTTTAAATGTAACTAATGATTTATTTGGGTTGAAAGCCACCACCAGTTTGTTTTCCCTGCCTGTTCTGTTTCTTCTTATCTCCTCTCACATCTTGTTTTGCATTTATTATTTTTATTATTCAATTTCCTGCTTCTCTATTAGTTTCATAACTGTACAGTCTTGGAGTTATTTTAAAAGATGACAGCAGATTATTTTAGAGCTTACAACATGCATCCTTCACTTACCAAAGTCTTAACATGAGTTAGTACCTTTTTTTGTTGATTTGTTTTTTCTTGAGATAGAGGGAGTCTTGCTCTGCTGTCCAGGCTGGAGTGCAGTGGAGCAATCTTGGTTCACTGCAACCTCCGCCTCTTAGGTTCAAGCAATTCTCCTGCCTCAGTCTCCTGAGTAGCTGGGACCACAGGCGTGCACCACTATGCCCGGCTAACTTTTGTTTTTTTCTAGTAGAGACAGGGTTTCACCATGTTGGCAAGGCTGACCTTGAACTCCTGACCTTAAGAGATCTGCCTGCCTCGGCGTCCTAAAGTGTTGGGATTACAGGCATGAGCCACCGCGCCCAGCCTATGAGTTAGTATTTCTATCCTCTTCCTAGTCAGTACAAGAACCTTGGAACAGGAACGAAATTTACCCCCAACGACTTATATGTTAATACTTTTGTGTATTTTAAATATGTGTGTGTGTGTGTATGTGCATAGATGTATCTGTGTGTTTTCTGTGTTTTTATTCTTATTTATGTTGAGAGTATAGAGCAATGTAAAAGTAAAGAGAATTGTATAATGAAGCCCCATGTATCCATTCAATTTCAACAACAATCTTATGGCCAAGCTAATTTCATGTATACTCTTTCTCTTTCCTACTTCCTTCTACCCCACATTATTTCAGTGCAAATCCACATATATAACTTTACCCATACATATTTCAGTATGCTTTATTTATTTTAAACCCCACAAGATATCATTTTCTATACTACTATAATTTTATACCAATAACATTCATTTAGATTCACCCACACATTTACCTCTTCTGTTACCCTTTTTTTTTTTTTTTTTTTTGAGACAGAGTGTCGCTCTGTCACCCAGGCTGGCGCAATCTCGGCTCACTGCAAGCTCCGCCTCCCGGGTTCACGCCATTCTCCCGCCTCAGCCTCCCGAGTAGCTGGGACTACAGGTGCCCGCCACCATGCCCAGCTAATTTTTTGTATTTTTTAGTAGAGACAGGTTTCACTGTGTTAGCCAGGATGGTCTCGATCTCCTAATCTCGTGATACACCCGCCTTGGCCTCCCAAAATGCTGGGATTACAGGCATGAGCCACCGTGCCTGGCCACCCTTTGTTTTTATTTATAAAAATAACTTTGGGAAAAAATATCTTTGGGCACATGGTCAAGGATCTCCTGAGGGCTGTGACATGGGCAAAATATACATATATATTCCATATATATATATATATATTCCACTTTCACTCTTTTGTTTTTTTGAGACCAAGTCTCGCTCTGTTACCCAGGCTGGAGTGCAGTGGTGTGATCTCAGCTCACTGCAACTTCTGCCTCCCAGGTTCAAGTGATTCTCCTGTCTCAGCCTCCTGAGTAGCTGGGATTCCAGGCGTGAGCCACCAAGCCTGGCTAATTTTTGTACTTTTTTTTTTTTTTTTTGAGATAGAGTCTCGCTCTGTCGCCCAGGCTGGAGTGCAGTGGCACAATCTCCACTCACTGCAACCTCCACTTCCCTGGTTCAAGCAGTTTCCCTGCCTCAGCCTCCCGAGTAGCTGGGATTACAACAGGTGCATGACACCATGCCCTGCTAATTTTTTTATATTTATGGTAGAGACAGAGTTTCACCATGTTGGCCAGACTGGTCTTGAACTCCTGACCTCAGGCAATTCACCTGCCTTGACCTCCCAAAGTGCAGAGATTACAGGCGTGAGTCACTGCACCCGGCCCTTTTTTTTGTTTTTTTAAGACAGATTCTCACTCTGTCCCCCAGACTGGAGTGCAGTGGCGAGATCTCAGCTCCCTGCAATCTCCACCTACAGGGTTCAAACGACTCTTGTGCCTCAGCTTTGCAAGTAGCTGGGATTACAGGTACCCACCACCACACCTGTCTAATTTTTGTATTTTTGGCAGAGATGGGGTTTTACCATGTTGGCCAGGCTGGTCTTGAACTCCTGACCTCAGGTGATCCACTCGCCTCGGCCTTCCAAAGTGCTGGGATTACAGGCATGAGCCACCGTGGCTGGCCATTTTCACTTTTGAAGGATATTGTTAGTGGGCGTAGAATTCTAGGTTGGCAGATATTTTCTTTCCTCAGTTTGGAAACATGGTTCCCTTGTATCTGATTTATCTTGTTTTTATTGGGAAGCCAATTCTCAATCTAATTTTGCTCATTTGAAGGTAATGTCTTTTTATGTTGTTTTGTTTTTTGAGATGGAGTCTCACTCTGTCGCCCAAGCTGGAGTGCAGCTGTGCGATCTCAGCTCACTGCAAGCTCTGCCTCCTGGATTCAAGCAATTCTCTGCCTCAGCCTCCAAAGTAGCTGGGATTACAGGTGTCCACTACCACGCCCAGCTAATTTTTGTATTTTTAGTAGAGATGGATTTTTGCCATATTGGCCAGGCTGGTCTTGAACTCCTCAGTTCAGGTGATCCACCTGCCTCAGCCTCCCAAATGCTGGGATTACAGGCGTGAGCCGCCCCCTCACCCTGGCCAGAAGGCAGTATCTTTTTTTCCTCTGGCTACTTTAAAAAGTTTGCCTTTGCTTTGAGCAGTTTTTTTTTTTTTTTTTTTTTTTTTTTTTGAGACGGAGTCTCGCTCTGCCGCCCAGGCTGGAGTGCAGTGGCCGGATCTCAGCTCACTGCAAGCTCCGCCTCCCGGGTTCACGCCATTCTCCTGCCTCAGCCTCCCCAGTAGCTGGGACTACAGGCGCCCGCCACCTCGCCCGGCTAGTTTTTTGTATTTCTTAGTAGAGACGGGGTTTCACCGTGTCAGCCAGGATGGTCTCGATCTCCTGACCTCGTGATCCGCCCGCCTCGGCCTCCCAAAGTGCTGGGATTACAGGCTTGAGCCACCGCGCCCGGCCGCTTTGAGCAGTTTTACACTGATACATTTAGGTGGCTCTTCATTCCATGGCTTGATTCTTTTTTGTCCACTTTAGAAAATTCTCAGTTTTATCTCTTCAAGTATTACGTCTTCCCCATCCTCTCTCTACTCTCCTTATGAGACTCCAATTTCACATGACCTATGCCTTGTTAAAGTATCCCCCATGTCTCTTAATCCATTTCCTGTATGTTTTATCTATTTTTCTCCTTGTACTTCATTTCGTATATTTTGTATCAAACTGTCTCCCAATTAGCCAGGCGTGGTGGCCGGTGCCTGTAATCCCAGCTACTCAGAAGGCCAAGGTGGGAGAATTGCTTGAACCCAGGGAGTGGAGGTTGCAGTGAGCAGAGATCATGCCAGATCATGCCATTGCACTCCAGCCTGGGTGACAGAGTGAGACTCTGTCTCAAAAATAAATAAATAAATAAATAAAAATAAAAACCCTATCTCCCAGTTCACAATTTTTTTTTTTGCATGTTTGTCTCTAGTCTGCTGTTCAAATTGAGTTCCTAATTCCAATTTTTTTTTTTTTTTTTTTTGAGATTCAGTCTCTATCTGCTGCCCAGGCTGGAGTGCAGTGGTGAGATCTCAACTCACTGTAGCCTCCACCTCCCGGGTTCAAGCGATTCTCATGCCTCAGCCTCCTGAATAACTGGGATTACCACCATGCCTAGCTCATTTTTGTATTTTTAGTAGAGGTGGTGCTTCGCCATGTTAGCCAGGCTAGTCTTGAACTCCCGGCCTCGTGTGATTCTCCTGCCTCTGCCTCCCAAAGTGCTGGGATTATAGGCCTAAGCCACCACTCCCAGCCTCCATTTTTAATAGTTTTTTGATAAAATTCTTGTTTCTTTATATCCTTGAATATAGATATAAAGTACTTATTTTAAAGTACATGGTCTGAGAGTTCCATAATCTGGAGATCCTATAGGCCTTTTTAAAAGTTGTCTGTGCTTTCTCTTGAGGTTTGTTCCTGCTGTCTTATTTCCTTGTTTGCTTGGTTGTTTTTAATTTAGCACTGGAGGGTGTGTATAAAAATTGTTAGAGGCTGGGTGCGGTGGCTCATGCTTGTAATCCCAGCACTTTGGGAGGCTGAGGTGGGCATATCATGAGGTCAGGAGTTCGAGACCAGCCTGGCCAACACAGTGAAACCCTGTCTTTACTAAAAAGACAAAAATTAGCTGAGCGTGGTGGCGAGTGGCTGTAATCCCAGCTACTTGGGAGGCTGAGACAAGAGAATTGCTTGAACCCAGGAGGTAGAGGTTGCAGTGAGCTGAGATCGAGGCACTGCACTCCAGCCTGGGCAACAGAGTGAAATGCTGTCTCAAATAAATAAATAAATAAAAATTAAATAATTTGAGGCCTAGGAGTCTGAAATTCTGGGATGTCCTTTAGGCAATTTGAGTGGCTGAGATGATCTGAAGCTGGATCCAGTGCTCCTGAGGGCTGCTCTATTTCTGGTTGACTGTCACTCCTAGAGTAAGAAACCTGCACCCCCACGTGTGGGGCATTGTGGCATCCCCTCCCTCAGCCACGTGAGTAGGTCAACAGCACTGCTCTAGACCAGGTGTGGTGGCTCATGCCTATAGTCCCAGCTACTCGGGAGACTGAGGCAGGAGGATTGCTTCAGGCCAGGAATTTGAGACCAGCCTGAGCAATATGTTAGGTTGGTACAAAAGTAATTGCAGTTTTTACCATTAAAAGTAATGGTGACCCTGTCTCAGCAAAATAAAAAGCAAAAAAAAAAAAAAGAGAAAAAATAAAAAAAAAAAAATCACTGATCTATTTCTCAGCCTCCTCTTCAGGATTGGCTGTCGCCTTGAGGGGAATGCTGGCCTTGTCTGTCTCCAGCCCTGTACTTCTCTGCCTCCTATGCCTTTAAGCATGTTTTCTATTTGCTAGGCTTTTCTAGTTCTCTGCGGGAATTGTGGTCTGAATTACAGTCTCCCATTACCAGGAAGTCTGACTTACATTTAACATTTTTTTTTTTTTTTTTTTTTTTTTTGAGACGGAGTCTCACTCTGTCCCCCAGGCTGGAGTGCAGTGGCTCGATCTTGGCTCACTGCAAGCTCCGCCTCCCGGGTTTATGCCATTCTCCTGCCTCAGCCTCCTGAGTAGCTGGGACTATAGTCGCCTGCCACCACGTCCGGCTAATTTTTTGTATTTTTAGTAGAGACGGGGTTTCACCGTGTTAGCCAGTTAGTCTCGATCTCCTGACCTCGTGATCTGCCCGCCTCAGCCTCCCAAAGTGCTGGGATTACAGGTGTGAGCCATCCTGCCCAGCCTTAGTGGATTTTTTTTTTTAATGTAAGGGAGCAAGGCTGACGCTGGGGCCTGGGTAGGAGGCCATTGCAATAACCCAGGTGAGGGAGGTTGGTAGCTTGGACCAATGTGGTGGAGACGGAGGTAGAACCTCCAACCTGAGTCGTTGGTGGGTTGGATGTGGGGAAGGAAGAAAGTGACCAATCCAGGATGGCTCCAGGGTGTAGGCGCTGAGCAAAAGGGGGGGGGTGGTTGTGTCTATTTCTAAGACAACGAGGACTAGGAGATGAGCCATTTCGCGGGGAAAGTTGGAAGGAAAATCAAAAGTACAGTTTAGGTCATGGTATGTTTGAAATGTTTCTTAGACAGCCGGTGCAGGTATCTTGTGCATAGCTGGGTATAAGTGTCTGGAGTGTAGGGAGAGGACTGGCTGGAGATAAAGTTGGGGAGTTACCAGCACACAGGTTGCATCTCATGCCATGAGCCTAGATGGACTCACCCAGGGAGAAGAGATAGATGCACAAGGACCACGGACCAAGCCTGGGGCCCCCAACATCAGGAGTCGAGGGAGGTGGGAGGAAAACCAAAGCCTGGCAGCGTAGGGGAGGTGGGTGCAGGGTACCGGGCCGTTCCCTCTTGGAACTTTGGTTTCCCCATCTGTAACCGTTTTCCCCATTTTGCCCCGGAAGCCAAAACAGTTGACAAGGCTGGAAGCAGACAGGTTGGGGAAGCAAGGGTGCACTCCATTTAGTTAGGAGGTGAGACCTTTGTCTGGGATGGGCATTTAAAGTGTTTTTCCCTCCAGTTTGTCATTTGGCTTTGTTTATGGTGTTTTATTCTTATTAAAATTAGTGCTTATGCCTGACTTGTTTATTTCATCTTCTGGCTTTGTGCTCTCTTTCCCATTCCAAGATTACATGTGTCCCTATGGCGCCCATGTGTGCCACGTTGGGCCAGGGAGGGCCATGTGGCTCAGGAGCTGGGGAGGGTTTGTGTCCAGATGGAACCGCCAGGTCCAGCCACAGACACCTTAGCCGAAGGAGGGTGCTAGGGCCAGAGGTCCCATGGGGTGGGTGCAGGGACCCAGGTCCACTCCCTCTTTGGGCCTTGGTTTCCCCATCTGCAACTGGTATTTAAATGCTGGCTTCTGACCGGGTGCGGTGGCTCATGCCTGTAATCCTGGCACTTTGGGAGGCTGAGGTGGGCAGATCATCTGATGTCAGGAGTTCGAGACCAGCTTGACCAACATGGAGAAACCCTGTCTCTACTAAAAATACAAAATTAGCCGGGCATGGTGGCACATGCCTGTAATCCCAGCTACTCAGGAGGCTGAGGCAGGAGAATCACTTGAACCCGGGAGGCAGAGGTTGTGGTGAGCTGAAATCGTGCCATTGCCCTATAGCCTGGGCAACAAGAGTGAAACTCCGTCCAAAAAAAGGGAAAAGTTGGCTTCTTGAGGTTCTGGGGAGCATTCCTGTGTGTAAGGGAAGAGGTTGTCCTCGGTGAGCTGTGCAGGCCTGTGCCCCAGGGACAGGGTCACAGTGTAGGCCAGGCTGACCAGCCCCTCAGCACTGAAGGGCCCACCTCTTGCTGCCCGTGATAGATGGGGAGGGGTAGGCCAGAGCATGCATTCCCTTTCTTTCTTTCTCTCTCTCTTTCTTTCTTTTTCTTTCTTTCTTTCTTTCCTTCTTTCTTTTTCTTTTTTTCTCTTTCTTTCTTTTCTTTCATCTTTCTTTTTCTGTCTTTCTTTTCTTTCTTTCTCTCTCCTTCCTTCCTTCCTTCCTTCCTTCCTTCCTTCCTTCCTTCCTTCCTTCCTTCCTTCCTTCTCTCTCTCTCTCTCTGTCTCTCTCTTTCTGAGACACTCTTGCTCTGTTGCCAGGCTGGAGTGCAATGGCACGATTTTGGCTCACTGTAACCTCTGCCTGCCAGGTTCAAGCGATTCTCCTGCCTCAGCCTCCCGCGTAGCTGGGATTACAGGTGCCCACCATCACATTCAGATAAGTTTTGTATTTTTAGTAGAGACAGGGTTTCACCATGTTGGCCAGGCTGGTCTCGAACTCCTGACCTCAAGTGATCCGCCTGCCTCGGCCTCCCAAAGTGCTGGGATTACAGGCATGAGCCACCATGCTTGGCCTAGGCCAGAGCATTTCCATAGGCTCAGGGCCCCAGGAGAATTTGTGGGGCTTGTCAGCTCAAGCCCCATGCCCTGGTGGTGGGAAGGATCCTGGGGCCACCTGCCAAAGACCAGCTTTGAAGTAGTTGTGGCCAGAGTGTCCCTAGTGAGATGGGGAGTGGAGTCCCATGGTGTGCTCCAGGGCCATTGTGAGGGACTGAGAGGTGGCCTAGGCCTGGTTCTGCCTATGGCATATGAGCTGGTGCTGCTGGGAGCAATGGCAACAGAAGCACTTTGCAAACTGAGAAGCACCTTGTATATGGCAAAGGTCAGTGTAAATGGCATCACATTTGCAGCTGTAGAATGTTGTGGACCTGTGAGCAGCTGGATTTGATGGGGAAGCCTGGTTGTGTTCTGTGACCTAATCTGGGGTTTGGTGGCAGCAGATGGGCCACCTGTCACCATTCTCCAATGAGTGCCAGCTGAGCAAGCCTAGTGGGGAGGCAGGGGGAGGGGAGCCCCACCACCGACTCTGTGCCGTGTCCCCTAGAGCCATTCTCCAGCAGCAGGGCTCACCTGTGGACGCCACCATCGCGGCTCTGGTCTGCACCAGCGTCGTCAACCCTCAGAGCATGGGCCTGGGCGGAGGGGTCATCTTCACCATCTACAATGTGACGACAGGTGGGCCCACATGTGACCTGCCATGGGGAAGATGGGCTTGTCCACACCACAGAGGAACCCCTTCTCCAGCCAGTCCCATCCACTCAAGACCGCTTCTGGGTGCTCTTGGGCCCCCTGTCCTGCCCCCTTCACCTCAGCTGTGCAAAGCCCTTGTGTCAACTCCTGTCCCCCTGTTAGCCCAGAGTCCATCTCATAATGCAGAGATGGAAACTGAGGCCTGGAGCAGGCCAGGGGCTGTCTGCAGGGTCCGTGAGTGCTCACCTGCCCTGCCCTACTCCAGGGAAGGTGGAGGTCATCAATGCCCGGGAGACAGTGCCAGCCCACCACGCCCCGAGCCTGCTGGACCGGTGTGCACAGGCTCTGCCGCTGGGTAGAGGTGAGGCCCCATGGGGGTCCCCCACTCCCACCCCCCAGGCCACTAGGACTGACCACAACACCCCCCAAAGGATCAGTGCCTCATGGACAGGCTGTGACTCCCTGGCACTGGGGGACAGGGAGTCTATGGGGAACCCCCAACCCCAACCTGCAGAGATTGAGGGATTGGGAAGGTCCCCCTTGGGAATGGGCGAGCTGAGGTGATCCTGGGAGAGGGCCAGGCTGGACAAAGGCCTGGAAGGTTGAGTGGAGATGGGTTGGTGGGACAGGGTGGGGCTCCTGGGGCTTGTTTGTGCAGGGCCCCTAGGGCCTGGCCATGGACTTTGTGGGGAGCCACAGGTGGTCTGAGCAGGGAGGGACATGGTCGGGTGTGGGCTCCAGAAAGCTCACTCTGGCTGCTGTAGCTGGGGGGCCACACATAGGGGTGATGGCGAACCCCTGGGAAGGCCTGGAAGCCACAGGTTTGAGTGCTGGGATGTGCCATGCAGGGGCCCAGTGGATCGGGGTGCCCGGGGAGCTCCGCGGCTACGCCGAGGCCCACCGCCGCCATGGCCGCCTGCCCTGGGCGCAGCTGTTCCAGCCCACCATCGCCCTGCTCCGAGGGGGGCATGTGGTGGCCCCCGTCCTCAGCCAGTTCCTGCACAACGGCTTCCTGCGGCCTTCCTTGCAGGCGTCAACCCTGCGGTGAGCCCCACATGGTGGCCCTGGGCTCCTGGGCTCAAGGCCACATCCTGTCTGGGCCCAGTCCACACCCCAGCTCTGCCTCAGTCCCTCCTACACTGGAGGATTGACCCTTGGGGTGCTGGGGACCTTAAGGCCCAGACAGAGAGCACTTTCCTGTTTCAGTTTATGGCCTTCCGGTCCCCTGTGGCACAGCCTAACTCGGGTGAGGCTGGGGGGAGTTTGTCGCCCAAGTGCTAGGACTCCACAGTGTGGATTTGGGCTCTGCCACCAGCCCTGGCCCCGGCCTCCTCCTCCCTCTCTCTGGCATGGCAGGAGGGCTTCAACTGCCATTGTCACCCGCCCCACCCAGCCCACTGTCAGCCCCTCCCAGGAGTGAGGAGATGACAGGCCCTAGGTGGACCCAGGCCCCACTGGGAAATCTGCCCTCCCTGGACCAGGGCCATGAGCGGGGTGGGTGGTGTCAGTCCCACCGCCTCCTAGGGAATCTGTCCCCCGGTGTCCACCCTAGTGCCTCGGGACCCTGGGTCAGGGCACCCCCACTGTAGGGTCCTGAGGACTCCACCCACGAGAGCCCCGAAAGAGTGTGGCTGCCTCTAGGACCTGCCCCCACCCTGAGGCTCCCCCCATCCCCCAGCCAGCTCTTCTTCAACGGGACAGAACCCCTGAGGCCTCAGGACCCACTCCCATGGCCTGCGCTGGCCACCACCCTGGAGACCGTGGCCACAGAGGGTGCAGAGGTCTTCTACACGGGGAGGCTGGGCCAGATGCTGGTGGAGGACATTGCCAAGGAAGGTCAGCCTCCTTGAGATCCCATGCCCTGTCCCTGCTGGAGGAAGAGCCAAGTTCTGGGCACTGGGGGTTGAGGGCAGGCTCCTTCCCAGGCCCTGAGGGAGTGCTGGAGGTGCCTGGGACCCCGAGAGGTCATGCACCTAGCTCTGCCAGCCCAAGGACCCCTGTGGTCCAGGACCTCAGAGAGCAGAGCCTGCGGGTTAGAGCCAGCAGAGGGGCGTTACTGATGGTCACAACAGGCCTGGGTAGCCGAGCTGACCGTTCTCACAGGCTCTCAAAGGCCAGGTCCCTCTCCCATCTTCCCCTTCACCTCCCCAGCCTCTCTGCCTCTGGTCTCTGTCCACCCCTCCATGCTTGACCCCAAGGGGCCGGTCCTGAGGCCACCGCCTACAGACCAACCATCACCCTCTGTGTCCACAAGGCTAGAGCACGAGTGGGATCCCATTGTGTGACCTGACACCAGTGGCTATTCCTCCCTGCCTCAGTTTCCCCATCTGTTCATGGAGCCCTCTCCGTCTCACCCCAGGGAGCCAGCTGACGCTGCAGGACCTGGCCAAGTTCCAGCCCGAGGTAGTGGACGCCCTGGAGGTGCCCCTGGGGGACTATACCCTGTACTCACCACCGCCACCTGCAGGGGGTGCCATTCTCAGCTTCATCCTCAATGTGCTAAGAGGTAAAGCTCCTGCCCAGAGCCCTGGCCCCCCACACCCGGGAACTCAGACTCCAAGCCCAGCCAAGGCCCAGCTCAGCCTCCTCCTCCATAAACCGGGTTCACAGATGCACAATGTGAAGACCGAGCTGTGTAAACCAGTCATGATGGTGGGTTTTAGAGCTGACCTCCAGCTCCACCCATACGTGAGGCTTTGCTGAAGGGTATGACATCGTTTGTCCAGAGTCCTCCTCCCCCTAGGTGACCAGTCCCAGACTCAGAAGCAGGTGGGCTGTGTGGGTGGTGGGCTGCCCATCACGGACATGCACCTGGGGGAGCGAAACCAGCCCAGCCCAAGGCAGCCTGCAGGGGGTTCTGGCAGTGCCAAGGCCTGGGGCTGTCTGCGCTGGCTTAATATTAGTGTCCTGTGTCTGCCATTACAAATCACCACAAGCTTGGTGGCTTAAAATAACAGCAATGTGGCCGGGCGCGGTGGCTCAAGCCTGTAATCCCAGCACTTTGGGAGGCCGAGACGGGCGGATCACGAGGTCAGGAGATCGAGACCATCCTGGCGAACACGGTGAAACCCCGTCTCTACTAAAAAAATACAAAAACCTAGCCGGGCGAGGCGGCGGGCGCCTGTAGTCCCAGCTACTCGGGAGGCTGAGGCAGGAGAATGGCGTAAACCCGGGGGGCGGAGCTTGCAGTGAGCTGAGATCCGGCCACTGCACTCCAGCCCGGGCGACAGAGCCAGACTCCGTCTCAAAAAAAAAAAAAAAAAAAAAAAAAAATAACAGCAATGTGTCCTCTCACAGTTCTGGAAGCCAGAAGCCCGATATCTAGGTGTCCACAGGGCTGCATTCCCTTGGGGGCTCCAGGGGAGAGTCTGTTCTTTGCCTTGTTGACCTAAATAAAACACAGAACAAGGCTGTTGTTTCTTTGAACAATATTCAGAGAAAATGATGTTTATTCCAGAGTAGGCATCGCGGTGGGAATACCCACGCTACGGTAAACTGTGTGTGTGTTCAGGGAGGTGAAGGAAGACAAAGGTTCTCAAAAAGAAAATGAGGAAGAGTATATAATTTTTTTGCTTATAATCAATGATAATTTATTGTATATTTTATTTTTTTCATTGCATTGTTATTATTATTATTGAGATGGTGTCTTGCTCTGTCACTTAGGCTAGAGCACAGTGGCACAATCTCGGTTCACTGCAAGCTCTACTTCCTGGGTTCAAGCAGTTCTCCTGACTCAGCCTCCCAAGTAGCTGGGATTACAGGCATGGGCCACCACATGCCGCTGATTTTTATCTTTTTTTTTTCCTTTTTTTTTTTTTTTTTGAGACAGAGTCTTGATCTGTCGCCCAGACTAGAGTGCAATGGCATGATCTCAGCTCATTGCAACCTCTGCCTCTCAGGTACAAGCGATTCTCCTGCCTCAGCCTCCCAAGTAGCTGGGATTACAGGTGCCTGCCATCATACCTGGTTAATTTTTGTATTTTTGGTAGAGATAAGTTTGCCATGTTGATCAGGCTGGTCTTGAACTCCTGATGTCAGGTGATCCGCCCACCTCAGCCTCCCAAAGTGCTAGGATTACAGGCTTGAGCCACCATGCCCAGATGATTTTTTTCTTTTTAGTAGAGACGGGGTTTCACCATGTTGGCCTGGCTGGTCTTGAACTCTTGACCTTAACTGACCCACTTGCCTTAGCCTCCCAAAGTGCTGGGATTTCAGACGTGAGCCACCTCTGCCTGGCTATTTTATTTTTATTTCATTAGTTTTGGGGGAACACGTGGTGTTCGGCCGCATGGAAAAGTTATTGAGTGGATGACTTCTTTTTTTGAGATGGAATCTCACTCCGTGGCCCAGGCTGGAGAGCAGTGGCATGATCTTAGCTCACCGCAACCTCTGCCTCCCAGATTCAAGCAATTCTCCAGTCTCAGCCTTTTTTAGTAGAAATGGGGTTTCACCATGTTGGCCAGGCTTGTCTCGAACTCCTGACTTCAAGTGATCTGCCTGCCTCAGCCTCCCAAAGTGCTGGGATTACAGGCATGAGCCACTGCACCTGTCCTTTAGTGGCGATTTCTGAGACCTTGGTGCACCCATTACCCAAGCAGTACACACTGTACCTAGTGTGTAGTCTTTTATCCCTCATCTGCCTCCCACCCTTCCCCTTGAGTTCCCACGGTCCATTATAGCATTATCCCCCCGAGACAGAGTCTCGCTCTGTCACCAAAGCTGGGGTGCAATGGTGCATCTCGGTTCACTACAACCTCCGCCACCTGGATTCAAGTGATTTTCCTGCCTCAGCCTCCCTAGTAGCTAGGACTACCCGTGTGTGCCACCATGCCCAGCTAATTTTTATATTATTAGTAGAGATAGGGTTTCATCATGTTAGCCAGACTGGTCTCGAACTCCTGAACTCAGGTGATTCACCCGCCTTGGCCTCCCAAAGTGCTAGGATTATAGGCATAAACTACTGCGCCTGGCCCAGTATATTGTTTTTATTCCTTTGCATCCTCATAGCTTAGCTTTGGTATATAAAGCTAAGCTTAGCTTTGCGTCCTCATAGCTTAGCTTTGGTATATAACTGTTTTGGGCTTGGCTTGGTAGCTCATGCCTGTAATCCCAGCACTTTGGGAGGCCAAGGCGGGCAGATCACAAGGTCAGGAGATTGAGACCATCCTGGCTAGCACAGTGAAACCCTGTCTCTACTAAAAATACAAAAAATTAGCCAGGCATGGTGGTGGGCGCCTGTAGTCCCAGCTGCTTGGGAGGCTGAGGCAGGAGAATGGTGTGAACCCAGGACATGGAGCTTGCAGTGAGCCGAGATCATGCCACTGCTCTCCAGCCTGGGGGACAGAGTGAGATCCATCTCAAACAAACAAACAAACAAAGAAAAAACCGTTTTGAAATGATCATCTTTGGTTACTGGGATGCATGGAAAAGTGATAAGGGTGGCACTAGTCTGAGGCTGGACAGGCCACTCCTGGGCAGATGTCTCTGCAGAAGTATTTTTTGTGTAAGGTTGTGATGGTCTTTGTGTAAGGTTGTGAGTTGTTTGTTTTTTGAGAGAGGGTCTTGCTCTGTCACCTGGGCTGGAGTGCAGTGGCACTGTCAAGGCTCACTGCAGCCTCAACCTCACCTCAATCCTGTCACCTCAGCCTTCCAAAGTGCTGGGATTACAGGTGTGAACCACCACATGTGGCTGCAGCTCTATTTTGACAATTTTCACCGCCTCTTACCACTTCCAGTGGCTGCCAGCGTTCCTTGGCTTGTGGCTGCCTCACTCCAGTCTCTGTCTCCATGGTCACACTGGTTTCTCCTCTGCTCTGTGTGTCCTCTCCTCTGTGTGTCTGTCTTACAAGTACACTGTGATCACATTCAGGGCACATCTAGATAACCCAGGATCATCTCCTCCTCTCAAAATGTTTTACATACTTTAGGCTGGGTGTGGTGGCTCATGCCTGTAATCCCAGCACTTTGGGAGGCTAAGGCGGGTGGATCACTTGAGGTCAGGAGTTGGAGACCAGCCTGGCTAACACAGTGAAGCCCCATCTCTATTAAAAATACAAAAATTAGCCAGGCATGGTGGCATGCGCCTGCAGTCCTAGCTACTCAGAAGGCTGAGGCGAAAGAATCACTTGAACCCAGGAGGTGGAGATTGCAGTAAGCTGAGATCGCGCCACACACTCCAGCCTGGGCGACAGAGGAAGACTCCTCCAAAAAACACAAAAAAGGCGGGGCATGATGGCTCATGCCTGTAATCCCAGCACTTTGGGAGACCAAGGCAGACAGATCACTTGAGGCCAGGAGTTTGAGACCAGCCTGAACAACATGGCAAAACCCTGTCTCTACTAAAAATACAAAAAAAGAAAAAATTAGCTGGGCGTGGTGGCGAACGCACGTAGTATCAGCTACTCAGGAGACTGAGGCACAAGAATCCCTTGAACCTGGGAGATGGAGGTTGCAGTGAGCTGAGACTGCACCATTGCACTCCAGCCTGGGCGACAGAGTGAGACTCTGTCTCAAAAAAAATCGTTAACATACTTTTCCACTTAAGGTATTAGTCACTCTTGTGCTATGTAAGTAGTATCCACAGGTTTTGGGAATTAGGATGTGGGTGGAGCTCTCTGGGGAGGGGGGCAACATTCAACCCTTTACACAGGGTAACCCCAACCTGTGCCCCGACCCCTCTCCAGGGTTCAACTTCTCAGCAGAGTCTGTGGCCAGGCCTGAGGGGAGGGTGAACATGTACCACCACCTTGTGGAGACGCTCAAGTTTGCCAGGGGGCAGAGGTGGAGGCTGGGGGACCCTCGCAGCCACCCGAAGCTCCAGGTGAGGTTGCTGAGGTTGCTGGGATTGGGGGCTGTCCTCCTCCCTGGCTTAGGACTTAGCATGAAAGGAGGGTCAGGCCCGGCAGGGGGAGGTTGGAGGGAGATGTATGTGGTTCTAGGCCAGGGCAGGACTGAAAGGGATCCCGGGGTGGCAGGTACGGGGGTCAGATGCAGGAGTGGCACCATATCTCAAAGGACCTGGAGGGTGGGCAGAGTCTAGACTTAGCCTGCGCTTGAGGGAGGCCTGGCCACAAGGTAGAGGACAGGCTGGAGGTGGCTCCCATGGGGGCTGAGCTTGTCCTGCCCTTGGTTCTATGGATCCCGCTTGGCCCCTCACTGATCCTGCCACCTGCCCACCCACCCCAGAATGCCTCCCGGGACCTGCTGGGGGAGACCCTGGCCCAGCTCATCCGCCAA
Organism: Macaca mulatta; assembly: GCF_049350105.2. NCBI lineage: Eukaryota > Metazoa > Chordata > Mammalia > Primates > Cercopithecidae > Macaca > Macaca mulatta. The sequence goes on along the minus strand of NC_133415.1, from coordinate 28,412,002 downwards.
CAGATCGATGGCCGGGGGGACCACCAGCTCAGCCACTACAGCTTGGCCGAGGCCTGGGGCCACGGGACAGGCACATCCCATGTGTCTGTGCTGGGGGAGGATGGCAGCGCCGTGGCTGCCACCAGCACCATCAACACACCGTGCGTGGGGCCTGGGGGAAGGCTGGTGGCCTCACTCCTCCTCTCCTAGACCTGCACTCCCCCAGCCCCATGTCCCCTCACTTGTCCCCATGGGGCAGGACCTTGCTTTTGCCCTTTGTCTCCTCCTCTGTTTCAAAAGAGGCCCCCACCCCTGACATCTCTGGCTGAAAGGCTGCTGCTGGGGTGGCCCCGAGCCAAGACTTACCTGGGAATGGGCGGCCTCACTCAGAAGGGTGCCCTGATATGGGGGCACAGGTGGGTCTTTGGGGACCCCTCCTGGGTGATGCCAGGGAGAGAACAGTGGCTCCAGCATGCTTCGGGGCAGCTGTAAAGTGAGGGGGTCCTGCAAGGTGGGCAGGGCAGGCGGTGTCTGGTGGGAGCCCAGGCTCTGCCTCCACGGCTGCAGCTTTGGAGCGATGGTGTATTCACCACGGACAGGCATCATCCTCAACAACGAGCTCCTGGACTTATGCGAGCGATGCCCCCGGGGTTCCGGCACTACCCCCTCACCTGGTGAGAACAAGGCTTCCCACCTGGGGTCCACAAGGGCCCCCCACCAGGGGAGAGGAGAGAGGGGGCTGGGCTGGGGCTGCATGCTGACCCCTGGATGGGTCACTGCACTCGCTAAGCTGCTGTTTGCTCAGCAGTGAATGGAGACAGGGTGAGTGGAGCTCCCGGAGGGTGCTGGCCCCCAGTTCCAGGCGAGCGGTCCCCGTCCTCCATGGTGCCCTCCATCCTGATCAGCAAAGCCCAGGGGTCGAAGCTAGTGATTGGCGGGGCTGGTGGGGAGCTCATCATCTCTGCCGTGGCCCAGGTGAGTCTGGGGGGGCTCTGGGCTCCAGTGTCTCCTCTCCGGGCAGCATACTGTCTGACTCTCCCTGGAGTGGGGATGTGAGGGCTGAAGTAGGGTAGAGGGTACCCCCTTTCTCCCTGCATCCCTCATCTCTCCCCCAGGCCATCATGAACAAGCTGTGGCTTGGCTTTGACCTGAGAGCGGCCATTGCAGCCCCCATCCTGCATGTCAACAGTAAGGGCTGTGTGGAGTACGAGCCCAGCTTCAGCCAGGTGAGGCTGAGGTCCAAGCTGGATGCCTAGGGCAGAGCCCACTCCCCAGGTCCATGCTGCTCAAAGCCACCTGAGAGGAACTCAGTCACTGAGATTCTTAGGCCAGGTACACTTCAGCTTTGGGGGGCCATAGGAGTTGGGGACCTCGATGGGTGAGGCTGTCAGTGACCTCCAGGCCAGTTCCGTGGCCTCCAAGACAGAGAGTAGGGTGTTGTCTACACTGCTCCCAGGCTGAGGATCTCAGCAACTAGGTCTCTCTGGTCTGTCATTGATGCCATTTTTCAGAAGTGAGTTTTCCTAGCTGGGGCCTCTCAGACTCTCCCTCATGGTGACTATTTCCTTGTGTGATTTGTAACTTATATTTGTGACTTTATTTGTAACTTATATTTGTGACTTTATTTGTAAAAGAGGTTGTTTTTCCTGTGGCAGTCTATAAAGTGATTTTCTTCTGGGGCATTGGTGGTAATTTTTACTACAGGTGTGTCCCACCACACCTGGATAGTTTTTATTTTTTTGTTTTTCGTAGAGACAGGGTCTCTCGCCACGTTGCCTAGGCTGGTCTTGAACTCCTGAGCTCAAGCAATCTTCCCACCTTGGCCTCCCAAAATGCTGGAATTATAGGCGTGAGCCACCATGTCTGGCCTACAAACATTTTTTTGATTCCCCACAAAAGCCCAGGGTGCAGCTCCAGGGGCTGAATTCTCCTGGTTGACTCCTCCTCCATCCATAGACAGAGACTTGGCTTCCTTGGAGAATCTTTGGGTTGATGGATGCCCTTTGTTATGACCTATTTAAAAGATTGATAAGGCCGGGCACTGTGGTCATGCCTGTAATCCCAGCACTTTGGGAGGCAGAGGCAGGTGGATAACCTGAGGTGAGGACTTCCAGGCCAGCCTGGCCAACATGGTGAAACCCCGTCTCTAGTAAAAATACAAAAATTAGCCAGGCATGGTGGCGCACACCTGTAATTCCAGCTACTCAGGAGGCTGAGGCAGGAGAATTGCTTGAACCTGGGAGGCGGAGGTTGCAGTGAGCTGAGATCGTGCCATTGCACGATTTTTGTTGCCTGGGCAACAAAAGCAAAATTCTGTCTCAAAAAAAAAAAAAAAAAAAAAAAAAGATTGATATCTTTTCAAGGCTCCAAACTTGGTTCCTGAGGTCAGTTCAGTTCAGCTAACTGAGGTTCAAGGTCCTCAAAGCTGCCTCTCCTGTTATGAGATTTCTTCGGTTTCAAGTCCACCTTCCAAGCCCTTAGAACCTGAGAACCATGGACTGGGACCTTAGTGTAGGAACAGAGTGTAGTCCCCAACAGTCTTAGTCTTCACACCTTGAGACTAAGGACCTCAGTCTGTTAGGCTCAAATTCTTGGAGTTTGCAGGCCTCCCTCCCCATGTAGGGTCCTTCGCATGACAGGAAGACCCTCTCAGGGCTCTCAGGTTCCAGGGATCTTAGATATGGAGGATTTCAAGATCCAGGGCACATGCTTTGGAGCCCTCCTCCCTTGACTCTTTTTTTATTTTATTTTTATTTTTTAGGCAGTCTCACTCTGTCACTCAGGCTGGAGTGCAGTGGCACAATCTTGCCTCACCACAACCTCCGCTTCCCAGGTTCAAGCAATTCTCCTGCCTCAGCCTCTGAGTAGCTGGGACTACAGGCGTGCAAACCAAGCCTGGCTAATTTTTGTGTTTTTAGTAAAGACGGGGTTTCCTCATGTTGGCCAGGCTGGTCTCGAACTCCCAACCTCAAGTGAGCTGCCCACCTTGGCCTCCCAAAATGCTGGGCTTACAGGCATGAGCCCCTGTGCCTGGCCCTCCCTTGACTCTTGACTGAAGGACCTTTGTCCTCGTGAACATCAATTCTCAGGACCTTTCACTCTGAGGACCTGAAATGCTGAGAATTTGGGAGATGACAGTCTGGGGACTGGGATTAATGGAATCCAGTGGCCCACGAACTTAAGGTTCTCAGTTCCCTTGGGGAGTTGGAATGTCAGCTATTCAGGTCTAGGGCTTTCCATGGAGTAAATCCTAAACTCTGGGTTGGAGACTTCGAGCCTCCAAGGACCTTCACAGCTAAGGCCCAGGGACTAGGGTGAGGAGAGTCTTTGATCCTCAGAGTCTTGGAGTTTGGCCAGTGGACTCTGAGGAATGGAGTCTCTGAGCACTGTAAGTCCAGCTTTGGCTTCAGCAGTGAGGATCTTGGCCTTCAAGTCTAAGGACAGTGGGCAATTCTACGAATTGTCAGGCACGGGGAACTTATAGCCAAATGTGCAGGGCTCCAAAGACCTCATTTACCCTGTCAGCAGCTCAGGCCATGTGGCATCACCTGAAGCACCTAGATGTCTCCGGAATCTCAGGCCCTGCGGGGTAAGGTCCCCGGGCCATTAGTCTTTTTTTTTTTTTCTTTTTTTGGCTTGTTATTGTCGTTGAGACACAGTTTCACTCTATCACCCAGGCCGGAGTGCAGTGGCGCGATCTCAGCTCATTGCAACCTCCACCTCCTGGGTTCAAGTGATTCTCCTGCCTCAGCCTCCCGAGTAGCTGGGATTACAGGCCCACACCACCATGCCTGGCTAATTTTTGTATTATTAGTAGAGATGGGGTTTTGCCATATTGGCCAGGCTGGTCTGGAACTCCTGACCTCAGGTATCCGCCTGCCTCGGCCTCCCAAATTGCTGGGATTACAGGTGTGAGTGACTGCACCCAGCCAAGTCCTCAGGTCATTAGTCTTTTTTTTTTTTTTTTTTTTTTTTTTGAGACGGAGTCTCACGCTGTTGCCCAGGCTGGAGTGCAGTGGCGCGATCTCGGCTCACTGCAAGCTCCGCCTCCTGGGTTCACGCCATTCTCCTGCCTCAGCCTCCTGAGTAGCTAGGACTACAGGCGCCCGCCACCGCGCCCGGCTAATTTTTTGTATTTTTAGTAGAGACGGGGTTTCACTGTGGTCTCGATCTCCTGACCTTGTGATCCGCCCGCCTCGGCCTCCCAAAGTGCTGGGATTACAGGCTTGAGCCACCGCGCCCGGCCAGGTCATTAGTCTTAAATGGTATCTGGAAACACGGGGCCCTCGTAGCACAGGTCCCTGTACTCTAGAACCTCTGCCCCTTTACAGACTGGTAGTTCGTGAGGACCATAGCCCCCGGGCAAGGTACTTGGCATCTTAGGAACAAGCACAAGGCTAGGGCTACTTTGGTCTCTGACTTCCTTGAAGTCCACAAATTCAGGGTCTTGAGTCTGAGCCTGTAGGCTCCCATGCCCTGAGTGTCTCACACTGTGGGACTGTGTGTGCCTTTAGCTTAGGGATTTAATTTCCTTGGATTCATGGGTATTCACGTCCTTATCCTAGCTGAATTCTCCACCAACAGACACCAGAAGGGCCCTAAAGTTGTGGGTTCCTGGGTGTCTAAGGTCTTGACATCGTGTGTTGAGATCATAGGTCTTTTTTGAAATTTTTTTGAGGCAAGGTCTTGTAACCGCGGATTCATCAAGACAGGGGAATTACAATAGAGAAAGAGTAATTCAGGCAGAGCCTGCTGGGTGGGAGACCGGAGTTTTATTATTACTCAAATCAGTCTACCTGAACATTCGGGGAGTAGAGTTTTTTCGTGTTTGTTTTGTTTTGTTTTGTTTTTGAGACAGAGTCTTGCTCTGTCGCCCAGGCTGGAGTGCAGTGGCATGATCTGTAACCTCTGCCTCCTGGGGTCAAGCAATTCTGTCTCAGCCTCCCAAGTAGCTGGGATTTCAGGTGTGTGCCACCAAACCTGGCTAATTTTTGTATTTTTAGCAGAAACAGGGTTTCTCCATGTTGGCCAGGATGGTCTCGAACTCCTGACCTCAGGTGATCTGCCCACCTCGGCCTCCCAAAGTGCTGGGATTACAGGCATGACCACTGCACCTGGCTAGGGTGCAGTGTTTTTAAGGACAGCTTGGTGGGTTGGGGGAAGCCAATGAGCCAGGAGTGCTGACTGGTCAGGGATGAAATCACAGGGAGTTGGCTGGGCCCGGTGGCTCACGCCTGTAATCCCAGCACTTTGGGAGGCTGAGGTGGGTGGATCACCTGAGGTCGGGAGACCAGCCTGGCCAACATGGCAAAAACCTGTCTCTACTAAAAATACAAAAATTAGCTGGGCGTAGTGGCAGGCGTCTGTAATCCCAGCTACTAGGGAGGCTGAGGCAAGAGAATCACTTGAATCTGGAAGGGGAAGTTGCAGTGAGCCAAGATCATGCCATTGCATGCCAGCATGGGTGACAGAGCAGGACTCCATCTCAAAAACAGACACACACACACACACACCGGGAAATCGTAGAATCTTAGGGAGTTGAAACTGTCTTCTTGAGCTGAGTCAGTTCCTGGGTGGGGGCCACAAGATCAGATGAGCCAGTTAATCCATCTGGATGGTGCCAGCTGATCCATCAAGTGCAGGGTCTGCAAAATATCTCCAACACTGATCTTAGGAGCAGTTTAGGGAGGGTCAGAATCTTGTAGCCTTCAGCTGCATGACTCCTAAACCGTAATTTCTAATCTTGTGGCTAATGTGAGTCCTATGAAGGCAATCTAGTGCTCAGGCAAGAAGGAGGTCTGCTTTGGGAAAGGGCTGTTACTGTCTTTGTTTTTTTTTTTTTGTTTTTTTTTTTTTTTGAGACGGAGTCTCGCTCTGTGGCCCAGGCTGGAGTGCAGTGGCCAGATCTCCGTTCACTGCAAGCTCCGCCTCCCGGGTTCACGCAATTCTCCTGCCTCAGCCTCCCGAGCAGCTGGGACTACAGGCGCCCGCCACCTCGCCCGGCTAGTTTTTTTGTATTTTTAGTAGAGACGGGGTTTCACCGTGTTAGCCAGGATGGTCTCGATCTCCTGACCTCGTGATCCGCCCGTCTCGGCCTCCCAAAGTGCTGGGATTACAGGCTTGAGCCACCGCGCCCGGCCTACTGTCTTTGTTTTAAACTATAAACTAAGTTTCTCTCAAAGTTAGTTCAGCCTACACCCAGGAATGAACAAGGACAACTGGGAGGTTAGAAGCAAGATGGAGTTGATTAAGTTAGATCTCTCACTGTCTCAGTCATAATTTTGCAAAGGTGGTTTCAGTCTTGCTCTTTTGCCCAGGCTGGAGTGCAGTGTCACGATCAAGGCTCACTGTAGCCTCAAACTCCTGGCCTCAAGGGATCCTCCTGCTTCAGCCTCCTGAGTAGCTGGGACTACAAGCACAGGGCCACCACACCCGACTAATTTTTTTTTTCTTTTCTTTTCTTTTTTAATAAAGACGTGATCTCGCTATGTTGCCCAGGCTGGTCTTGAACTCCTGAGCTCAAAAGATCCTCCTGCCTCAGCCTCCAAAAGTGCTGGGATTACAGGTGTGAGCCACCGGGCCCAGCCCAATTTTTGATTTTCTTGTAGAGACGATGTCTTGCTTTGTTGTTGCCCTGGCTGCTCTCAAACTCCTGGCCTCAAGTGATCCTCCCACCTTGGCTCCCAAGTGGCTAACGCTGTAGGTATGTGCCACCATGCCTGCCTTTTTTTTTTTTTTTTTTTTTCGGAGAAACAGGATCTTTCTGTATTGCCCAGGCTGATCTCAAACTCCTGGCCTCAAGTGATCCTCCTTCCTCAGCCTCCCAAAGTGTTGGGATTACAGGTGTGAGCCACTGTGTCTGGCCCCAGTGTCTAAATCTTGAGAAGCCATGCCCTTCATCAAAGGCCCCCTGAACTCAGATTTGTACTTCAAGGCCCTGGTATCCTTGGATCCAGAACAGACATGAACTTGCATCTGGAGGTCTTCAGGCCTGGGTGGTGTCCTTCATACATAGTCCCTGGAGGCTGACCTTGTCCTCTATGGGCCTTTAGATCTCTTCCATGCTCCCATCAGGTCCTCCCCTCTTCCTGTGTCTTCAGGCCCTCTTCTTCTCAGTCTTGCCTTTTGATCATTTTTCTCATTTCTTGCAGAGGCCCCTTCCTTCGGGAGATGGGCTGAGCTGCCCTCCCCTGTGAACCTGCTTTCTCTCCTCTCCAGGAGGTACAGAGGGGACTCCAAGACCGTGGCCAGAACCAGACCCAGAGGCCCTTCTTCTTGAACGTGGTCCAGGCCGTGTCCCAGGAGGGGGCCTGTGTGTATGCCGTCTCGGACCTGAGGAAGGGTGGGGAGGCCGCAGGCTACTGAGACACTGCTCTGCCCAGAGCTGAAGTCCGGCCCCACCATGGGTCCTATGTCCAGGCCGGACATGGCTGGGGGACCAAGTACTCCGGCAGGATCTGGACCCCTGGCAGGGGAGTCCAGCTGAGAGTGGAAGAGGTGGCAGGGACCAGCTGGGCAGATGGGAGGCTGGGCCCCGTCCCTGACCCCCTTTCCCAGAGCCCCTGGTGGCCCTGAACGGGCCTCTCTATCCCTCCTCAGGCGTCTTGCCTGGGGCCACTCTCCCACCCGCTCAACCTGTATATCCTCCAGTTCAAGATTAAAGAAGAGGCGGACAGTGGCCTGATTCCATGGTTCTACGTCGGGGAGGGGACCATCGGACAGTGCACAGAGGGGTGCCTGCACCAGGCTCCTATGGTTCTCCACACTGCACCACCATGGAGGTGGGGAAACTGATGCTCGCAGACCAGCCGAACCTCAGCCAGGCCACCCCTGGACAGAGACAAGCGCCACCTCTGCCTCCCCAACACCTCACCACTCTGGTGGCCAGGACTCAGCAGCCTGACTGGCCCCAGTCCTGAGAGCTGGTTAACTGAAAAATCACACAATTCACAAATTTGGAAAAGATACTTTTTCTTTCTTCTTTCCTTTCTTTTTTTCTTTCTTTCTTTTTTTTTTTTTTTTTTTTTGAGATAGGGTCGTGCTCTGTCGTTCAGGCTGGAGTGCAGTGGTGCAATCACAGCTCACTGCGCTCTTAACCTCCTGGGCTCAAGCCATCCTTCTGCCTCAGCCTCCCAAGTAGCTGGGACTACAGGTGTAACCTGGCCAATTTTTACATTTTTTTTTTTTTTGTAGAGACAGGGTCTTGCTATGTTGCCCAGGCTGGTCTTGAACTCCTGGTCTCAAGCCATCCTCCCTCCTCAGCCTCCCAAAGTGCTGGGATTATAGGTGTGAGCCACTATGCCCGACAAGATTTTCTTGTTTTTTTTTTCCTTCAACTTGTATTTTAAGTTCAGGGGCCCATATGTAGGATATGCAGGTTTGTTACATAGATAAACACGCGCTTTGGTTGTTTGTTGCAGAGATCAACCCATCACCTAGGTATTAAGCCCAGCATCCATTAGCTATTCTTCCTGAAGCTCTCCTCCCATCCCCCTGACTTTCTTTCTTTTTTTTTTTTTTTTTCCTTTGAAACAAAGTCTCACTCTGTTACCGAGGCTGGAGTGCAGTGGCACAATCTCAGCTCACTGCAACTTCTGCCTCCCAGCTTCAAGTGATTCTCCTGCCTCCGCCTCCTGAGTAGCTGGGATTACAGGCGTGTACCATTGCACTCAGCTCATTTTGCATTTTTAGTAGAGATGGGGTTTCACCATGTGGCCAGGCTGGTCTTGAAATCCTGACCTCAGGTGATCCACCTGCCTTGGCCTCCCAAAGTGCTGGGTGATTACAGGTGTGAGCCACAGTGGCAACTTTATTTTTCATAAAGAGTTACAACCTGCAGGGTGGCCATCCACCACTTTCAAAAGCATAGCCTCTGGCAGAGACCAGAGACAGGCACTTCTTTTTTTTTTTTTTTTTTTTTTTGAGATGGAGTCTCGCTCTGTTGCCCAGGTTGGAGTGCAGTGGCGCGATCTCAGCTCACTGCAAGCTCCGCCTCCCGGTTCACGCCATTCTTCTACCTCAGCCTCCCGAGTAGCTGGGCTACAGGCACCCGCCACCATGCACAGCTAATTTTTTTTTGTATTTTTAGTGGAGATGGGGTTTCACCATGTTAGCCAGGATGGTCTCGATCTCCTGACCTTGTGATCAGGAGATAGGCACTTCTAAGGAGGAGAGGTTGGGGCAGGAGCTATATGCTGAAGGGGTTGGCTAAACATACATATTCAACAGGTTACAGGGAGAGCTATGAATATTCATGAAGGCAGTCCTGACACGTGTATTGAAAGAACATGCATGTGACATAGGACTCATGTTCACTGTAGGACGGAGATGGTGGAGACTTAATATTAAAATGTATTACAAGGCCAGGCACAGTGGCTCACACCTATAATCCTAGCACTTCATGGAGCCGAGGCGGGTGGATCACACGAGGTCAGGAGTTCGAGACCAGCCTGGCCAACATGGTGAAACCTCAACTCTACTAAAAATATAAAAATCAGCCGGGCACGGTGGCGGGTGCCTGTAATCCCATCTACTTGGGAGGCTGAGGCAGGAGAATTGCTTGAACTCAGGAGGCGGAGGTTGCAGCGAGCCAAGATGGTGCCACTGGACTCCAGCCTAGGCAACAGAGTGAGACTCCATCTCAATAAAAATAAAATAAAATAAAATAAAATAATTACAATTAGGCTCCATCTGTCGAAAGATCTTTTCAGGGCCTGAAGGCCTGCAAGTGAGCAGCCTCTGAAAACCAACCAGAGCAGTTCATGGTCAATGATCTCTTATCAGGCGAAAGTTACTGACATTGGTCTCTTTTCCAGTCAGAGCTGTAGTTATGGCTGGAAGAACAGGGGGTCAATAAGTCGGCATCCGTGAGCTGGATGAGCTGCCAAGTGCATTAACGTTGCTTCAGGCCGGTGCTTGTTTAGCTGCTGGAGAAAAAGGAAAGTTTCGTTGCTGTTAGAACATAGCTTATTCTTTAAGTGCGGGGTGTATGAATTAACCCTTGCCTGGCTTGGCCTTGGGCCCTCTTTATAATTTGGTATCTTATTGCCACAGAATCTGTTCTGTCACTTTTTTTGAGACAGGGTCTGGCTCTGTCACCCCGGCTGGAATGCAGGGCGCGATCTTGGCTCACTGCAGCCTTCGCCTCCCTGGCTTAAGTCATCTTCTCACCTCAGCCTCTCAGGTGGCTGGGACTACAGGCACAAACCACCATGCATGCTGCCATACTCAGCTATTTGTTTTTTTTTTTTTTTTTTTTTAATCACCCAGGCTGGAGTGAAATGGTGCAGTCTCAGCCCACTGCAGCCTCGACCTCCTGGGCTCAAGCCATCCTCCCACCTCAGGCCCCCAAGTAGCTGGGAGTACAGGTGTGCATCGCCGCACCCGGCTGGTTTTTTGGTTTTTTTGTAAAGATGGGGTTTCACCATGTTGCCCAGGCTGGTCTCAAACTCCTGGCTTCAAACAATCCTCCTGCTTCGGCCTCCTAAAGTGCTGGGATTACAGGTGTGAGTCACTGTGCCTGGCCCTCATCCATGTTTTGAATGAAGTGATTCTTTGTTGTGAGGGCCGTCCCCACACTGTAGGATGTTGAGCAGCATCCCGTGCCTCAGCCTGTGTGATGCGGTAGCACTCCCCACCACACACACCCACTCATGACAACCAAAACTGTCTCAAGACAGTGCCACATCCCCCTGGTTGAGAATGGCCGCTCTAAACCAACAGGCCCCTAACTTCCATAAACAGCTTTGCCAGCTGCAGGGCGGGTACATGGCGCTCTCTGGGGATCTCGCTAGAGGGATCTGGGACTCCTGCCCCTCACTGGTTCCTGGGAACATCGGCTGTTCCTACATCACCCCAAATGTGCCACAGAGGTTGTTTTAGTCTGCCTGGGCTGCTGTAACAAAAATACTGGAAAGTGGGTGGCTTACAGCATTTTACAGAAATTTATTGCTCACAGCGCTGGAGGCTGGGAAGTCCAAGATCAAGGTGCTGGCAGATTTGATGTCCTGTGAGGGCCCACGTCCTCATATATGGCGCCTTCTAACTGACATAGTGGAAGCAGCTAGCTAGCTCTCTGGGGTCCCTTTTATTTAATTACTTTAGAGACAGGGTCTCACTCTGTCACCAAGGCTGGAGTGCAATGGCGTGATCATAGAGCTCTCTGCTGTACCCAAGAGATCTTCCTGCCTCAGCCTCCTCAGTAGCTGGTTCTGTAGGTGCAGCCCACTATGCCCGGCTTCTGGGGTCTCTTTTATAGGGCGCTAATCCCATTCATGAGGGCTCTACCCTCATGACCTAACCACATCCCAAAGGCCCCACCTGCTGATACTATCACATTGGTGATTAGCTTTCAACATGTGAATTTTGGGGGCATAGTGGGCCCACCTGGATGGTCCAGGATAATCTCCCCATCTCAAAATTCTTAATTGAATCACATCTTCAAAGTCACTCTTGCCACATAAGGTCTAATCTTGGGTTGTAGGGATTGGGACATGGACATATTTGGAGGTCGTATGTAGGAGAGGGGCTGGATGGGGCTAATTCCTAATGTGGGCTTGACTGCGTGGCTGGAAGGGGTGGTCTGGCAGACTAGGAGGAAGGTCAGGGAGCAAAAGCTGGCTCACTTTGAGATGAGGGGCCAAGCCGGCCCACCACTCGGGCAGACCTGCCATCATCACTGACTCTCTTGGGCCGCTGCCAGAACTCAGGCGCTCTGTGTGGTAGCCTCCCCCTAGTTGGGCTCCCAGGCCATGGTCCCAATGGCTTCAGCTGAACTTCACGCCCTGCAGGGTGACAGAGCTTCTCCCCTTGCAGTTTAACCAAAGTCCCAGATCCAGCTCTCAATGGGGCCCCTCTGAGCAGTCTTCATGGGCAGGGGAGGGCTGAGGAGAAGTGGCTGGCTCAGGTCTGTGGGGCCACCTTGAGACCTGTTGGTAGCAACCACCTGTCCCAAACCCTGTGGGCCAAAAAGGAAAAGGGAACCAAAGGAGGAAGAGGCTGCTAGGCACAAACCCTAGGTGCCCCACGGTGGGAACCTGGCTCTGTGCTCCCAGACCACACCTACATCTGGGCCGGGGTGCTGGGAGGTTGCCTGGAGCTTGCTTGGGAAGGCCTGGCCAGTCTCTCCCATCAGTGCCTCCCAGCGGCACCCACAGAGCATGATAACTTTGTCCCTGCATGTCAGGGAGAGGAAAAGGGGCTCCTGTTCCCCGCAGCAGGGGTACAACCCTAACTCCGTGGTGCCAGATTCTAACTCAGTTGCAGACTGAGGGTGCACTCCCTGGACTCTTGGCCAACCTGGGACTGCCACCTACCCAGAGAAGGCTCGTTCACCAAATCAAAATAAATAGGCCAGGTGCGGTGGCTCATGTCTACAATCCCAGCACTTTGGGAGGCCGAGGCAGGTGGATTATTTGAGGTTAGGAGTTCAAGACCAGCCTGGCTAACATGGTGAAACCCTGTCTCTACTAAAAATACAAAATAATTAGCCAGGTGTGGTGGCCGGCACCTGTGATCACAGCTGATTGGGAGGCTGAGACAGGAGAATTGCTTGAACATGGGAAGCAGAGGTTGCAGTGAGCTGAGATCGTGCCACCGTACTCCAGCCTGGGTAACAGAGTGAGACTCCATCTCAAAAACAAACAGACCAGGCATGGTGGCTCACACCTGTAATCCCAGCACTTTGGGAGGCCAAGGTAGGCAGATCACGGAGTCAGGAGTTCAAGACCAGCCTGGCAAGCATGGTGAAACCCCGTCTCGACTAAAAAAAAAAAAAAATTAGCTGGGCATGGTGGTGTGTGCCTGTAGTCCCAGGTACTCGGGAGGTTGAGGCAGGAGAATTGCTTGAACCCAGGAGGTGGAGCTTGCAGTGAGCTGAGATGGCACCACTGCACTCCAGCCTGGGCGACAGAGCGAGACTCCATCTGAAAAACAAGCAAACAAACAAAAGAACAAACAAACAAAAATAAATAAATAAATAAAGTATATTATTTAAGAAGTTAGTAAAGGAGGCCAGGCATGGTGGTTCACACTTGCAATCCCAACACTTTGGGAGTCTGAGGCAGGCCGATCATTTGAAGTCAGAAGTTCGAAATCAGTCTGCCCAACATGGTGAAACCCCATCTCTATTAAAAATACAAACATTAACCAGGCAGGTGGCACGCACCTGTAATCCCACTTATTCAAGAGGCTGAGGCAGGAGAATCACCTGAACCTGGCAGGCAGAGGTTTCTGCAAGCCGAGATCGTGCCACTTCATTCCAACCTGGGCGACAGAGCGAGACTCCATCACAAAAAAAAAAAAAAAAAAAAAAAGAGAAAAGAAAAAAAAAGTCAGTAAAGGAAAAATAAAGCGAAAGAACTTAGGAACAACTGAAGCAGAAACTGATAAATCTGAAATCAGAATAATAGGCCTTTGAAAAAAATATAGGCCGGGCGCGGTGGCTCACGCCTGTAATCCCAGCACTTTGGGAGGCCGAGGCGGGCGGATCACAAGGTTAGGAGATCGAGACCACAGTGAAACCCCGTCTCTACTAAAAATACAAAAAATTAGCCGGGCGCGGTGGCGGGCGCCTGTAGTCCCAGCTACTCAGGAGGCTGAGGCAGGAGAATGGCGTAAACCCAGGAGGCGGAGCTTGCAGTGAGCCGAGATCGCGCCACTGCACTCCAGCCTGGGCGACAGAGCGAGACTCCGTCTCAAAAAACAAACAAACAAACAAAAAAACAAAAAAAAAAAAAACAAAAAAAAAAAAGAAAAAATATATAATAGGCTATTAGCTAGTGAATTGATACAAATGAATACATAAAATAAGAAATGAGAATGAAGAAATAACCACATCTTTAGGGGAAGTTAAAAGATTACTCATCTTTCTTTTAATAAATTGGAAAACTTGGACATAATAAAAGCCTTTTAGGATGATATAAATGGAGTTGAGTTGCAATACGTAGGACATACTTAGGCTAAAAACAAATTGTCATTTATCTGACATTCAGATTTAATTGGGCATCCTATATTTTTATTTATTTGTTTGTTTGTTTATTTATTTATTTATTTTTTCTGAGACGGAGTCTCACTCTATCACCCAGGTTGGAGTGCAGTGGTGCAATCTTGGCTCACTGCAACCTCTACCTCCCAGGTTCAAGGGATTCTTGTGCCTCAGCCTCCCAAGTAGCTGGAATTACAAACACCTGCCACCACATCTGGCTAAATTTTGTATTTTTAGTAGAGACAGGGTTTTACCATGTTGGCTAGGCTAGTCTGGAACTCCTAACCTCAAATGATCCGCTGGTCTCAGCTTCCCAAAGTGCTGGGATTACAAGCGTGAGCCACTGTCCCCAGCCAGCATCTATATTTTTATATTCTAACTTTGGCAACCTTAAATATAAGTAACAAATGAAACCAAAAATAATGAGCAAAGATCTAAACACATCAGTGATCACAAAAAGGAATTGAAAACATTGCCAGAACACTGTCCTACCTTAAAAACCCTTCTGGAAATTTCCACAGGTTAAGTGTGTCCTGTCATTAGCACCTGAGATCTCTTCTGCTAATTAAGCTCCCACACCGTAGAATAAGGAGGAAAATTTCCGCATCTGCTTTACAAAGCCAGCGTAGCATTGACCCCAAACCTGGCAAAAAAAACCACAGACTAATTGTGTTTATGATGCAAAGCAAAATCCTAACAAAATTGGAGAATATATAATTAAAAAGGAGAACCAGTAGTGTATTAAAAAGAACAACGTGACCTACCTACCAGCCTCTGCCTCAGCTTCTTGAGTAGTGAAGCTACAGGCACACATCACCATGCCCAGCTAATATTTTGTAGAGATGGGGTTTCATCATGTTGCCCAGGCTGATCTTAAATCCTGAGCTCAAACAATCCTCCCACCTTGGCCTCTCAGCACTAATATTGCAAGGAAGGTCTTCTCGGTATGTCCCTGAACGTGACTCTTAGCTCTTATCTTTCACCAGAGGAGAAAAACATCACTCCATCGAGACTGAAGATGCATTTGACAACATTTAACACCCATTTTTATTTATTTATTTGTTTATTTGTTTATTTATTTATTTAAAGACAAGGTCTCGCTCTGTTGCCCAGGCTGGAGTAGAGTGGTGCAATGACAGCTCACTGCAGCCTTGATCTCCTAGGCTCAAGAGATCCTCCTGCCTCAGCTTTTTTTGTTTGTTTGTTTTGTTTTGTTTTTGAGATTGAGTTCTGCTCTTGTTGCCCAGGCTGGAGTGCAGTGGTGTGATCTCGGCTCACTGCAACCTCTGACTCCCGGGTTCAAGCGATTCTCCTACCTCGGCCACCCAAGTAGCTGGGACTACAGGCATGCGCCACCAAGCCCAGCTAATTTTGTATTTTTAGTAGAGACAGGGTTTCACCATGTTGGTCAGGCTGGTCTCGAACTCCTGACCTCAGGCGATCCGCCCACCCTGACCTCCCAAAGTGCTGAGATTACAGGCATGAGCCACCACACCCAGCCTCTGCCTCAGCTTCTTGAGTAGCTGAAACTACAGGCACACATCACCACGCCCAGCTGGTATTTTGTAGAGATGGGGTTTCACCATGTTGCCCAGGCTGATCTTAAATCCTGAGCTCAAACGATCTTCCCACCTTGGCCTCTCAAAGCGTTTAGGATTATAGGTGTGAGCCACCACGTCCAGCATTAACACACATTGGTAGGCTGGGCGC
The DNA here is from genome assembly GCF_049350105.2 of Macaca mulatta. Taxonomy (NCBI): domain Eukaryota; kingdom Metazoa; phylum Chordata; class Mammalia; order Primates; family Cercopithecidae; genus Macaca; species Macaca mulatta. Next base: position 28,396,329 of record NC_133415.1, on the reverse strand, counting down.
GGTGGCTCAAGCCTGTAATCCCAGCACTTTGGGAGGCCGAGACGGGCGGATCATGAGGTCAGGAGATCGAGACCATCCTGGCTAACAAGGTGAAACCCCATCTCTACTAAAAATACGAAAAATTAGCCGGGCGTGGTGGCAGGCGCCTGTAGTCCCAGCTACTCGGGAGGCTGAGGCAGGAGAATGGCGTGAACCCGGGAGCTGGAGCTTGCAGTGAGCTGAGATCGCGCCACTGCACTCCAGCCTGGGCCACAGAGCCAGACTCGGTCTCAAAAAAACAAACAAACAAACAAACACACATTGGTTATTTATTTATTTATTTATTTTTGAGATCGAGTTTCACTCTTGTCCCCTAAGCTGGAGTGCAATGGTGTGATCTTGGCTCCCTGCAGCTTCCGCCTCCCAGGTTTAAGTAACTCTCCTGCCTCAGCCTCCCAAGTAGCTGGGATTACAGGTGCCTGCCACCACGCCCAGCTAATTATTATATTTTTAGTAGAGACGGAGTTTCACCATGTTGGCCAGGCTGGTCTCAAACTTCTGACCTCAGGTGATCCACCTGCCTTGGCCTCCCAAAGTGCTGGGATTACAGGCGTGAGACACTGCACCCAGCCATTAACACACATTCTTGATAAAAACAAACAGATTAAAAAAAAACAACACTGAATAAAATGGGAATGGATAGATACTCCTTTGTAAGGACAAAAGTGACTTTATCTTAAATGCTAATTCACCATGTAACTTCTTTTTTTTTTTTTTTTTTTTGAGACGGAGTCTCGCTCTGCCGCCCAGGCTGGAGTGCAGTGGCCGGATCTCAGCTCACTGCAAGCTCCGCCTCCCGGGTTCACGCCATTCTCCTGCCTCAGCCTCCCGAGTAGTTGGGACTACCACGCCCGGTTAGTTTTTTGTATTTTTTAGTAGAGATGGGGTTTCACCGTGTTAGCCAGGATGGTCTCGATCTCCTGACCTCGTGCTCTGCCCGTCTCGGCCTCCCAAAGTGCTGGGATTACAGGCTTGAGCCACCGCGCCCGGCCTCACCATGTAACTTCTAACTAACCCTGAGTCTGGGAATGCCTCAAAATGTCTAGTTGATGTATTACTCATTATGCAGAAACACCTATTCACTGTACGTTTCCTCCAAAATCACCCTTGATGCTGTTGCAGAAATCACAGGATATGACACCTGTGGCCATTTACACATTCCTTCCAGGGTACATATATTTTCCCCAAGATATAAGTCCTGGGTCTGGAGGTTTGCAGTGTGAACGATTATATGTCTTGTGGCTGCCCAAGACCATGCTTCTGTCTATAAATTCCCTCTAATTAATTGTGCCGCACCAACAAACTTGATTTGTTGGCCTCTTTCTTCGGTTTCTTGGCTCCTTCAGCATATCGGGGTCTCCTGGCACATATGATCCTTTAACAGAACTTCCCTTGACCCGAATATATATCTTAATACAACAGAAACAGCATCTGTTGGGCTGGGTGCTATTCTATTGCTTTATATGCGTTAATTTATATAATTCTCTCCAGAAGGGGAGCTGTGATTACACCAGTTTTGTAGATGGGGAGACTAAAGTCCCAATGTTCCAAATGTAAAAATTAGCCGGACATGGTGGCGGGCACCTATAATCCCAGCTGCTTGGGAGGCTGAGGTGGGAGAATCACTTGAACCTGGGAGGTGGAGGTTGCAGTGAGCCGAGGTTGCACCACTCCACTCCAGAGCGAGATTCTGTCTCAAAACAAACAAACAAACCAAAATGAAACCATATAAATATTACAAGAACACATGAGCAAATTTTATTTATGTTCTTAGAGGGGGACAGACCCTTCTAAGCATGTCATAAAACCAAAAAGCCATAAAAGAAAAAAAGCTAATAAATATGAACATGTAAAAATTAAAAATTTAAATTTAGTTTAATTTTTATTTTTATTTAAATATTTAAAAAAAATTTTTTTGAGATGGAGTCCCACTCTGTTGCTCAGGCTGGAGTGTAGTGGCACAATCTCAGTTCACTGGAATCTCCACTTCCCGGGTTCAAGCGATTGTCCTGCCTCAGCCTCCCGAGTAGTTGGGATTACAGGCGTCCACTGCCACATCCGGCTAAGTTTTATATTTTTAGTAGAGATGGGGTTTCACCATGTTGGTTAGGCTGGTCTCGAACTCCTGACCTCAGGTGATCCACCTGCCTCAGCCCCACAAAGTGTTGGGTTACAGGCATGAGACACCGCACTCAGCCAAAAATTTTTGATTTAAAAATAATTTTAAAAATAGAGATGGGGTTTTGCCATGTTGCTCAGGCTGGTCTCAAACTCCTGGATTGAAGCAATCCGCCCACCTAAACCTTTCAAAGTGCTGGGATCTCAAGTGTGAGCCACTGTGTCCAGCCTTCACTGGTCTTTTAAGATTTTTTTTTTTTTTTTTTACATCAAGCTGAACACAATGGTTCCCACCTGTGATCCCAGCATTTTGGGCGCCTCAGGTGGGTGGATCACTCGAGCCTAGGAGTTTGAGACCAGCCTGAGCAACATAGTAACATCTCATCTCTATTGTCAACCACTACAACAACAAAAGACCAGTGAAAAACCTGGAGAAAAACAGTTTCAATACATGATGTGGGGCTGGTTTTTGAAATATTTAAATACTTAAATATTTAATATTAGAGATCAAGTATCCAGTAGAAACATGAACAGGGATGTGACTCATTGTTCGCAGAAAGAAAACTACAAATGGCTGTTTCAACAGACAAAAAGTTCTCAAGCCTACTCATAAATAAACATTGCCAATTCAAACAACAGTGAGATCCCACAGGGCCAGAGGAAGTGACTCCAGGCTCAGAACTTCCTCAGTGAATTCTTTGAAACCCTGATGAAAGAAAAAAATACCAGTCTTACACAAACTTCCAGAGAATATAAAAGAGGAAAGGTTGCTCAACGTCTTTGAAGAAGCAAGCATAACCTTGAAAGCAAAGCCTGGCCAAAAAAATGTCAAGAACGAAAAGTCTAGGACTATTTGATTCATGATAGAGATGCATAACTCTTAAAACATGAACAAACCAAATCCAGGGTCACAGAAAGCAAAAAAAAAAAAAAAAAAAAAAAAAAAAAGCGTCATCACTAATTTAGGTTTGTTCCGGGAATGCAAGATTGGCTGAACATTAGAAAATGAAGCCTCATACCTATAATTCCAGCACTTTAGGAGGCTGAAGCCTGTAGATCACTTGAGCCCAGAAGTTTGAGACCAGCCAGGCCAACGTGGTAAAACCCTGTCTCTACCAGAAAATGCAAAAATTAGCTGGGCATGGTGGCATTTGCCTGTAGTCTCAGCTACTCGGGAGGCTGAGGTGCGGGGATCACTTGAGCCTGGGAGGTGGAGGCTACAGTGAGCCATGATCACACCACTGCCCCCCAGCCTGGATGACAGGGCCTGACCCTGTCATAAAACACAGAAAAGAAAAAAGAAAATCAAGCAACACAATTCACCACACTCACAGAATAAAGAAGAAAAGTTACTCACCATCTCAGTAGATGCAGAAAAGCATTTGATAAAATTCGCCAATATTCAGTTACAATAAAAACTCTCGGCAACTAGGAATGAAAGGAAACTTCCTTAATCTGATAAATTGTGGCTACAAAAACCTACAGTACGTGTCATGCTTAAAGGCACAACATAAAAAGCCTCCCTTTTGAGATTGAAACCAAGCTAAGAATTATTTCATTATTTCCTTTCAGTAGTATAAGGGAAGTCTTAGCCAATGTAATAAGGTGAGAAAAACAAAAGCCATGAAGATTGGAAAGGAGGACATGAAACTGTCATTGACAGCATTGGAGCATTGTCGCCATCTTGGACAAGCACCGTCATTTTAAAGTTCACCTTGATCAAAAAATGCCTAAATCCAAAGGGCATCAGCCTAATGGCTAAGGTCAGCATGACCATAAACCACAAATAACATCTCCGACCAGAAACATTCTAAACTACTCCCTGACCAGAGACATGCCAGCCCCGAGATAACCTCCCCTGGGACCAGAGACATTCCAACCCCACCATAAACTTCTCCCCCACACAGAAACATTCCAAGCTTGTGATAAGCCCTCTCACCCTAAAAAACCAATAAATACTCTTAGTATTAAAGATCAAGTATCCAGTAGAAATATGCACAGGGATGTGACTCACCATTCACAGAAAGAAAACTACAAATGGCTGTTTGTAAGAGAGAGTGCCCCTGACTGAAATCAGCCAGAAGCCCCTCTCAGGTTTATTCTCCAGAATAAACAAACCTATCTTCGACTGTTGAGCCACTTTTCATGTTTCCTTCCTCTTTCTTTAACTCTTAGAGTCATTACTTGTAGATACTCGAGAAACTGTTAGACACAGGTGAATTGAGCAAGGTCATTGTAATACAGAAGTTATTAAAAATAATTTTTAGGCAAATAATAAAGGTAAAGGTTCTCAGTAAAAATTTTCTTGTAATAAAAAACAACCCCAAAACCATCTCTTTTCTAACAAAAAAGGCAGCTTGAAGGGGTGGGGGCAGCAAGCTTTAATATGCAAATGTTGGCCTTTAAAAACTGGGTTCACCCAGTATGGCAATTCCCACTGTCATGTCCTTGTCACCAGGTGTACCAAGTGTCATGGCCACCTCCAGATAACACCATGTGTTCAAAACATGGCAACTTGCATTTGCATATTAAAGGACTAAAGTAAAAGGGCCAGGTTTTTCGCTGGCTAGGTAAATAACACACCTGGTCAAACCAATCCCCTGGGCCTTATGCAAACCAAACGCTGCCTCCTCCAGCATCCCAATAAAAGCAACCACGTTTTTGACACACATTGAGTTTCTCTTTATTCAAATCCCCCCATTCTGTCTCTTTACAGGGAAGCTGCTTTCTTCTTCCTTCTTTTTATCTTGCCTATTAAACCTTTTGCTCCTTAAAACCACTCCACCAGCCTGACCAACATAGTGAGACTCTGTCTCCACTAAAAATACACATATTAGCCAGGTGCGGCAGCACATCCCTGTAATCTCAGCTACTCAGGAGGCTGAGGCATGAGAATTGCTTGAAACTGGGAGGCGGAGGTTGCAGTGAGCCAAGATCGTGCCGTTGCACTCCAGCCTGGGCAACAAGAGTGAAACTCCATCTCAAAAAAATAAAAAACTAACAACAAATAACCGGCCGGGCGTGGTGGCTCACGCCTTATAATCCCAGCACTTTGGGAGGCCGAGGCGGGCGGATCACGAGGTCAGGAGATCGAGACCATCCTGGCTAACACGGTGAAACCCCGTCTCTACTAAAAATGCAAAAAATTAGCCGGGCGAGGCGGCGGGCGCCTGTAGTCCCAGCTACTCGGGAGGCTGAGGCAGGAGAATGGCGTGAACCCGGGGGGCGGAGCTTGCAGTGAGCCGAGATCGCGCCATTGCACTCCAGCCTGGGCGACTAAGCAAGACTCTGTCTCAAAAAAAAAAAAAAACAAAAAAACAAAAAAACAAACAAATAACCACTCCACATGTGTCAGTGTCATTAATCTTATCAGTGCAAAACCAAAACCCTGGTGTTTCTCCAGTCGTCAAAGTCGCATCAATTGGAATCAAGGAATATATGCAAAAATCAATGGTATTTCTACGTACCAGCTACAAACAAACAAACCTTTTTTGAAGTAAAAATCGCTCATAGTAGTGTAAACCAAAAAGCATCTGAGACAGGTCTCAATCAATTTAGGAGTTTATTTTTCCAAGGTTAAGGACAATGCCCAGGAGGGGGAAAAAATAGAATCACAGAAGCAGCCTATGGTCTGTGGCTTTCCCCAAAGGTGACTTTGAGGGCTTCAAAATTTAAAAAAGAAGAGTGAGGTGAGAAGATTGCTTGAGCCCAGGAGTTCAAGACCAGCCTAGGCAACATCGTGAAACCACATCTCTACAAAAAAATACAAAAGTTGGCCAGGTGTGGTGGTGCATGCCTGCAGTCCCTGCTACTCAGGAGGCTGAAACACAAGGATCGACTGAGCCCAGGAGGTCCAGGCTGCTGTGAGCTGTGATTGCCCCACTGTACTGCACCCTGGGTGACGGAGCAAAACCCAGTTTCTCTCTCTCTCTCTCTCTCTCTCTCTGAGCAAAGGAACAGGTAGGGGAAGAGTCGATTATGTAATTCCTCTTGTGTAACTAGAAAGAGGTCCTAATCCAGACCCCAAAGAGGGTTCTTGGATCTCCCACAAGAAAGAATTCAGGACACGTCTGTAGCAAGTTTATTAAGAAAGTAAAGGAATAAAAGAATGGCAGAGCAGCCAGAGGGCAGCTGGTTGCCCATTTTTATGGTTATTTTTTATTATATCTGAAACAAGAGATAGATTATTTATGTCTCCCCTTTTTAGACCACATAGGGTAACTTCCTGATGTTGCCATGGCATTTGTAAATGGTCATGGCACCAGTGGGAATGTAGTAGTGAGGATGACCAGAAGTCACTCTCATTGCCATCTTGGTTTTGGTGGGTTTTAGCTGGCTTCTTTACTGCAACCTGTTTTATCAGCAAGGTCTTTATGACCTGTATCTTGTGCCAACCTCCTATCTCATCCTGTGACTAAGAATGCCTTGACTTCCTGGGAATGCAGTCCAGTAGGTCTCATCCTCATTTTACCCAGCCCCTATTCAAGATGGAGTTGCTCTGGTTCACACGTCTCTGACACCCGCCCTCAGTAAATCAGCACTTTACACAAGATAAGGTGAACATAGAGTAGAGACATTGAACACAAGATAAGATGAACATAGAATGGAAATATTGAACTTTTTTGTTTTTTTTGAGACAGAGTCTCACTCCTTCACCCAGGCTGGAGTGCAGTGGTGCTATCTTGGCTCACTGCATCCTCTGCCTCCTGAGTTCAAGTGATTCTTGTGCCTCAGCCTCCCGAGTAGCTGGGATTATAGGCACGCACCACCACACCCAGCTAATTTTTGTATTTTTAATAGAGATCGGGTTTCACCATATTGGCCAGGCTGGTCTCGAACCCCTGAATTCAGATATGCCCACCTCTGCCTCTGAAAGTGCTGGGATCACAGGCGTGTGCCACACACCTGGCCAGATTTGGGCGTCGTTGTTGTTGTTTTCAGACACTCTGTTACTCACTCTGTCACCCAGGCTGGAGTGCAGTGGCGTGATCTCAGCTCACAGTAACCTCCACCTCCCGGGTTTAAGTAGCTCTCCTGCCTCAGCCTCCTAAGTAGCTGGGATTACAGGCATGAGCCACAGCCCTGGACCTGGAATCATTTTTTTTTTTTTTTTGGACGGAGTTTTGCTCTTATTGCCCAGGCTGGAGTGCAGTGGTGTGATCTCAGCTCACTGCGACCTCCACCTATCAGGTTCAAGTGATTCTCCTGCCTCAGCCTCCCAAGTAGCTGGGATTACAGGCGCCTACTACCACGCCTGGCTACTTTTTTTGTATTTTTATTTTTTATTATTTTTTTTATTTTATTTTTTTTTTATTTTATTATTATTATTTTTTGAGACGGAGTCTCGCTCTGTCGCCCAGGCTGGAGTGCAGTGGCCGGATCTCAGCTCACTGCAAGCTCCGCCTCCCGGGTTTACGCCATTCTCCTGCCTCAGCCTCCCGAGTAGCTGGGACTACAGGCGCCCGCCACCTCGCCCGGCTAGTTTTTTGTATTTTTAGTAGAGACGGGGTTTCACCGCATTAGCCAGGATGGTCTCGATCTCCTGACCTCGTGATCCACCCGTCTCGGCCTCCCAAAGTGCTGGGATTACAGGCTTGAGCCACCGCGCCCGGCCTTTTTTTGTATTTTTAGTAGAGATGGGATTTCACCATGTTGGCCAAGCTGGTCTTGAACTCCTGACCTCAGGTAATCCACCCACCCACCCTGGCCTCTCAAAGTGCTGGGATTACAGGCGTGAGCCACCGCACCCAGCTAAGCCTGGAACCTTTTATATGTGGCTATCTGTTTAGAAACAAAGGGAAAGGCAGCTGCTTGCACGGCTCAGCATTCAACTTAATTTTTTTTTTTTTTTTGGTATAGTGAACTGGGGTCCTGAGTTTTTATTTTCCTTTCACAATAACATATAAAAAAAATAAAAACCTAGATGTAAAACTAACAAAGATATGCAAAACTTCTGCACTGACCACTGCAAAGCATAATTGAGAGAAATTAAGGAAGACCTAAATAAACAGAGGGTATACTCCAATTCTCACCACATTCATACCCTGATTTGTAACCAGCAAAAGGGTCCACTGCTCACCTCTTGTAAAAAGAAGCCCAATAACAGGAGTGAGGTGTACAAAAAGAGAGAGTGAGATGTGATTATCCACGCTAGCAAGGGAGGAGTGAGTATAATTCTTTCCAAAAATTTACACTCTTCCGTTTGTGGAGAGAATGCAGGTGGTGTTTGTTTGTTTGTCTGTTTGTTTTTTGAGAGGGAGTCTCGCTCTGTCACCCAGGCTGGAGTGCAGTGGTACAATCTTGGCTCACTGCAAGCTCCGCCTCCCAGGTTCACGCCATTCTCCTGCCTCAGCCTCCCAAATTGCTGGGACTACAGACGCCCGCCCCCACGCCCGGCTAATTTTTTGTATTTTTAGTAGAGATGGGGTTTTACAGCCGGGCGCGGTGGCGCAAGCCTGTAATCCCAGCACTTTGGGAGGCCGAGACGGCCGGATCACGAGGTCAGGAGATCGAGACCATCCTGGCTAACACGGTGAAACCCCGTCTCTACTAAAAAATACAAAAAACTAGCCGGGAGGTGGCGGCGCCTGTAGTCCCAGCTACTCGAGAGGCTGAGGCAGGAGAATGGCGTGAACCCGGGGGGCGGAGCTTGCAGTGAGCCGAGATCCCGCCACTGCACTCCAACCTGGGCTACAGAGCCAGACTCCGTCTCCAAAAAAAAAAAAAAAAAAAAGAGAGATGGGGTTTTACCATGTTAGCCAGGATGGTCTCGATCTCCTGACTTCACGATCCACCCACCTGAGCCTCGCAAAGTGTTGGGATTACAGGCGTGAGCCACCGCGCCCAGCCCCGAATGCATGGGTATTTTAAGAGAGGAGTTGGGGAAAAAAAAAAAAAAAAAAAGAGAGGAGTTGGAATGCAGAAGGGGCAGAGGGGCTGGGAGGTGTCAGGTGGTGTGACTCGCTCCAATGGCTTGTCTTGAATTATTATTTCATCTGGTGAAAGGACTGGTGCCATCGTGGCTAGAGGTGTCTGGTCTGTATCAGGATCTGGCCTCTGAAGCTTCTAAGGAAATATATGACCAGATAAGTGAGTGTGGTGTGTGCTTAGCAAGCAGCTGGGTAAGTAAATGTGCATAAGGCATGGGGGCATAGAATGGGAGAAGAGGCCAGGCATGGTGGGTCACGCCTGTAATCCTAGCACTTTGGAAGGCCAAGTGTTGCAGGCCTGTTAAGAATAATGTGATCAACCAAGCAGCTGACCAGTCGTTACCTCCTCCTCCCCGCTCTTTCTACCCAATAAAAGCGAAGGACTGTAGCAGTGCAGGGCTGCCTTTGCTCACTAGAAGCAAGGAGCCCCCTGACCCCTTCTTTAAAAAATCCTTTTGTCTTTGTTTTCATTTCTATGTTCGTCCCCCTTCGTTCATTCCTGTAGTAACCGTCACACCAAGGCGGCTAGACCACTTGAGGACAGGAGTTCGAGACCAGTCTGGCCAACGTGGCGAAACCCTGCCTCTACAAAAAATTATTTGGGCATAGTGATGTGAGCCTGCAGTCCCAGCTACTCAAGAGGCTGAGGCAGGAGGATAGCTTGAGCCCGGGAGGCAGAGGTTGCAGTGAACAGAGATCATGCCACCGCACTGCAGCCTAGGTGACAAAGTGAGACTCTATCCGAAAAAAAAAAAGAAAAAAAGAACAGGAAAGGGAGAGGAGGTTCACATTCTGAACATTCCGCTGTAGAAACACTTCTGCACTTTGTTTCAAAGTTACACCTTCAGACTGGAAAAAAAGGAGGAAAGAAAGCAAAGTTGTTTTTTTGTTTTGTTTTGTTTTTTGAGACAGAGTTTCTTGCTCTGTCACCCAGGTTGGAGTGACACCGAGGTTGGCGCAATCTCAGATCACTGCAACCTCTGCCTCCCAGGCTCAAGCAATTCTCCTGCCTCAGACTCCCAAGTAACTGGGATTACAGGCACCTACCACCACATTAGGCTAATTTTGTATTTTTTGTAGAGATGGGGTTTCACCATGTTGGCCAGGCTGGTCTCAAACTCCTGACCTCAAGTAATCTGTCCACCTTGCCCTCCCAAAGTGCTGGGATCACAGGCATGAGCCACTGTGTCTAGTGGAAAACAAAGCTTTAAAATGCAGTTTGAAGCCATGCTGCTGGCTTACAGATTCAATGCAAATCAAGTCAAAATCCTAACAGTTCATTTTTTTAAATCAGCAAGCTGATTGTAAATTTCATCTGAAAATGTCAAGGACCAGAACTAACCCAGGAAATCCTGAGGAAGAGGGGGTCCTAATGGTGAACTCATACTACCAGAGGTCAAGAACAAACTATGGTAATGAAGACAATTTGGTATTGGTACAAAGATAAACAAACTGTCCAGTGGAATGGGACAGAGGGTCACCTGACTTCTGACCGAGGGGACACACCAGTGCAGTGGGGAAGGAATGTGGCCTTGGGGTATGGAGCTGAGTCATTTGGCTATCCACAGGAAAAAAGTGTACCTTGAACCAACCTCACACCATGCACAAAAATCTATTCTATTTGGTTTGATGATCTAATTATAAAATATTAAGCAATTTGCCGGGTACAGTGGTTCACGCCTGTAATCCCAACTACTTGGGAGGCTGAGCTGGGTGGATCACTTGAGCCAAGGAGTTCGAAACCAGCCTGGGCAACATAGTGAGACCCCATCTCCATAAATAAATAAATATGTCATAAATAAATAATCAAATAAAATATTAAGCAGTGTTTCCAGAAAGAAAGAGAATATCTTTGTGACTTTAGAGTAGGCAAATGCTTTTTTAAATTTTTTTTTTATTTTGTTGCATAACAAAAATTGTTCTTAAACAGGACACAAAAAGTACTAATTATAGAAGAAAAAATTAGTAAATCAGACTATATGAAAATTAAGAAATTCTGTTCAACAAAAGACATCACTGAAACAGTGAAAAGGCAACTCTCAGAATGGGTGAACATTTGCAGCTGACAACAAACTCTTATCCAAAAACTCCTACAAATCAATTAGAAAAATCCTGCCATTAGAAAATGGGCAAGAGACTTGAATAGATGTCTCACAAAAGAGGAGGTCTAGATGGCCAATGGCCAATGAGTATCTGAAAGCCTGCACAACTTCATTGGCTCAGCCTTGTAAGAAAAGCTCAAATCAATTCAACAACATGCTGTCATTACACGCCCATCAGAATGGCTAAAATGAAAGAGACCGGCCAGGCCTAGCAGCTCACACCTGTCATCCCAGCACTTTGGGAGGCAGAGGCGGACAGACCACCTGAGGCTAGGAGTTCCTGACCAGCTGGCCAACATGGCACAACCTCGTCTTTACTAAAAACACAAAAATTGGCCAGGCGTGATGGCACGCACCTGTAATCCTACCTACTCAGGAGGCTGAGGCAGGAGAATCATTTGAACCTGGGAGGCGGAGGTTGCAGTGAGCCGAGATCACGCCATTGCACTCCAGCCTGGGTGACAAGAGTGAAACTCTGTCTCAGAAAAAAAAAAAAAAGAAAAAATGAAAGAGACCGACAATAACAAATGTTGGAAAGAATCTGGCACAACAGAACTCTCACATGCTGCTGGTGCAAATATCAATTGTAAAACCACTTTGAAAAACTGGAATTGGGGCTGGGCATGGTGGCTTACACCTGTAATCCCAGCACTTTGGGAGGCCAAGACAGGAGGATCACCTGAGGTCAGGAGCTCGAGACCAGCCTGGCCAACATGGTGAAACCCCATCTCTACTAAAAATACAAAAACTAGCCAGGCGTAGTGGCGCATACCTGTAATCCCAGCTCCTCAGGAGGCTGACGCAGAAGAATCACTTGAACCCGGGATGTGGAGGTTGCTGTGAGCTGAGATTGTGACATTGCACTCGAGCCTGCGCAATAAGAGCGAAACTCCATCTCAAAAAAAAAAAAGAAAGAAAGAAAGAAAGAAAGAAAGAAAGAAAAACTGGGCCGGGCGCGGTGGCTCAAGCCTGTAATCCCAGCACTTTGGGAGGCCGGGATGGGCGGATCACGAGGTCAGGAGATCGAGACCATCCTGGGTAACACAGTGAAACCCCGTCTCTACTAAAAATACAAAAACTTAGCCAGGCGAGGTGGCGGGCGCCTGTAGTCCCAGCTACTCCGGAGGCTGAGGCAGGAGAATGGCGTGAACCCGGGAGGCGGAGCTTGCAGTGAGCTGAGATCCGGCCACTGCACTCCAGCCTGGGTGACAGAGCGAGACTCCGTCTCAAAAAAAAAAAAAAAAAAAAAAAAAAAAAAGAAAAACTGGCATTTTCAGCCAGGCACGGTGGCTCACGCCTGTAATCCCAGCACTTTGGGAAGCCAAGGTGGGTGGATCACTTGAAGTCAGGAGTTTGAGACCAGCCTGACCAACATGGTGAAACCCTGACCCCACTAAAAATACAAAAATTAGCCAGGCATGGTGGCACATGCCTGTAATCCCAGCTACTCAGGAGGCTAAGGCAGGAGAATCACTTGAACCTGAGAGGTGGAGGCTGTAGTGAGCAGAGATGGCACCATTGCACTCCAGCCTGGGCAAAAAAAAAATAATAATAATAAAATAAAATAAGAAAAAAGAAAAACTGGCATTTTCTTTTCCTTTTTTTTTTAATTTTTATTTTTTTATTTTTTTATTTTTTATTTATTTTTATTTATTTATTTTTTATTTTATTTTATTTTTTTTTTGAGATGGAGTCTCGCTCTGTCACCCAGGCTAGAGTGCTGTGGCCGGATCTCAGCTCACTGCAAGCTCCGCCTCCCGGGTTCCCGCCATTCTCCTGCCTCAGCCTCCCGAGTAGCCGGGACTACAGGCACCCGCCACCTCGCCCGGCTAGTTTTTTTTTGTATTTTGTAGTAGAGACGGGGTTTCACCGTGTTAGCCAGGATGGTCTCGATCTCCTGACCTCGTGATCCGGCCGTCTCGGCCTCCCAAAGTGCTGGGATTACAGGCTTGAGCCACCGCGCCCGGCTTTTTTTTTTTTTTTAATAGACAGGGTCTCACTCTGTCACCCAGGCTGGAGTGCAGTGTTGGGATCACAGCTCACTGCAGCTTTGACATCCCAGGCTAAAGCAATCCTCCCGCCTCTGCCTCCTAGAGTAGCTGGAACTGCAGGTGTGCACCAGCGTGCCTGGCTATTTTATTTATTTACAGATAGTCTGGCTCTGTCACCCAGGCTGGAGTACAGTGGCCCGATCTCAGCTCACTGAAACCTCCGGTGGGTTCAAGCGATTCTCCTGCCTCCGCCTCCCGAGTAGCTGGGACTACAGGCGTCGCCACCACACCCAGCTAATAGTTTTAGTAGAGTCAGGGCTTCACCATGTTGGTCATGCTTGTCTCAAACTCCTGACCTCAGGTGATCCACCCGCCTCAGCCTCCCAAAATGCTGGGATTACAGGCATGTGCCACCATGCCCAGCTAATTTTGTATTTTCAGTACAGACGGGATCTTACTTATGTTGGCCAGGCTGGTCTTAAACTCCTGGCCTCAAGTGATCCTCCTACCTCAGCCCCCCAAATAGCTGGGACTACGAGTGTGAGCCACCACAAGTGGTCCTATCTTGTTGCCATGGGTGACAAGGGTTTCCTGAAAAGCTGGGACCTTTTGTCACACATGTGGCCAGGAGTCGGCACAGCTGAAGGCAGATCCAAGGAAAGGCAGAACAGTTGCAGGCTTGGCCTCTGCCTGTGGCCATGACTGGAGAGGGAGCTAAGAAAATGACTTGTGTTTCACTTCTGCCAAATCTTGCACAGGAATCTCTCGTGGCTCACCCTAACCAGAAACACGCAGGAAACGGAGTTCTGGGAAATGTCACATCACCCAGCAACATGCTGAAGGCTCTATCTATCTGGCAGAGCAAAAAATGTGAAGGCTCCGAATGCCAGTGACTGCGTGGGGACCCAGGCTCTCTTGTAGGTTGGTAGCGGCGTCAACTGGTACAACTCTAGATAGACAATGCTTGTGCCATTTAACCAGCTGATCTACTTCAGCAAATTTCTCCTCCAGGTTAACCTGAACTTATTTACACAGCACAACAGTGTTTAAAGAAGCAAAAGGCTGAGCACAGCTTCAATGTCCCCTAGCCAGGGGCTAGTTCCCTGCATTGTTCTGTTTAGATTTTTTTTTCACCTTGCACACACAGTATTTATTTTCCACACTAATGAAAAAGGTAAGACCATATTTTTATACCCATGCCTCTGGTGTGTTGTTACAGGGACTGTCGACGTAAAGAAAGAAACTGGCCAGGCACGGTGGCTCACGCCTGTAATCCCAGCACTTTGGGAGGCCAAGCCGGGTGGATCACCTGAGGTCAGGAGGAGTTCGAGACCAGCCTGACCAATATGATGAAACCCCGTCTCTACTAAAAATATAAAAATTAGCCAGGCGTGGTGTCACACTCCTGTAATCCCAGCTACTTGGGAGGCTGAGGCAGGAGAATCGCTTGAACCTGGGAGGCGGAGGTTGTGGTGAGCTGAGATCACGCCATTGCACTCCAGCCTGGGCAACAAGAGCGAAACTCCATCTCAAAAAAACAAAGAAAGAAACAGAGGCAAAATTAATATAGAGAGTTTATTTGGGCCAAGGTTGAGAACGGTTGCCCCAGACACACTTCCAAGTTGCCTTGGGGAGTGCTTCACTGGACCTTTGTTACAAGCAGATTTTTTTTTTTTTTTTTTTTAAAGAGATGGCATATCGCTGTGTTGCCCAGGCTGGCCTCCAACTTCTGAAATCAAGTGATCCTCCCAACTCAGCCTCCCAAAGTGATGGGATTACAGGCATGAGCCACCGTGCCTGGCCCAAAAGCAGTTTTTGTTTATTTATTTATTGAGACAGAGTCTCGCTCTGTCACCCAGGCTGGAGTGCAGTGGTGTAATCTTGGCTCACTGCAACCTCCGCCTCCTGGGTTCAAGCGAGTCTCCTGCCTCAGCCTCCCGAATAGCTGGGAGCCAGTTCAGAAGGTCAGCCTTCTGAATGCCTGGCCAAAAGCAGTTTTTTAAAAGACAGGATAAGGAAGTCAGGCATCGTCGCGCACGCCTGTAATCCCAGAATTTTGGGAAGCTGAGGCGGGCAGATCACCTGAGGTCAGGAGTTCGAGACCAGCCTGACCAATATGGAGAAACCCCAGGAGAATCGTTTGAACCTGGGAGGCGGAAGTTGTGGTGAGCTGAGATCGTGCCATTGCACTCCAGCCTGGGCAACAAGAGTGAGACTCTGTCTCAAACACACAAAAAACTCCACCAAAACAGAAATTAGCCGGGAGTGGTGGCATGCATCTGTGGCCCCAGCTACTCACAGGGGCTGAGGCAGAAGAATTCCTTGAACCCGGGAGGTGGAGGCTGCAGTGAGCCAAGATCGTGCCACTGCACTCCAACCTGAGCGACACAGCAAGACTCCATCTCAAAAAAAAAAAAAAAAAAAAGAATAAGGAGTGGGCTGATACAAAGTTGTTTAGCAGGCCGGGCGCGGTGGCTCAAGCCTGTAATCCCAGCACTTTGGGAGGCCGAGACAGGCGGATCACGAGGTCAGATCGAGACCATCCTGGCTAACACGGTGAAACCCCGTCTCTACTAAAAAATACAAAAAACTAGCCGGGCGAGGTGGCGGGCGCCTGTAGTCCCAGCTACTCGGGAGGCTGAGGCAGGAGAATGGCGTAAACCCGGGAAGCGGAGCTTGCAGTGAGCCGAGATCGCGCCACTGCACTCCAGCCTGGGTGACAGAACCAGACTCCGTCTCAAAAAAACAAAAAACAAAAAACAAAGTTGTTTAGCAGGAATTGTCACTGGTTTAGTAACCGCAATGGGTTCACCTTGCCAGTTGCCTAGACAGAGTCTATTTATCAAGACAGGGGAATTGCAGTAGACAAAGAGCAATTCATGCAGAGTCGAGTGGAGTTTTACTGTCACTCAGATCAGTCTCCCCAAGAATTCGGGGACCACAGTTTTTTGTTTTTTGCCTTTTGTTTTTTTGAGACGCTCACTGCAACCTCCACCTCCTGGGTTCAAGTGATTCTTGTGCCTCAGCCTCCCAAGCAGCTGGGCCTACGGGCATGCACCACCACACCTGGCTAAGTTTTGCCCTTTTAGCAGAGACGGGATTTCCCTGTGTTGGCCAGGCTGGTCTTGAACTCCTGACCTCAAGTGATCCACCTGCCTCAGTCTCCCAAAGTGTTGGTATTACTGGCGTGAGCCACCGCGCCCGACCAAGGGGATCAGAGTTTTTAAAGATAATTTGGAATTTGGTGGGTAGCGGCTTGGGAAGTGGGGAGTCCTGATTGGTCAGGTTGGAGGTGGAATCACAGGGGGTTGAAGTTAGTTTTTCTTTTTCTTTCTTTCTTTTTTTTTTTTTTGAGACAGAGTTTCGCTTTTGTGCAAGCTGGAGTGCAATGGTGCAATCTCGGCTTGCCGCAACCTCTGCCTCCCGGGTTCAAGTGATTCTACTGCCTCAGCCTCCTGAGTAGCTGGGATTACAGGCATGCGCCACCATGCCCGGCTAATTTTTGTGTTTTTAGTAGAGACGAGGTTTCTCCATGTTGGTCAGGCTGGTCTCCAACTCCCAACCTCAGGTGATCTGCCTGCCTCAGTCTCCCAAAGTGCTGGGATTACAGGCGTGAGCCGCCATGCCCAGCCCGCAGTGAGGTTTTTTTTTTTTTTCTGTCTTCTATTCCTGGCTGCGATGGCTGAACTGGTTGAGCAACATTACCGGTCTGGGTGGTGTCAGCTGATCCATTGAGTGCAGGGTCTGCCAAATATCTCAAGCCCTAATTTTAAGTTTTACAATAGTGATGTTATCCCCAGGAGCAATTTGGGGAGGTTCAGACTCTTGGAGCCAGAGGTGGAATGACCCCTAAACTGTAATTTTTAATCTTGTAGCTAACTTGTTAGTCCTGCGCGGACAGGTCCCCAGGCAAGAAGGGGGTCTTTTCGGGAAAGGGCTGTTAACACTTTTATTTCAGAGTCAAACCATGAACTGAGTTCCTTCCCAAAGTTAGTTCAGCCTACACCCAGGAATGAAGAAGGACAGCTTAAAAGTTAGAAGCAAGATGGAGTTGGTCACCTCTGATTTCTTTCACTGTCATAATTTCCTCAGTTATACTTTTGCAAAGTCAGTTTCAATAACATGGGTTAGTGATGGGCTATACTTTTTTTATTTTTAGAGATATGCTCTTGCTCTGTTGCCTGGGCTGGAGTGCAGTGGTGCCATCACAGCTCACTGCAGTCTCAACCTCCAGGGCTCAAATGATCCTCTTGTCTTAGTCTCCCGAGTAGCTGGTACTACAGGTGCATGCCGCCATGGCTAAGTGTGTGTGTGTGCGCGCGCGTACGCGTGTGTGTGTGTTTGTAGGCAGGCTCCACTATGTTGCCCATACTGGTCTTGAACTCCTGGCCTCAAGCGATCCTCCTGCCTTGGCCTCCCAAAGTGCTAGGATTACAGATGTGAGCCACTGCTCCTTGCCTGGCTGGTTACTGTTGAACTATAGAGTATGAGTTATTGCTGGGGCTCAGAAACTGATACCTCAAAATATGGCACTGAACTGAAGAAGAAGCCACAAGGTCTCTGACCTCTCCCCGCCTCGGTCTCAATCTGTCAGCCAGAGCTCAGGATGAAGTTGTTCTCTGAAGTTCCTTATCTGCCTGAAGTCTGGACCTGCCAAAGAAGAAAACCATGAGCTCTGGCCCCTCCTGTGAGTCTTCCTTAACTGAACTCCTGTCACAGGAAGAAAGACTGAAAACTGTCAACACACCTGGACGGACTTGTCACAATCTATTGCTTACTCTTCAGGCCCAACACACTTTGTCCCAGGGCACTGTATGTTTTTTTGTTTGTTTTATTTTATTTTATTTTTTGAGACGGAGTTTCGCTCTGTCGCCAGGCTGGAGTGTAGTGGTGCAATCTTGGCTCACTGCAATCTCTGCCTCCCAGGTTCAAGTGATTCTCCTGCCTCAGCCTCCTGAGCAGCTGGGATTACAGGCGTACACCACTACGCCCGGCTAATTTTTGTATTTTCAGTAGAGATGTGGTTTCACCATATTGGCCAGGATGGTCTCGATCTCTTGATCTCATAATCTCCCTGCCTCAGCCCCCCGAAGTGCTGGGATTACAGGCATGAGCCACCTGGCCTGGCCCATTGTATGTTCTTTAAGCCCATTAAATCCTCCCCACCCAGGCCATGGGCAGTGGCTCATGTCTGTAATCCCAGCATTTTGGGAGGCCAAGGCGCATGGATCATCTGAGGTCAAGAGTTCAAAATCAACCTGGCCAACGTGGTGAAACCCCATCTCTACGAAAAATACAAAAATTAGCTGGGCGTGGTGGTGGGTGCCTGTGGTCCCAGCTACTCGGGAGGCTGAGGCAGGAAAATCGCTTGAACCCGGGAGGTGAACGTTGCAGCAAGCCAAGACTGCACCACTGCACTCTAGCCTGGGTGACAGAGGGAGACTCTGTCTCAAAAAAAGAAAAAAAAAAATCCTCCCAGCCCAAATCATGTACTGTCCTCCTGAAATCATCCTCACTCCCATCTCCTGCCAGCCCGGGGTGATCAAGTGCCCGCTGTGGGCCATCAGGAGACCCCTCCCCTCAGGATCCAGTGCTGCCGAGGAGGAGGGAGTGGCCAGTGTAGTGCGTTGTAGGAGTGGGAGGTCGGGGGGGCTTCCTGCAGGAGTCTGGCTGCAGCTGAGTATCAAAGGAGAGATTCCCATCTCCCTTTCCCCTAAGAAGCGGGGTATATAAGCATCTTTATCCCATTGGGATATTCGGCAATGACTCTATGATTCTCCCCAATGCATGCTAATAAATTTGCATGGCTTGTTTTCCAATTAATCTGCCTTTTGTGAGCTGATTTTTCCTTGAACCTTCAGAGGGTGAAGGGGAAGTTTTCCTGTGGCCCCTACATCATGGTGTCCAGCACATGGCATTTTACGGCTACTTGACATCGGTTAGTCTAGAACCCACCTAGCAAGTGGCATCAAGGTGGGAGTGAGGCACGACTGCTATGACACCCCGTCACATTTCAGTGCCTCTCTGGGCCTGATAATTAAAGGGGGCGCTCATTCCTCAGATAAAAAGTTTATTTTTGGCCGGGTGCAGTGGATCGTGCCTGTAATCCCAGCATTTTGGGAGGCCGAGGCAGGAGGATTGCTTGATCCCAGGAGTTCAAGACCAGCCTGGGCGTGCCTGTGGCCCCAGCTACTTGTGAGGCTGAGGCAGGAGGATCACCTGAGCCTGGGAGGTTGAGGCGGCCATGAGCTATGATCGCACCACTGCACTCCAGCCTGGGTGACAGAGTGAGATGTCATACAGACTAACTGATGTCAAGAAAAGTTTCTTTGCCTTCTCAGCACCAACCAACTGCTTCAACAAATGGTCCCTGAAATGTATTAAGACTTAATCGCAAAAGAAATGTATTTCCTGGTCCTGGAACAGTAGTGGTGGGAGATCAGGTCAGCAGGGACTTGGTTGGCATGGCTTCCAAAGTCAGTCATCCTTACATCCTTGCAACAAAGGGAGCTGGCGAAAGCCTGGAGGGGGCCTGTGGGAAGCCGGACTCCTCCAGGATGCCTCCCTGACTTCCCACTCCTACAATGCGCTGCACCGACCCCTCCCTCCTCCTTGGCAGCACTGGACCCTGAGGACAGGGGGGTCCTGATGGGCCTAGCAGAGCTCTGGCCCACAGCAGGCACTCGGCCACCCTGGAGCTTGCAGAAGGAAGCAGCGTGGCAGAGGAGGGGGTCCCTCGCTCCCCAGCTGTGGCTGTACTGTACTGTACTGAGTCAGATCCTGGCCCCCAGGTCAGCCGCACCCACTGTGCTCAGCCAACAAGAGACCTAGTGGGAGGCTGGAGGGCAGGGGGCACAGAGAAGTGGGGCTTCCCTGCTCTAGTCAACGGGGACCTGCAGCTGGGCTGTCACCTCTGTGACTCCCCTCGGCCCACAAGCCTGTGTTACGCCCACTTCCACGGGGACCTGGACCTGGTTCCCATAGCGCTCCTTCCTTCCTTTGCCCTTCCGCCCAAGGTGGGTCTTGGGATCCTGCAGGGACCTCATCGGCTCCTGTTACACCACCCAGCTCTCTCATCACCTGTATTTCCAAAGCCCTGGGTTACCATCTGCCCCACTCTGGTACCACCACGACGGTACAGGCCACTGGGTGACTCTGATACTCTGTTATTTCAACCCCACCGTGAACCACCCGCAAGCTCCCATGGCTGCCCGTCCTGCAAGCCCTGGGCTGCTGTTTGGGAGACCATCCCCCTGAGGCGGAGGTCACCGCCTTTGATGTCTCTAGAGAGTCTGCACCGGCTCCAGGCCTTCCGCCTTTGCACAGGCCCTGCCTCTGTCTCTTTCAGGCCCCAGGAAAAGCCCCTGGCAGGTGGTGGGGCTTCCCAGGCTGGCCCGCCCCTGTCACTGGGAACATCTGATGTCTGGGACTAGGGCCACAGACAAGGCACCCTTTCTCCTGCTGGAAAGGGGAGGTGCGGGGGCAGACCAAGGGCCCATCCTGGAGGGAGATTGGTGGGGGTGGGGGAGCCCGAGGCAGGCCACACTTTGCTCTTAGGATGAAGTCTAACTGCCTTGGCCTGGTAGGGGTGGCCTTGGCTGGCCCCCACCCCTGCCATTCCGCAGATACGACTGCACTTCCTCTGAGCCTTTGCATAGACTGTTCCTCTACCCAGAACACCTTGTCCAACCAATCAGAGCTCTGAGAATCCAACCTGTTTGGTGACTTCAGTTCCGAGGTTGTCCTTGTCTGGGACACCCTCTGGTGGACCTGATGAGCTGCCAAGCTGCCCCTGACCCTCTTGGGCCCCCTGTAAACCTGTGCCCGCTCCCTCATGTCCAGGCCTTGACCAGGAAACTGACCTCTCACCCACTGACACGTGGCTGGCCCAGGCCTGGCATGGCACAGGGTGCGCTGGGGATTCAGACAGTGGGAGGGGAGCCCTGCCTTACCTCATCTGTAGGGAGGAAAGTGCCTGCCCAGCTGGCCAAGCGGCTGGCCCTCAGCCCCACCGTGCCTGGAGGTGCAAACCCAGGGAATGGGGAAGCAACAGAGTGAGATCTAGAAAGACAGGAAACCAGACCCCGTTCCCCTCCACTAGCCTCCTGCCACCCCGCCCTGAAACCCTCTCAGCTCTGTTCCCGCACACGTGCCCCATCATGCACATTCCCCTCCTCCAGGAAGGCCTCAGATGAGACCTGCCTCTGCCTCCCCAGCTCTCCCATTCGCCAAGGGCAAGGCCAAGTAGGTGGGAGGCCTGGACTCCCACCCTATGGTCAGTGCCTGCTGAATGACCTGGGGCGACCTGTGCAACCTCTTCAACACTCCTGAGATGGGGGGGATGGCCCAGGTGAGGGGAGGCAGAGGGGTGGGCTGTGCGCAGACCTTGGCTGCGGTTGTGACCAACCCTGTTGATCCAGCTGCAGGGCGGGGCTGACTGCCCTCCCAACCTCCCGCCACCCAGACTCGCTGTTCCTACACTCTGCTGCCCCCATGTGGCCACTCCCAGCGCTGCAGGCCACACTGAGGGGGCTCAACTCCCCCCCTCCTCTCCTCCCAACCCCGTTCTCCACCCAGCCCCCAACCTCCAGCCTCACCCTCTCCAGCACTTTCTCTGAGACCTAAGGGGCAAATCTGACCAATGCTACCCTGCCTGAGCCCCCATTCAGGACCCTCTCCACAAAGGTTGATAGGCCCTGGTCATCCTCCAGCAGCCTCGGGGGCTGTACCTCCATGCTGGGCCCCACAGGAAGTGCAGAGGAGCTGCTCAGGTGGGCCACGGCGGCTGAGGCCTGGGCTCTGTGCCCAGATTCTGGACATTCCTGGGCTAAGGAGCCTGGGCGCTGGTCTCCTGAGGACTTGGAGCTGACCCTGCCAGTGACTGCTCCCAGCCAAGGAGCTGAGGCTGCAGGGCAGTGCTTGCCAGAGCGCGCCAGGGCGTGGTGAGGGGGTGGCACCTGTGCTGGGGGAGGGCTGTCCCTCTCCATCTCTTGAGAAACCCAAGTGAGCCCTGTGCTGTGTTGGCGGCTTCCCCACGCCACGAAGCGGCCACAGTTCTCCATCCCACTGCACACATGGAGAGCGAGCCTGGGGAGGGAGCATCCCCGGCAACCTGCGTGTGGAAGAAGCAGGTGGGGCTCAGACCTGCCTCACTCTGGATACTGTTGGTGGTGACCCCGCGGGGCGGTCATGGAACTCTCCAGAACCAGGGCGCCACATGAACACCAGGAGACCAGGGAAGGAAACAAGGCGCTTGTTTTCTCCTTGCACAGGCAGGGAGGGTGTTCCTGAGTGACCTTCCAGAAGAGTTCGAAATTACAAGCCTGGAGTCCTGAGGGAGGTCTCTGCCGCTGGGGGTCTTGCTGTCTGCCCTGGGGTTCTGAGGCCCGTTCTCACCCCATCTGGAGTCCCAGGCTGGGCCCAGGGGTCCAGGAATCAAGGCAGCACTGCACTGGTGCCCGCACGGTCAGGGAGCAGGCCTCCACAGATCAGCGGTCAGGGGCCCTGGCGTCAGGCTGTGGGGAGTGAGGTGTTGGAATCTGAGGCTCAGGTGTGGGCGTGAAAGGGCTCAGGACACAGGTATTAGAATCCCAGGGTATGAAGTTTCAGGGGATTAGAGCCGTGAGTATTTGGGGAACAGCACGGAGCGCTGCTAGCACGGGGCTTGGGTGTTGGAAATCTGGGCCTCCTGCCTGAGGTCTGAGATGACAGAGTAGGGGGTTAAAGGCCCAGGTATCAAGTGTCTGGGTCCCAGGTGTCTGGTCCTGGGGATGCGGGAGTAGCAGGACTGGGGTGCCTGTTCTCAGGAGTCTTGGCCTGGTGCTCACAGACGAGACGCTCCCATCAGGGCTGTGTGCCCCAGATGTGCCTGCAACAGAGACGCAGTTAGAAGTAGGCTCAGCAGTCCCACCGGCGGCCCCGGGGTCTCGGCACAGGGGCTGGGGGGTCTCACATGTTGCCCTTCCTGTGTCGCAGCAGCACATAGACGAGCGCAACCGCCGCCACCACCGAGAGGCCCCCAAAGATGATGCCCAACAGCACCGCGTAGCTGCGTCCTGGTGGGGGAGCGAGTGTCAGCGAGGGGCCCTCTGGGGTGGTGAGTGGGGACAGGTGCAGGCAGGTATATGAGCAGAGTGTCCTCACCTGGCTGGCACTCCGGGGTGGGTGAGGACCAGGTGCCATCAGCCTGGCAGGTGCTGGTCTCTGCCCCGGCCAGGCTGTAGCCGTTGTCACAGTGGAAGTAGATGGTGGAACCCGCCAGGTACCTGTTGCCCTCCTTTTGTCCATTGGGAGGTGGGGCCAGCCAGCCACAGGACACGACTGGGATGGGGGCAGAGTGCAGACAACAGGCCTGAGCTGCCATGCATCCACACATTTGGCCACCCTGGGGGGTCCTGTCCCAGGACAAGGTGCCCACCTCCCCCGCCCGCCCTCACCTGGCTGCAGACTCCGCATGCGATGCTGGTGCAGCTGGTGGGCCACCCGAGTGGCATTGCCCGTGCTCAGGCTCCCAGTGGCCGCCACATCGAAGTTGCAGAAATGATCGTCGCCACATAGTTTGGCTGCCTCTTGTGCCTGGCTGGGGTTGAGGGTGGTCTCACCGGCGAAGAGGGGTTCGAAGGTGGGGTCATGCTTGGGTTGGTACAGGAAGTTGTGGACCAGGAACCAGGAGTCGTAGGTGAGCAGGGAGGACGCGTTGTGCACGGCCCCTGGAAGATACACGACGGGGGCCTGGCTGGGCGTGGCTTCCCTTGGTCCCTAAGCCCCGCCCGTGCCATGTTTCCCCCAGTCCCCGCCCCGTCTGCCCCATATACTCCACGGTCACTCACAGTCAGCCCCAAACAGGAACAGCTCCCGGGGACTGCTGCCCGGGGGCAGGACGCGCCCGCTGCGCAGGGTGAAGTCGTCGGTGGGGTCATTGTTCAGTGTTCCAAGGAGGCCGTGGGTGTGGGTGAGGAACTTCTCAGGCAGCAGGACGGACACACTCAGGAACGGGCCCTGCACGCTGACCTCCAGGCCGGCCCCTGATGCCAGCATGATGGAGACCGTGTCCCTGGCAGCCACCGACAGGAACATTCCTGGGCACAAGTGGGACGGGTCAGGGTCACCTGCTGTGGACACCATGTTCTGCCCTCCTGCAGCCCCAGGACAGG
Source organism: Macaca mulatta (assembly GCF_049350105.2). Taxonomy (NCBI): domain Eukaryota; kingdom Metazoa; phylum Chordata; class Mammalia; order Primates; family Cercopithecidae; genus Macaca; species Macaca mulatta. The sequence goes on along the minus strand of NC_133415.1, from coordinate 28,371,997 downwards.
GTGGTTGGCACCCAGGGGCTGTGGGTGAGGGCACCTGCAGGGGAAGGGAGGGCGTCCCCAGGGCCAATTCTGCTGACCATGACCCTCCACCACCCCTGCCTTGCTTGTGGTGGAACCCCCAGTGGCACCTGAGGTGCAGCCCCTGCGGTGAACCCCCCATGCTGAGATGCACGTGTGGGTCCCTCTGGCCTTGGCTGCAGCAGCCACACCTGCCTGGGCACGTCCCGAGGGTCCTTGCACCCTCAGTGCTGACAGGCCCCTCCCAGGTCCCCACCCATCCCAACCAGGAATCTTTTCATTCGCTCAGTTCCCTGAAGCAAGGGGTTCGGATGCTGGAGCTACCGCTTGCCAGGGGCATCCTTAACCGTGCAGGGCTGGCGACCTTGCAGTGCCTTTTGAGGACTGAGGGAGCGACAGGAGCACAAGACTGGCTCTGTGCAGGCCAGCGGTGAACGTTACCGGGTGAGTTCCCTCCAGATGGCTCCCGGGATGCTCCGTAGGGAGGACATGTCCCCCCATCCTGGCCTCTTGGCTTTTGACCAGGTGGGTATGATGTGGGCACCTTGGTGGGTGTGAAGGCCTGAGGTCGGACCGCCTAGGCCTCTAGCCAGGGCTGGGAGAGGCGTGAAGGCCCAGGGCTTCCCCTCAGTCTCCCCGCAGGAATGGGGAGGAGGTGAGGGCAGCCCGAAGCCTCGCGTGGCTGGACTACTCACCCTTCAGGTCCATCCAGCTCTGCTCCGCGAAGCTCAGCACCTCCTGGTTCAGCAGCACCTCCAGACCTCTGGTCCCGTTGGCCAGCCTGACCTCCACCACGTCTGAGTTGCCCTCCTGGACGGCCATTGCAGTCAGCCCTGTGCCACGGGTCTGTGTGCCTGTGGTGGTGGAAGCGGAACGGGCGCCACTTGGCTCCAGCCTCCCACCTTGGATCTACCCTGCGCCACCCAGAGCAGCCCCTAGCCCTAGCCTCACCATTGGACATCCTCCCGGGCTGGGCCCGCGCCTGCACCCTCAGGTCAGTCAGCACTGCCTCTAGCAGCACGTACTCTCCGCGCCCATTGAATGTGAAGTTGGTGCCGTCAAAGGTCACAAAGTGTGGGTCTCCGAAGGCGGAGGCTGGGGTGAGAGTGGAGGGTCAGGTGGGGTGCACCCCAGCCCAGCCCGATCTTTCCCAGGGTCCGGGGCACAGGATGGCACCCACCTAGTCGCGGGGGCCGGTAGTTGCGGCAGTCATTGGAGGGCCGCCGTTGCATGTAGCGGGCGCAGTCGGGTGCCCAGAGGCAGCAGTAATAGAAGCTGAGGACATCGTAGAGCCAGTGGGACATGCCGGGCACTCGGGGTGGCGTGCGGAACGGGGGTGCGCCCCAGTCATGGCCGCGGTCGGGAGTGCTGCCGCTGCTGGAGTCAGCCGTCAGGAGCTGCGTCCCGTCCGCTGTGTAGCAGCACTGCTGACCCGAGCCGTACCGAGGGCTGCGGGAGCCAGTGGGTCACGGCCAGGCCACTGTTGGGAGCCCACCCCTGTCCCCAGTCCCCGCCCCGGCCCCAGCCTGGGGGCTCACCTGGCCTGCACAGAGCGCACACAGTGCACGGCCCCGGGGTGGTAGGTGCACACACTGCCCTGCTCCATGTCACAGCCGTAGTCCGTCTGCAGAGCAGCAGGTGGCTGTCATCCAGTGGCCTCCGGTTCTGTCATCCCCTTCCCGAGGCCAACCCTACAGGGGCCCTGAGACCCCCGCCCCACCCTCCAGGACACCTCTGTCTGCCTCCCCTGGTGCTGTCCTCAGTGGGGAGGTGACACCCTCATCCCCTCTCCTGGGCCCTGATGGGAGGCTCACGAAGAAGCGGCCGGAGTCCGCCCGGGCCTGGGTCAGGGTGCAGGGGCAGTCCGGCAGCTCCTCTAGGAAGCTGGGCAGCTGATCCTCCAGCTCCTCCCAGGCCTGGCACTGAGTGCGTGCCCAGGCCACAGGGTCCTCTCGGAAGTCATCGCTCAGGTGCCAGGCCAGCGCGTGGTCATTGGTCCAGAGCGCCTGCACGTCCCTGTGGAGACAATGATGCTGGAGCTGGGGCCAGGCCACACCACCCCATGGTCACCCACTCTCCCCACCCCCAACCTGGGCTGCGCAGGCAAGCACGATGGGCCGCAGGCAGCCGGGCCCTCCGCCCATCACCTGCGCCTCCACGCCTCCTTACTTCTGCCCCGCATAATTTTTGCTGTCGATGATCCGAAGTGCACCCACTCGCCATCTCTGGTAGCTGGGAGGAGCAGGTTTTGGGGTGAAGGTGAAAGAGCCAGAGTTGGGGATGTTTGTGGCCAGGGGGTACAAGTATGACCACTTTGCAGTCCACTCCTGTGAGTAGGGCATTCCTGAGGGAGAGGAGGCCTGGTTAGCCCTGGGGCTTCTTGGAGGCCTGTCCCCAGGCCTTGGCACCTACAGCAGCCTGACAGGTGGGTGGATGGACCGCCAGGCAGTCCCCTTAGGAGGCGGTGTTCTAGCAGGGACCCTGGCTTGGATGACCACCACCTCCTGCCACACTCCAGGATCCATATCCCTACTGGAAGCTGGGCCCAGGGCCATGCCAGCCATGCAGGGGTTCCGCATGAGCCTCCTCCCCGGGAGCCAGGCCCCACGCAGCTGACCCCTCCCACCTGCCTGACCCCCCTGACCTGCACTTCCCTCCATCCGAATCCCCAGTCTCTGCCTGGGATCCCCTTCCCTCCTCAGCCCCACCTGGAAACTCCCCTCCTGTCCCCACACAGCTGGGACTCCCTTCCTCCCACCTCTGGGGGCCCAAAGCTCTGGATGCCACCCCAGCCCTCAGCTGGCCTCACCTGTCTCCTCATAGCCCCACAGCTCGATGGTGACAGTCTGTGTGGGCAGTGCCTCGACGTGCCAGGTCAGGCTGAGGTTGCCTGAGGTGTCGGCGGTGCCATAGTATTGCCAACGCGTCTCGTTCACCAACTCGCTCTTTTCCATCATCGACACTTTGTTGGGGTGCACTGGGCGGGGACGTGAGGGGTGAGTGAGGGCCTGGGCCCAGGGGGTGCAGGGAGGAGGCCCTAAGTCTTCAAGGGCTGTGGGAGCCCCCAGGGCCAATGCATGGCAGCAGCTGGGTGATGGTGTCTCCCGCCCTCACGGCAGAAAAGGACACTGAGGCCGCAGAGGCAGGGGCCTGCCCTCCCTCCACTGCCCACGCCTCTAGCCTCCACCCGGCTTCTCCCCTGCCCTGGCGTGGCGGAGCTCAGTGGATAGGCACCGGCCCACCTCTCTAGGGACCCCTGCAGCTCCCACTCACTCTGGGCTGGGATCGCTGTCTGGATGCCAGGGAGTGGAGAGGAGCTGAAGGAACTCTCGCAGGCGGGCAGGCCTCCTAAGGGACTGGTTCAGCCAGAGTGGCAGGGCACGGGCGGGCCAAGTCTTGGTGTGCATAGATTAGTGCTGGGGAAAGTCCCCGTGGGGGCAGGCTGTGGGTAGGGAGGAGGGCTGAGGGCTCACCAGCCAGCCAGGTGCCCGCGCGAGGGAAGGAGTGGCCGTTGTCCAGTGAGACGGTGAAGGGGACGCGGCCGCTCTCATAGAGCAAGGGTGACACACAGTGCACTTGCCCGGAGGAGTCCACATGGCCGAGGGTCTGGATGCTCTCCTTAAACCTACGGGCATAGTGGTGGTAGGAGGGGCTGGGCCATCACAGGCTGAGCCTCTCGACAGTCCAGGCCCCCGACCTCCCTGGGGAACCCAGCCAGCCAGTCGTCCCTGTGCCCTCCTGCCTGTCCTGGGTCTGAGGGGCTCCACTCAGCCAGCCAGTGGGTCTGAGCCCTCAGCACGCACGGGGATGGGGGTGTGGGGCCCCGGTGCCCGGCCTCCTGGGCTTCCCAACCTGCAGATCGCACTGGTGTCTGTGGGGCTGGACATCTTGAAGTGCTGCACCACAAAGTCCTTGCCGCCCATCATAGAGCCTGAGTAGGGCAAGATCTCCAGGCAGAAGTCCCGGAAATCTAAGCAGCAGGTGCCAAGGCCGGAGCACGTCGGGTGGCAGGAACACGGACCGTCCAGGGCGCCACAGCGCATGGAGCAGCTGTCTTGGGCATCTGGAGGAGAGGATGCTGAGGGCCTGGCCTGGCAGGTGCCGGACTGGCTGCCCCACGTGCAAGGCCTGTCTCTGTTCCTCCCACAGCCCATTGGACAGCAGCATCCCAGGAGAACGCTGGCTGGGAGCTGCACTGGCCACCACGTGGACATGGTAGAAAGGCACAGGGCCCGTGGGGATAGGATGAATCTTAGCATAGACCATCTGGCTGTTGCCCTGACGGGCTAGAATGCAGCGAGAAGAGGCAAAAGGCTGCATCCGCTCAGCCCTGCAGGGTCAGGAGAAGCCCCTGGGCATGACTATACTTCAGCCACCAAGTCCTCTATCCCACAGGTGGGGGTCCTCAGAGGGCCACGGTAGCCAGAGCCCTCGACCTCTCTTGGCTCCCCAGAGTGTCTGTGGACAGTGCACCTTCCGAGGGGCCTGAAGCCTGCAGAACCCCTCTTGCTTGCCTGGATTGGGGTGGGGACATGGCTGCCAAGAGTCCCATTCGAGGCCTGGTAGGGAATGGTGCAGGGTCTGAACTTGACCCTTCTCACTCTCCCAGGGACTGCAATTGAGACCCCAAAGAGAACCCCGCCCTCAGGGCAGAAGGCCAGGGCTGCTCCCCTCCTTTTTGGGGAGAGGAGGGACATTTTAAGCAGGGGTCCCAGCAGTGGGGAAAGGGAAGTGGGGGTGCACACCGTGAGGGGCTGTGAGCGCCGGGCCCAAAGCATCTCCTATGGGCCATGAGACCTGCGGCAGGGCCATATTTCCAGGGGTTGGCATAAAGGAAGGGTTGCAGGGAGGGACTGGGGCAGGTACCTGCACCCAGGACGGAATCGTACGTCCCTGGCCCTTCCCCATCCCCCATCAAAAGAGGCCAGTCAAGGGCCAGGCCTAGGCCTGAGCCACCCCGCTGGCCCCACTCCACTAAGTGCAGTGCCTGGCACTTAAGAACAACAATAAATATGTACTGGCCAAGGATGTGGTGGCGCACAGGGGTCGGGGAAGGAGGCCGAGAGATGCTTGCAAGTGAGATAAGTGGCAGGAGGGTGAATGGGAAGTGGGGTGGGGGGTGGCCTGTGGCCAGTGTCCTGGTTCTAGAGTTCGGGGCTTCCCCTAGACTTTCCCGGATTCAGCCCCACCCTGATGAGGACCCACAATCCTGGCTCCCCCTCCGCGATCCCGCCCTGTCAGGACTGGGGACGCAGGCTGAGGCCTCTGCTGGTCTCCCCGGCCTCCCTCCTAGCTCCCAGCGGGTTTAGGGTGGGCCTGGCTCAGATCTCCCATCCCCATGGGCTGCCCCACGACATGGACCCTCAGAATTTCTTCCCACCACCCCTAGCACAGCCACAGATGGCCTGACAGGTGGACAGAGGCTGAGCCCAGAGGGTGGTCTGCCCAGGCCTGGCTGCAGCCAGATGGACAGACAGATGGGGGCACAGGAGGGCGGGGAGGCATACCTGCTGCGGGTCCAGGGCCTGGGCCGGGGGCTGTCGCCAGCAGCAGCAGGGCCCAGGGCAGGAGGGCTGGCTTCATGGTGCAGTCTGTGTCTGCAGCCAGCAGTGCAGTGGCTCTGAGGCAAGGCGGCCAGAGAAGCTCATTCCCAGCCGGCCTGGCCCCGCCCGCCCTGCACTCTGCGGCACCGCCCCGCCCCGCCCCGCCCCTCCTCGCCCCTCCCCGCCGGGTCCCCTCTCAAAGTCCACAGGTGCCTGCGTGGACCAGCAAGGCCCAACCTGCCCCGTTAGCACATTCCTGGCCCGCAGGCATGGGTCGGCCCTGGGACCCTGTGGGAGGGTGAGGAGGCTGGAGCCTCCAGCTGTAGGGCCTTTGGCAGGCGATGAGCCGGATGTCCAGAGGCCAAAGCTCAGACCCTGGGTCCCAGCCCCGCCCTGTGTGCAGGGTGTGCCGGGCGGGGCTGCAGCAGAGGATGGGATGCACAGGGTGGGTAAGGCAGGGCTGTTTAAGCTCCAGGCAGGAGTCTAGCCTCTGTGGCCCTGACATTGACCTCCATCTCTAGCCCTCATCTTCCTGCAGGAAGGAGGTGCTCCCAACTCATCCTCCCGGGATGCGGGAGCTGTTTGGGTCAGACACAGGCTGAGCCCTGGGGCTGAGGCAGCTCTGCAGGGGACCCCTCCGGAGGGAGGAAGGAGGGAGGGGAGAGGAAGTACTCAAGCCCAGCTGGGGGGCCAGAAGGGAGACAGGGCCCATCCCCGGGCTCCAGAGATGCCACCACACTGGGGAGCCTTGACTCTCCCAGCCACACCTAATCCTGCCACTCAGAGTTTGCATAATCTAATCAGTGTTTCCCTCCCCTTCTTGAGCAGATGAGGAAACTGAAGCTCAGATGTGGACAGGCAAGGCCAAGTCAGGCCCTTGGTGGCTTCTGGGAGCCCCTGCAGCCAGGGTGGGCCGTAAGGGCTGTGGCCTGGGATTGGTCACTTGGGCCCTGCCATCTGGGCTGGATGTCCAGACAGGCGGGTGGTCCTCTCCCAGCTGCAGCTTCTCAAGGTGTCCAAAAGGGACTCTTGCCACACTTGCAGGGAGTCAGAGCTGGCCCCAGGGCATGAGCTTAGGCCATCTGGTCTCTGATCTGCCCAGCACTTGGGGCCAGGCCAGTCCATTGTTCCCCGGCCTGTTCTCTCTCTTGCCTGGGTGGTGCCTGCTGGGAACCACAGCGTGTTGGCAGCCACCTGTGGCTCCAGAGGGGTGGCCCTTACTGAAGGTGTTAGAGGCGTGCGCTGGGGGACTTGGCTCCTGAGTCCTCACACACAGCTGTTCCAGGGAAGCCACACCCACATTTGATGTCTTCCCACCTCCCAAAGACATTTGGTGAGAGGCCCTCAAGACCTTCAGCTTCCCAGCGACTGTTTCCAGAGGGGAAAAAGTCCCTTAACCCACAACGGCGCTCAGGGCATCTCTGCAGGTGAGTGTCCTGTGAGTGGACACTCAGGTGCTGAGCCAGGGAGAGCCTGTCTCCTGATCCCAGGCTGGCGAGGGCACTCATCCCGGGCCCAGGGCTGAGGTTTCTCCCTACAGTACTGGGTGCACGGGAGGGTCCGAGGTGTCCCTGAGGTGAGGATCCAGGGAGGGGTGTTGGGGGTTGGCTGAGACGGTTCCCGGGAACAGGAGGACGAAGAGCTGCTGCTTCCTGTTTCTGGCCTGGGCACCCTTGCTGTGTGTGTCTGGAGATGATGGAAGTGCGGTGGGGGCTAGGTGTGCAGTCTGGGAAGCTCCTTACCCCAGGCCCTGCAGGGAGGGGGCGTCAGCTGAGTAACTGCGGCCGGCCGGCTCATCTCAGCCCTCCGAAGGCGGGTTCAGCCAGAACCATCTAGGGCCGCCAAGCCTCTGGTTCCACAAGGGCGGTGCCCAGCCCTTTACGCCTTCCTTCCTGGGTGGTGGGCATGTCCAGCCCATGAGGGGCACAGGGCAGTGAGGAGGGTCCCCATCTCCATCCTGGACAGAGAGCCTGCTTCGTGGGCGGTCCCAGGGGCCAGGAGGGCCCCTGTGGTGCTGGGAGGGGAAGAGGGTGGTGAAGGGTGGGTTTGGGCCCCTGGAACCTGTACATCCCCAAAACAGATGGGCCTGGAACCTTCAGGGGCGGGGCCAGCTTCAGGGGCTTGTTTAATGCTCTGTGGGGGCTGCTTTAAAATCCTTAATCATAGGCCGGGCGCGGTGGCTCAAGCCTGTAATCCCAGCACTTTGGGAGGCCGAGACGGGCGGATCACGAGGTCAGGAGATCAAGACCACCCTGGCTAACACAGTGAAACCCCGTCTCTACTAAAAATACAAAAACTTAGCTGGGCGAGGTGGCAGGCGCCTGTAGTCCCAGCTACTCGGGAGGCTGAGGCAGGAGAATGGCGTAAACCCGGGAGGCGGAGCTTGCAGTGAGCTGAGATCCAGCCACTGCACTCCAGCCTGGGTGACAGAGCGAGACTCCATCTCAAAAAAAAAAAAAAAAAAAAAAAATCCTTAATCATTTTTGATCAGGCATGGTGACTGACGCCTGTAATCTCAGCAGTTTGGGTAGCCAAGGTGGGTGGATCTCTTGAGGTCAGGAGTTCGAGACCAGCCTGGCCAATATGGTGAAACTCCATCTCTATTAAAAATGCAAAAATTGCCGGGAGTGGTGGCGTGTGCCTGTGGTCTCAGCTACTTGGGAGGCTGAGGCAGGAGAATCGCTTGAACCCGAAAGGCGGAAGTTTAGTGAGCTGAGATCGTGCCACTGCACTCTAGCCTGGGAGATGGAGTGAGACTGCCTCAAAAAAAAAAAAAAAAAAAAAAAAAGAAAAAGAAAAAAGAAAAAAAAGAAAAGAAAAAAAAAATCCTTAATCATTTTTGAACAAGGGGCTTCATATTTACGTCTTGCACTGAGCCCCACAGCTATTCTCTGACTGGCCCTGTTAGGGCGATGGTGTTGGGACTAAGTGTCCTCCCTGCCGGCCCCATCCCCCCTTTCCCTCCCTGACGGCCCCTCCTCCCAGCCTCTCAGCAGCCCCAGTCCTGCCTGCCCTCCCACCATACAGCCTCCCACCCACCAACAGCCGGGGGAATTCTGGGGATGCACCTAATGCCCCTTTGAGGCCCGGCTCCAGCTGCACTGGAGGCGTCTGCCCAGCCCAGCCCCAAACCGGCACTCTCCTTACCCCACTGGGCACCCCCAGTCGCTGCTTTGGTTGCCTGGTTGATCCCTGAGATGCTGGAGAAGGATGGGGGCTGGGCCCTGCCCTATGGGCTATGGCAGTAAAGGCCCAGGCCCAGAATCCCTGGGGACAGCAACCCTCCACCCAAGACTCTGCGGGATTGCCCCCTAGAGGTGAGCAAAGAGGCAAAGACAACTGTTCCATCTTTATTAGAAAAGCAACCAAAAAAAGTGAGGGGCGAGCCTGGCCCTAAAGGACCCCTCCACTGTGACACAGGCACAGCCGGCTCATCCCGGCGTCGAGGGGTGGACATGGCCAGCTGGGTGTGGGCAGATTTAGAAAGTCAACATTTCATAGAAAACGATGCCGCCTGGCGTGCAGATGGCGACCAATCCACCTTCACATGGCTAAGGTGGACCCCTCCTCCTCTGGGCTCCCACGTGGTGTGGACAGCCCTGACCTGGGTACAGGGTGAATGCCATGAGGAGGTGGACTGGGCAGGCCTGGGGGCTGTGTGGGGAGTGGCATCCCACGTGGGCCTCTGGCCCTGCCCAGGGTCCAGGCTGAGGGGGCATTCCAGGGCATCCCAGGCCTGGCCAGTCTCCTGGGGCGTGGCGGTGGGGCTGCAGGGGCCCCTCAAATGTCCATGTAGTCGTCGTCCTCGTCTGTCTCGCTCTCCAGCGAGGACTCCTGGCTGGATGTCTCCAGGACCTCCAGGGCCGGCTGGCACAGGCTCTCCTTCCTCACGTTGGCAGCAGACTGGGCAGAAAGGATGGCTGACTGCAGAGAGGGCCGAGCGGGGCACTAGTCAGGGATGGTTGGGCTCTGCCCCAAACCCCTCTGCCACCTTCACCCCTGCCCCAGGCTCCCGATTCACCCTCACCCCTGTCCCAGGCCCCTATGCCATCCTCACCTACACCCCCAGCCCCTCCTGCCACCCCCACCCCCACCCTAGGTCCCCTTGTAACCTGTGCGGCCCACCCACACGCGTGGTTCCGGCCCAGACCCTGAGGTCACCTTCAGTTTCTGCTTGGTCTCCTCCGAGATGCTGCCTTTGGGGGAGAGCAGGGTTGGGGTGGGTGGCGTGACGGTGATCTCAGGGGGGAACTTGGTGGCGGCGGAGGGGATGACCAGCTTTGGCATGTTGGGCAGGGGGCGGGACTTAGCCCGGCTGGGCTCTGCCTTGCCTGGGTGACCCTCTGGTGGCTGGGCACTCCCACCGCTGGGGGCCTTGGAGCTGGCAGCTGTTGGGGGAGAGCTCAGGGGCTGAGTCTCACTCGCAGCCTCCTGAGCCTCCCCTTCCCTTCTCGGCTCAGGCCTCAGTTTCCCCTCTGGAAGACAAAGGGACCAAGAGCACCTCCTGCCTGCTGCATCACACAGTGAGCACTTTATCTCGCCCCCACTGGTCCTGGGTCTTTATGCTGTGTAGTTTGTGCTGGCTGGCAGGCTCCAAGGCTTCTACCCTGGGCAGATACTTGGCTCAAGCCTGCAGGGACCCAACTCTGGCCCTGGGCTGTGAGGAGCTGGGACTGTGAACCTCACCCAGTAACACCATGAACTCAAAAAGCCCAGGGCCTGAGACTCCCCAAGCCTTGCTGCGTTCTGTAAGACCTCCAGGCATCATGCTTGCATGAACTGTCACATCCCCACAACCATCCTAGGATCCATGTCCTATTGGTGTCTATGCCCCAGGGAGGACACTGAAGCCCAGAGCTGGTCACTCAGCTAGGTGTGGTCACTGGGCTGGCTCCAGGGCCTCCACTTTCACCTCATCCTCCAGAGGGAGCAAGGGGCTGAGTTTGCCCAGAGCCTGAAAGCTGGGACAGTTGCAGGCCTGGCAGCCTCTAGGGAGCTGCATGAGCCGGGAGGACCCGGCTGGCCTGGCTCGCCTCCACATTCCTCTGCAGCCCCATGGCTTTAAAAGGAATGGGGTTTACACAGAGCCCATGCCTGGCCCCCAGGGGCTGGCGCCAGGTCCTGCCATCCCGAGTGGTCTGTGGGAGGCCCACGCCAGGAGGAGTCCCCAAGGGGCCTGCCTGGTTGGAGCAGCTGGTGGGAACAGGCCGGACAGAGGCCAGGGCTAGAATCTGACGTGGTTGCCGACAGGGAAGCCTGCTTGGCCCAGCCCAACCTGTCCACCCTTCTGCCTGCTGCTGATGTCCCTCAAGTGTCTGTTACGGGGCCCATGCTCCTCCCTGTCCATGACTGCCCCTCTTTCCCCACTCTGGGCTCAGCCTGGGTCTTGCAGTGCGCCCAAGCAGGCTGCCTGCCCTCGCTAGTACCCTTCCATGATGCCAGGGACAGAATAAGCCTCTGGTGTCCCTCTTTACCCAGCCCCTGACACAATGGGCCATGAGCCAAACTCTTCAGCCTGGGCCTCTCCCTTGGCTCCCCTCTCCGGCCTGCACTACCCCCATTTCCTCCCCATCTCATTCCATGGGGCATCCCCAGGCCCTGCCCTCCAAGGCCAGGACAGGAAACCCACCCTGGCTGCCAGCTGTGAGGCAGCCTCCTGCGGGCTGGTGCTGGGCTGCTCCCAACTCGCCTTACCCTGGCTGCAGGTGGGCTCGGTGCCTGTCCCTGGGGCAGCCTCTGCTGGCCAGCAGTGTGGCTCTGCTGGGGAACTTGTGGGGGCCGTCTTCACTTGCGCACTGCACCGTGGCTCCTGGGGTGGGAAGCCCGTGCCCTCTGCCACTCTCGCCAGCTCTTCTCCCTCTGTGGGGACATGGGCTCACCACGGGTAATGGACTCATCCACCCCACAGGCTCCCATGCATCTGTTCCAGGTCCCATGGGCCCAGGCTGTGCCCTGGGACATTGGGCAGGGGAGCATGGCCAATGCTGGGGTCCTGGCTGAGGCGTCTCTCCCCTCCACAGGGCAGCCCGGGTTGGTGCTGCCAAGAAATCACTCACCACCCAAGAGGACACTGGTGGGGGCTGGCTCCCCACCCCCAGAGGGCTCCCCGCCCCCAAGAGGGCTGTACACCTGATCCAGTGGGGCCACACCTGAGTCTTCGAGGCCCAGCCTCTCTAAGATCCCATCAAAAGGCAGTGAGAGGGGATGCGGGGTGGTGTCCACTCTCCCTCCAGCTCACATAAGCAGCATTCAGAAACAAGATCAGGACCAAAACCCAAACAACCCAACTAAGACCAAAGTGGATGCTGGCACTGTGGCTCCTGTCCAGCCAGCTACACCTTTCCTGGCCTGAGGCAGGGGCCAGGAATTGGGCTCAGTTGTGCCAAGGCCAGGATGGGCCTAAGAGGCAAATGCTGTCCATATGGCTGCTGGTCAGGCGGTTACTCAGCATCGGTCCCCAGTTCCCAGGCCTCCAAGCCCTGCCCCCACCCTCCACATGGCCCTCGCTTCCCTTGCTGCTCCCCGTCTTCTCACTCAGGCCTGGACTCTCCCATCACACTGTTCATCAACCACTGCCTTTCCAGCCCGCCCCCGCCTCCCCATCCCACTCCTCTGCCAGGAAGCCCTCTGTCCTCTCCAGCAGGGGGTGCCAGCTCCCCTCCTTGGTCAGCAGGAGTGACAGCTCCCAGTACAAAGCTGGGGCCAGCAGGAGACTGCTGGGCTAGGCAGAGGCCTCAGGAGCCATGGCCATGCCCATCGGGCTGCTTTGCCTGAAGCTCCTGCCCCAGGCTGGCTGAGGCCTTGTCTCAAGCCTCCACCCCCTCGGGCCACTCCCTCCTTTGCTCACTGTCATTCCCAGGTCCAGCCCCTGAAACACTGTCTGGCAAGGATGAGTTCCTCAGAAGGCTCCTCCTGCCAAGCTCCCAGCCACTCCCCTACCTCTTGCAGGCAGGTCAGGGCTCACCAGGGCTGGGTACACACCCACCAAGCAGGCCTCCTCTCAGTCCTGTGGCCCTTCCGCAGGCCAGCAGCCTGGCTGGACACACCCCTCAGTGGGGGTGGAAGGGCAGGCACCTGGCTTTCTTGCTGTGGCATTCTGCAGGAGGAGGCAGGGGCAGGCACCCTCCCTCCCCAGGCTACCTGGCTGCCTTATGAGGAGCACTATGGTGAGGGGGGCTGAGGGGAGGGGCCTACTTGGGGATCCATCTTGCAGAAAAGGGCTGTCTGGAGCTCCCCCAGCTACCCCACGACTTGAGTTCTCTGTGGGAAGCAGGTGGCCAGGCCAAAATCCTGTGCCACTGGGGCAACTCTCCCTGCTCCTCAGCGCAGACCCATGAGCCAGGTGCCAGGTCTGGGCTGGTTGTCTCCCAGGCCCTATATCCCAGGAGGCTTCTGGGCCTGGCTCTGTCTCCCCCTGGCCTCTAGGGACCTGCATGAGGGCCAGCATTCCAGCCCCCTTCACCATGCTCAGGGGTGGTGCCCTTACTTGAGTCTAGATTTGGGAACCCCTGTTCCACCCTCCCGCCTTGCTCCACTCCCCTCACCCTAGATGGCCTGACTGCCTCAGAGAGAGGGGTCTTCCTCTTCTAAGGCCAGGCACTGTTCTAGCAGCTGTTCATGGAACCAGGTCTTGGGCTGTGGTGGGCAGGCACATGGCAAAGGAGATAAGCACGTGCCCAGAGGAGAGAGATGCCTGGACAGGCAGTGCCAGGGTCCCTCTGGGGACACAAGAGCCCTGACTGACCCCGAGCTCTCTGGATGCAAATGCTGCATGGGGCCACGGCCTGGTCAGCACAGCCTGGGTAGATGGGTGAGCTCTTCCCTAGGGAAGAGGGGCACCTGAGAGCACCCTGCCTGCTTCCGCGGCCACCTTCCCACTGGAGACAGGGCTGCCCACCCTGGGAACAGCACCTGCCAGGGGCCCCGCTACACGGCCCTCCTGGCTCCCTCACACGTTGAGTACAGCATCCTTAGAGAATTCATCCTCAAATCTGCCCTCCCAAGTGGCTCAGCCATTGCTCAGCCCTGGCTCCCAGCCTCATCCCCAGCCCAGCTGTGGCTCCAGGCCTGGACACTCTCAAATTGCTGGGCGCCTCTGCAGGCAGAACCTGCCGTCCCCTGCAGCAGCCGGTTGCAGCAAGCCTGGGGGGCCTTGGCCCTGCTGAGGCCAGCTTGTTCCTGGTGCTTCCCCCTTTCTAGAGGTTGTGGGATGGGCTCTGGGGGGACATGCCTGTTTCAGCTTGGCTGTGTTACCACCCCAGAAAGCTCTGAGGACCCTTGGGGGATGCCCACTCCAACATGACCAGCCACACGCCCTCTGCTTGCGGATCTGCGGCAGCCCTGAGGCGGGCAGGTATGGAAGCGGAGCGGGGCTGCTCAGGGAATGCCGAGCACGGGCCATTAGGAAGAGGCCAGGCCTACAATGGCACATTCTCAGCTGAGGGCTGCTCCCTGCCCCCAGTGTCATTCAAGAGTTTCATCCTAGGCTGGGCGCGGTGGCTCACGCCTGTAATCCCAGCACTTTGGGAGGCCGAGACGGGCGGATCACAAGGTCAGGAGATCGAGACCATCCTGGCTAACACGGTGAAACCCCGTCTCTACTAAAAAATACAAAAAACTAGCCGGGCGCGGTGGCGAGTGCCTGTAGTCCCAGCTACTCGGGAGGCTGAGGCAGGAGAATGGCGGGAACCCGAGAGTAGGAGCTTGCAGTGAGCTGAGATCCGGCCACTGCACTCCAGCCTGGGCGACAGAGCGAGACTCCGTCTCAAAAAAAAAAAAAAAAAAAAAAAGTTTCATCCTGGCAAAAAGCCATTTAATTTGGTTTTGGGAATGGGAATAGAAAAGGATCAACTCTCCAGGCTGAAGAAGGTATGCTAGGAAACAGATCCTCTTTCTTAGATCTAACAGTTAGAGGAGAGAAGGACGTGAATTACAGCTTTGGCCTGCTTGGCGGTGGGACAGGCAGGCAGAGGGAAAGCAGGCAGCCTCCAGCCCCCTACCCCGCTACCCCTGGCCCTGGCATCCACCGGGCCCTCCCACACCCCGGGGAGGTGTGTGTGGCCTACAGTGATCTCAGTAGCTCCTGAGATTAGGTTATAAAAGACACCGAGGCTTCCTCTGTGTTCTCTCGGTGGAGTCAATGGCTCTGGGGAGAACCAGTCACCACGACACAGAGACACTCAGTTGTTTATAGAAAGGCCCATGGGAGGAGCCGAGGCCTCTGGCCAATAACCAGTGAGGACCTGAGGCTGCCAACACCCCAAGGGAGCTCAGATGCACTGATGATACCTTGACTGCAACCACGTGCGAGACCCTGAGCCAACTCCACCCCACTAAGCCATTGTAAATTCCTGACCGTCAAAAATTACAAGATGAGAGTATGAGACGGGTACAAGGCAAGACAGCCCGAGACAGAGGGACAGGAACTGGGTCTTCATGGGAGTGAGTCAGCTACCGACACTGACCAACTGATTATGGCACTGGGCTCCCATCACCCCCACACCTTGAAATCACCATCACCAGGCGGGGCATGGTGGTTCACACCTGTAATCCCAGCACTTTGAGAGGCTGAGGCGAGTGGATCTCCTGAGCCCAGGAGTTTAAGATCAGCTTGGGCAACATGGTGAAACCCCATCTCTACAAAAAATACAAAAATTAGCCAGGTGTAGTGGCCTGTGCTTGTAGTCTCAGCTACCTGGGAGGCTGAGGTGGGAGGATCACCTGAGCCCAGGGCGGTTGAGGCTGCAGTGAGCCATGATCGCACTGCTGCACTCCAGCCTGGGCAACAGAGTGAGACCCTGTTTCAAAACAAACAGGCTGGGCGTGGTGGCTCATTCCTGTAACCCCAGCATGGGAGGCCGAGGCAGGTGGATCACCTGAGGTCAGGAGTTCGAGACCAGCCTGGCCAACATGGGGAAACCTCTGTCTCCACTAAAAATATAAAAAAAACCCAAAACCCATGCCAGGTCTCTGCTTAATACCAAGCACCATTCCAAATCCTGCAGTGCCATTATCTTCATCTTATCCATTTTATGCAGGAAATTGAGGCAGAAAGAAGAAAAGGGATGGCCAAGGTCACATGGTGGTAGAACCACTACAGTTCTCTTTTTTGAGATGGAGTCTTGCTCTGTTGCCCGGGCTGGAGTGCAGTAGCGTGAGGTCGGCTCACTGCAACCTCCACCTCCCAGCTTCAAGCAATTCTGCTTCAGCCTCCCGAGTAGGTGGGATTACAGGCACCCACCGCCACACCCAGCTAATTTTTGTATTTTGGGTAGAGATGGGGTTTCACCATGTTGGCCAGGATGGTTTCCATCTCTTGACCTCATGACCCACCCACCTCGGCCTCCCACAGTGCTGGGATTACAGGTGTGAGCCAACACGCCCAGCTAGCACTAGTTCTTTTACTGCTTTTTGTCCTGAAGCCCTCACAGCCTCCTCTGGGAACAAATGGCCACAGGTTCCGACCCAAAGGGAAGTAATTCTTTGTCTCACAGGGCCACAGCCAGTGCAACCGAGGCTCACTGGGCTAGAGGATGCCTACAGGTTCACAATCCTCAAAGCAGTGTGGATGGCATCAGGTGAAAACATCAGCACCTGCTGCTTGAGCCACCATGGGAAAGAGCTGAGAAGGACTTCTCAACTCAACCTCCACTCAGGCCCACAGTCTGTGGGAGCTCTCAGGCCTGCCTTCTGCTGGGTACTTCTGCAGAGTCGCTGCCTCATTGTTCAGATGGGCGGGAAATTCAGCTGGGAAGACAGGTGGGCCTCCGGGGGTGACACAGGCTATGGGCCAGTGCCGGGTCTGGGGCAAGGAAACAGGCTGGGTCCCTGAGGCAGGGAGGGAGAAGCAGGCGAGGGCCTGAAAGGGAGGGTTGCAGAAACTGGTCCATCGCTGGATGTCCCCAGGGGCGCAGGGAACCCTCTGACCAGGCTGGTCTCTCCTGGGGCCCCACCAGCTGCGGAGATGAATTAGTTAGGGAACATCCCTGTCCTATTATAGGGTCTTCAGAGCCTGGCCACGTGGTCATAGAGTCCTGGGAACCATCAGCGAAGGGCCCCCTGCCCTGGGTGGCAGGTGGAACCTAGCCCAGGACTGAGGTGAACCCAGTCTGGCAGAATTGCAGCTGCCAGAGTTGCTGGTGTCAGGACCAGCAAGGGGGATGGCGCCTTGTCTACTCCCCTCTCACTCACTGGCTGTAGCAGTGCTGCCTCTACATCCCCTCCCCCCAGGAAGGATCTGTGGCCTAGTTGTCTGCTCTGCATTTGCCCTGCAGGCTGCCATTCCAATGGATCCTGGGTTTTAGAAGGAACAGGAGCTTTCATTGACGAGGTCAGCAAAGCCCTCTACTGCCTGCACCTTTGTCCTCTCTGTTTTCCTTCACAAGCCCCCTGACCTGCCCCTGCCCTCATCCTGGCTGGCTTCTGTCTTGCCCATGAGGCGAGATGGGGTTTGAGCAGATCTGCTGGCCCTGCACCCAGTAGGGCCTGATACCCAGGAACTGTTTACAGGTATCTGAGGCCAGATACCAGTGGCCTTGCAGCATGCTGAAGGTCAGGACCCCTTCCAGTGCCCCGAGGGAGGCCTGGTGTGGGCTAGTATCCCTTTTTCCTACCTGACCAAGCCATCCTTCCTACTTACTGTAAGCCTTTGTGGGGAGGAAACCACGACAGCAGCAAACACGTCCGTGATGGTGTTTGCTTCCTCCCTCCTCACCACCCCCTTTCACAGACAGGGAGACTGAGGCACCCAGGTTAGGTTCAGAATGGTAGATGTAGGATGTGCTGACCAGGGCCACAGAGGCTGCCAGTGACTGGTGAGTGGACCCGTAGCCATCTGCCCTGCCACCCCATGGGATCGACTGGGCAGGTGGGCACTGCTTGCCTCCCTTACCCACATTCACACTCTCCATGCAGGGGGGCCTTGATGGTGGCAGTGGCGTGGGCCCAGCTCTGGACTGGGATGGGACTCACCTGGGCCCAGAGAGGCCATGCTGGGCGTAGCTTCATGCCTGTGTGGCCGGGGAGGCCCAGGGTCCTTGGACGGGTCCAGGGTGGAAGCTGATGCTGAGGGAGGGCAGGTGATAACAGTTGTGGCAGCAGCTAGTGCAGGGCGAGGCTTGGTGTGAGCATCACTGGGCCGCTGGGCAGAGTCAGCTGGCACAGGGTCAGGGGCTGTGGGTGCCACTGTCACAGGAAAGAAGTTCTCTCGGCTGTCTTTCGGGTGCTTTGGAGTGGTGGGGGTATCCCCCGAGGCCTGTGAGGACAAATGAGAGGTGAGAAAGGCTGGCAAGGCAGCCCTGAGCCCACGACTGCTCTGCCCACCAGCCCACCAGTGCTGTCCCACAGGATACCCTGTGTGCCTGGGGCTGCCAGCACTGCCCATATGACACCACTGAGCCCCCACAATGCTGCCAACAAGGTCCATCAGAGAGGCACCCCATCAGGATCCTGCTGATGCTAGGACACAGCTGGGGACCCAGAACCCCTCCCTGGGAGGATGTTCAGGCCATACTGGTGGGGACTCAGTGGAAGGACCTCCAGCTGGCCTTGCCCTCACATCATAGGGTGCCAGTCTGGAAGGAGTATGTCCAGTAGGACCCTAGGCACGGGAGCAACTCCCAACCCAGGGAATGCAGGAACAGGTGGTTAGTCTTGGAGGGTGACTTCCTAAGGGCCACTCATTGGAGAGTCCTGAGGGAGCTAGTAGGATGCTGCAAGAGTTTCCTTCCTGGGCCTGATACCACAGCCCACTGTGACCTACTGCCACGGCACCCAGTGCTGCCCCCAGCTTGGCCTCTCCCTTGCAGCCTGGCCTTGGCAGCTGCTTCCACCATGGGCCTTCGATTTCCAGGTGAGCCAGGCCCTAGGGGCCTCCAAGTCTTCAACCACACAGTTCCCTCTTCCACGAGGCCCTTTTGGGGCTCTTTTCACAGGGCTACTTTTGCTCCCACTCCCAGCCAGCCCTTCTGGGACAGGTGTGAAGGCTCCAGTGCCCTGATAGCATGTCTTGAGGTGATGTGAGGTAGCCCTGAGGCAGCCTCTCACAGCTGAGCAGAGGGGCTGGGCCCATCCTTCAGCCCTCCCCAGCACCAGGCCAACTGTACTGTGGGAGCTGGCCCACATGGGGCTGGCTGGCAGCACCCCCACCCCCTCGAGTGTGGGAGAGTCACACGCCTGCAGGTGGATACCTCAGTGCATGGGGGCGGGCAGTCTGCTACCACCGATGATCCCGTCTCTTCTGACATTGGTTTTGTTAAAATGCCCTGTTCCCCAATTCCATATGGTTCAGGACGGGCCCCTGTGGACTCTGCTACATACTGGGTGTCTGGGATGTGCCCCAGGCCAGTGCTCTGGGGCCCAGCCTTGTCCTGTGGGAGGGCGGGGCAGGAGAACAGACCTGTCTCTCTGGCCCTGAGGGCCTGCGGCGGTGCCAGTGGTGTTGTAGCAGCCTAGTTGGCAGCGTGAGCAGACACGCTGGAGAAAGGTGAGTGCAGTGTCCCTGTCCTCGCTCAGGAGCGGGCCTCAGCCGTGGGCACTGAGCCTCTAATTATTTCAGAGCGCCCTCCAGGCGGGTTCAGGGCTGCCATGGCAACCAGGACATGCCGTGAGCAAAATGGACACTCCCTGAGGGGTGGGAGCTGTGGGCTCTGATGGCAGGAAATGGGCCTCCAAAATTGGGCTTGAGGGAGGAGAGGACCAGAGGATGGCAGCCAGCCCCCACAGTGCCATCTTCTCTGGGACCAGGGTAAGAATCCTGGGTAGGAAATGCAATGAGAGGGCCCATGGCAGATACCAAGGCACCCCCACCGCACCACCAGGGTCTGGGAAGCAGGCAGGTAGGTCTGAGGGTCATTAGGGCCTCCTCCCCACCACTCTCCTCCACACCCTGGGAGGGGACTGCTGGGGCCTGGCCTGGCGTCGCCCAGCAGCAGGTAACCTGAAAGGTAAGGACCTGGGTCCCCTTGCTCTGGCCACCCCCATAACCCAGGCTGTATCTTCCAAGGTCTCTGACGGAAACTTCTGCCCACCCAGCCCTCAGGGGCCCTGATATGCATGTCCTTGGCAAAATGGGGTCTGGCCCTGCCCTGACTCCTGCCAGCTCAGCACCCCTTTCTTCTCACACTATGGTGTGGGGTTGTGGGGGGGTTTCCTGTGTGGATCTATTTTTTAAGGACATCAAAAGCAGAAACAGCTCTCCTGTCTCCTGAGTGGTCACCACTCACATGTCCACCTGCTTCACCTGGGCCAGTGGAGGAGGCACGGCACCCTGGTGGACCTGGGCCTGGGCCCAGCACTGGGGCCCAGGCAGCTGTGCTATGCACTCTGCCCAGCTGGACAATGAAATGGTGGGGACTGCTGGGGTTTGGGGCACTCCCTGCCAAGGACTCTGGCCCTTAGCTGGGGACCAGGCCCACCTACTCCCCACAGCATGCCCTGTCTGGCCCACAGCCTGCTTGGTCAAAGCTGAACCTCCCAGGCTTCCGCTGACGTAACAGCCCAGGCAGGTGGTGGGGGCCTGAGGCCCCATTCCACTGAGAGGAAGCCTGTCTGGACCCAAAAGGCAGCTACCAACCCTCTGCTAGGGGACCTGGAACAAAGGGACCTGGGGTGATGCTACCCGGGGCATCGGGCCACCCCTGGGGACAAGAGGCTGCACCTACTCAAATGGCATGCCACCAAACCTCTGGCTTGGAGGCTTATGTTTTAGACAGAGCACACCTGCTCTCTCTGCCTGCCATGTCTGCCCCTCCCTGCCTCATCCTCTCACTGAGATCTGATCCCATCCCTCCCACTTCTTCGGTCGTGGAGACCCCACCCCAACTCATAGCCAGACCCTGCCCACTGGCTTCAAGCTGGACTTCTCCCATGGAGACTTCTCTCCTCCAGACCCAGCACCTTACCTGCTCCTGCTCAAGCCCTTTCCAGCCTCATCACTTCTCAAAAATAGCCCTGGCCCCTGGGTTCCCATATCCATCAGGCCCCCATCCTCACTGCCCTGGCATTGCTGACCAGCTGGCCCCTGGGAACACTCTCCTTCCTGGCTACTTCCCTGTCCTGCCCAAGTCTCTTCTCTGTGCCTGTGACCTGGCCAAGGTCCTTGGCCCTGCCTGTGTCCTCTTCTGGCCTCTGATGGCTTCAGGGGCACTTACCCCAGGTCTCTGGCCTGGACTGCCCCTCCAGGTGGGGGCCCCTGACCTTCCTGACCACTTGGCCTCTCTCTCTTAAAAGAGTCTCAGACTCAACACAAACCCAATCTCAACCCTGGCTTGGGGTCCTCCCAGGAGGGGCCTCCCCCACTCCCTACTCTCTGCCATATCTTGGACCCTGCCCCAGCCCTGGCCTGGCCCCTGAACCAACCCCTTCTTCCCCACTTAGGAGCGTGGCTGCCTTGCTTTCTCCCTGCTTAATAAACTCCAGGACTCCTGCCTACCCTCTCTTAGGACACCTTGCTCCCTACATGCCCTCCCCTCATGGAGGGGGGGGTCCCTGTGTAGGCTGCATCTCCACCTTTACCCAGCCACCTGGCTCCTAACCAGCCTGGCTCTAACATTGTTTCTTCTACTACTGTCCCAGAAGGAATGACCTTCCCAGGTGAGGTCAGCTGGCTAGGGGTCATCCTCCTTGATAGAGAAAAGGTGGCTGAGGTGAGGAGACCCCTCGGCATGTCTGAACTGGGGTCTAGGCCCTGTCAAGTTCCCGCCCACCATGGCCATGGGCTGGAGGCTCAGCTGACCCCTGCTCATCTCCCCTTGGCCCAAGCTGACCACCACAATAACAGTCCCAAAAGTGGAACTATTTCTCAGCCTGCATCCTAGGGCCTTGACATGGAGCAGGCTCCGCAAGATGAGGCTGGCACAGGCTAAATTGGGCTTACCTGTCTCTGGGCGGCAGCCCCAAGATGGACCTGGCAGAACTTCACAGCCTGCTCCAGCGCAGCCTCCTCATCCACCTTAACAGCGAGATGCCGGAGGTCAGGGGGCCCAGGCCATTGTGGTGAGCCTCCCCCAGCCCTGTCTGTGTATGTAGCACGGACCAGCCTAGGTAGGGGGCATGCCCTGTGGCTCGGGTGCCCCCCACCACCCCAGACTCCACTGAAGAGCCAGTTGTCCCCACTGCTGTCCACACCCGGACCCCTACCTCCCAGCTCTTCATGGGTAGCAGGGGCAGGTGCCCATCCATCTTCCAGGTGGGGGTGCCTGTTCAGGTGCCACAGCACCAGGTACTGGTGCCAGGACTAGACCCAGCCGTTCCTCTGAGCCCATCTGGCTATACCAAGCTCATTTCTATGGCTGAGTTACTTACATCCTCACAAGCTGAAGCTGGCAGGCAGACTCAGGGCTCCAACCAAGCCTTCAAATTCAGCTGAGGCTCAGCTGCTAGGGGATGAGGGGAGTCTTCTGAGCTAAAACCTGCCCCGTAAGTGGGCAGGATAGAGGGCCATGATTAGAGTGGGAGAGGCCTTTTAGAATCCCAGGCCTGATGGAGATCGCCCCATGCTGTGTCAAGTGTGTCTGGAGATTCAGTGCCCAAGGTCCATATGATATGGGGCAGTTGGGGCTGGGGTGCATTGCAAACTGACATGATTAGAGGGAATACTGTATGTCAGGGATGGTCATCCCATCTGAGCCAGTCACTAAAGTTTTGGAGATTCTTCCTATGGGAATAATTTTAAACGGAGAAAAAGGAAAGTGCTTGATATATTAAAATAAAATGTTTTAAAAAAGAAGGCAAAATGAGAAGGGGATCTCTGGTCACTGCAGCCATCTTTAGATGACAGCCACAGAAGTCTTGAAGGAAATGCCCTAAGATGCGCCCAGAGGCCCGTAACAGCGGTGGGAGCAGCGGTCCAGACTCCCTGCGCTGGTTGTGATAAGGTTTCTGAGATAGGCTCTCACTTCCTTCCAGGCTGAATATCAACTTTTTAAAGCTCATTGCAGAATGTAAACAGTGGGGAATGGGGTGGGAAGAACACCTAAAACCCAGCTCAAGGGCAGGCCCGGGAGACCCTCCTTGAGAATAGAAAGGCAAGAGTGGGGATGCTACCAGCACACAAGTGCCCCCAGGCCTCTGCCCGCCGCCCACCTGCTTGATGAGCATGTAGGTCTCCGACATGATCCTCTCCACACGGCCAAGGTCGTAGGCCACACCCTTCTGGCCCTGCTGCCACACACGGTAGGCATCCAGTAGAAGTGTCTTGCCTGACTCCGTGTCCTCCAGGAGCTTCCTCTTGCGGCTGAGCCGGGGGAGCGGCTCCTCGGGGTGGCCCCCTGCCCTGGTCCCTATGGTGGTGGCAGGGGCGGGGGCTGGCTGGGCTGGGGTGAGCGGGGTGGGCTGCTGCCGGGCACTGATGCTCAGTTCCTCCAGGGACAGCTCAGTGGGCCGGCTTTCGGGGCCCCGGTCCCTTGGGGGACGACCTGGCAGCAGGGGTGGTGTCCGCTCCAAGTCTGAGTGGCGAATAGTGGCCTCACTCGTGTCCATGGGTTCAGTGGGCCCTGCCCGGGGGGTCTCCTTGTCCTTCCACTCCCCGCTTTGGTCTGCACTGTCTCCTGCATCCATGGCCACAGGCCGGTGGTTGAGGAGGCCCACTTTGCCCCCTGGCTCGGGCCCTGGCCCTGAGCCATCAGCCAGAGGGGGCTTCTTTGGCTGAGGGAGGCCCTCCTGGCCATCCTCAGGACTGGCCTTGTGTGAGACATCGGTGGTCATCCTGGCTCCGGGGAGGCCACAGACCTTGGGCCCTGGGCGTTCTGACCCCTACAAAGAAACCAAAGGTAAGATGTTGTGCCGTTGGTGTCTCCACTGCAATGAATCACCTCTGGGGGCTGGTAAGCCCAACCTGGGCCTCTCCCACCTGACATCTGTCTGGCTCTGGACATCCGCCAGCTGGCCAGGGCTGTGTCTCAATTATCAGAGAAGGATACTGGGCACAGAGACCTGCCTGAGAAAGGCCTTCCCTCCTCTGCACCTCTGGCTGCCCTACCACACTCTTCCAGGTAGCAAGGGGCTGACGGGACTCTGGAGGTGGCACTGCTCCTGAATAACAGGCCTGGATTGAGTTGGGGCAGCAATGCCCAGCTCTCCTTTGACTCCATGATGTGACCTCTGAGCAGCTCTGGGCATTTTATGGGATGGGACCTGCCCAGGTCCACCAAGCGTGTTTGCTGCAGAGTCAAGTCTTCCTGGCCCCTAAAGCATGAGGCCTGGGCTTGGGGGCTGGCAAGGATTCCTCCCCAACAGGCTCAGGCTGATCCCCTGCGCCAAGCCACAGCCAGCCCTACCAGGCATAAGCTCTGGAGGCAGTCCTGGTTCAACTCCCAACAGCCCCACCCGCTAGGCTGGCTGCTTAACCTCCCTGGCCTCCTTCAGGTGCTAAGCTGTGAGAAGGAGGCGCTGCTACATCTGCCTCGAGGCTGAAAAGGCATGAAGCACACACAGTGTTCTCACAGGCCTTGGTCATCCTGCCAGGAAGAGGTCTTAGGACCCCGCCCTGGGTGGTGCACGCCCTTGGGGAGCTCAGTTTCGTGGAGTCACTACGGCGCTCACTAATCACCAAGTGCATCCATGCCTCACTGAATTCATGTGCACTCATTACCACAGCTGACCTTCCCTGCCTAGGCAAAGGCGGGATGGACACTACCCCACAGATGGGGACCCTTGGGCACATCCTGCCTCGGGGTGTGCAAATGGTGGGATCGGGCCCACCGCCTGAGAAGGGCTTGGAAGCGTGTTCATGGGCCGTGAAGGAGAGGGGGACACAGGTGGCATACCTCTGCGAGCTCGCTCAGTGTGTCTTCCAGCACCTTCACAGTGAGGATGAAGGCCCGCTGCGCCAGGACCTGGCGGTCAGCATCTCGAAGATACTTCCTGTGGTCATACAGGGGTAGTCAGAGAGGACGGGAGGGCATCTGACACCACACAGCACTGCTGGATGGTGGTCACTGCTCATCCCTGCCTTGAGGATGCCTGTTGGTTCCTCAGTGTCCCAACTAACCACCTGTTGGGGATGCTCCCCTAGAAGCTTCCCCTGAGCTCCCTCTATCCACAGAGCCAGTAGGCCTCTGACCTGGCTCCAGCCTGTTGCCCTTGGGCCCTCTGTAGTGAGCCCACCCTGTGTGCTGTGCTCAGTGACAGCTGGGGAGGGCCTATAGCTGCTCCCTCAGGTCTGGCTCCAGGGTGTCCCAGGCCCCAGCTGGAGGCCCCTGAACTCCTGGCACATTGCCTGGCAAGTGGTAGGTGAGTGAGACAGCCAGAGGGTGAGACAATACAGGCATGGGAGGAGGCCCAGCCCAGCCAACAGCGTGAGGCCTCCAGGCCAGGCCCATCTACATCTGAGCTGCATCTCTTCCAGGATGCCCCCAACATCCCCCATAAATGGCAGCTGTAACAGATGGCTCTGTTGTCTGTCCTGCCCTCTCTGGCAGAGAGCTCCCTGTTTACCACTGAGGCCTAGGCACCCCTATTGCTCACCCCACTGTTACTGGCCTTTGTCTGGGGAACCACAGCTATCTTCTGAACATCTGTTTTCCCTACAACCTGACAGCACCCCGAGAGCCCTGAGTTGGGGGAAGCAGGAGGAAAGGAAAGGCTGGGTAGTCGAGTCTCAACGTGCAACCAGGATCAGTGGGGACAGCCTGTGTCTGCCCCAGGGTGCCTGGGGACGGGAAGTGTTGCTTAGGTTCCAGACACTGGGACAGAGAGGCCCCCAAGGAGAATGAAGAGCTGGTCCAGGCTCCCAGCCAGTGGTCCTCACAGCTGGGCCAGAGCGTGGAGAAGCTGCCTGGGGTGGGTGTGCCCCTGACCCACACAGCACGCCAGGCTGTGTCCAGGGTGGCTGCACTCACTTGCCCTGGTCTGGGGTTCGCTGAAGCATGGAGGACACCTTCAGCAGGGTGCTGTGGTCCCGCAGCTGGGCCAGCACCTTGAGCAGCAGCACGATGGAGCGGTTCATGTGCCAGGCAAAGCTGCCCGGCCGGTCAATCTCGTCCACGGGGATCCGCCAGATGCCCTGTGGGGTGGACGGCACAGGTGTGTGAGGCGGGTGGTTGCCCCAAGGGGCGGTTCCCCACAAAGGGGCACCCTGTCTGGTGTCTCCACAGTGCCAAAGGAGACACTGTCCAGCCAGGGGCTTCTTGGACCCCTCTCACTGTCCCAAGGAGGACAGAAGTGCATCCCCACCCCCTTCCTCCTCATGGGTGGCAGCAAATGATCGACAGACCCACTGCTCTGCAGCCTCCTCTTTTGTATGGCTGCATCGCATATGTTTGCTGGACCTCTCCCCTACGGGACGCACTCAGGTGGAGCCTGTTCAAACATATGGACAGACAGTGAGAGGCCCAGTGTGTACACCTCCCTGCACAGGAGCTTAACCAGCCACCAGACCACTTGTTAGAGGTGGAAATGCTGAGTCAAAGCGGGCTGCAGGGAAGCTCTGGCAAGGCTCCTCCCTCACCCACTCCCTCCAGCAGTGCCCAGAGAATCATCTGCAGCTCCTGGGATGCCTGGGGTCCCCCTCCCTCTTCCCACTTCTTGCCATCCTGCCCCACTCCTCTGTGAAAGCTTAACCAGGACAAAGTTGACTTTGGGGAGCCCCCCGCATCATCTCCCTTGGCCCTTGCTCTACCTGCTGTGGCACTGGGCATCCCCTACCTATCACTAGCTCCAGGGTCTGGTTCGCTGCTGTGTCCTAGTGACCAGCATAGCATCTGACACCTACTCGGGGTCCAGGCAGGGTATAGGGAAAGTGCAGATGATGGAAGGAGTGATGAGGAAACAGGCATTAAGGAGGCCTATCTCTGGGGTGACACCTCAGGGGCCTGGAATAAGTAAACTGGCTCCCAGATGGGTCCCTGCAGCCAACATGCTGAAGGAACTGCTGCCCATAATGGACCAAGGTTATGAGTGATACCGCTTTCTCCCTGGCATGGGGCCTGGCCCACATTATGCTGCAGTACAGGATTCTGGGGACCTGGGCCCCCAGCTACAGGGACTCTGCAGGATGTCTAGTTGGTGCCCCTGGGGCCTGGCCCACATCATGCTGCAGTACAGGATTCTGGGGACCTGGGCCCCCAGCTACAGGGACTCTGCAGGATGTCTAGTTGGTGCCCCTCTCAGGGCCCTGTCCCTGTGGGTCCTTGCTGATTGTCCACAGTATCTGTACACATGTGTGGGCCCACCCTGCTCTAGCAGCCCTGGAAGGGAAGCCAGGGCACTGCCAGCCCTGAGCTGTTAAAGGCCTGAAAGGAGCTTAAAACTCGCAGCCTTGAGCCCCTGTGGCCTCGACACTGGCTCCTGTTGTGACATGGAGGGTCCAACCCGCAGGCTGGGGGACTGTGTGGAGGCTGGCAGCCACCTTCTACCTCCGGGCAGTGCCTGAAAAGGACAAAAACAGGGTACTGAGGCTATCCACACCCAGGGCAGCAAACATCAACGCTGCATCTTCCTACCATGCAGACGTGGATCCTGAAGCAGCTTATGAAAAGACACCTGCTTTCCAACAGACAGGGTCTGTCTACAGTAGGCGCCAGAGCGGGCAGACACTGTCTCCTGGGTCTCCATTTGCTGCAGCAGTATGTCCCGCTGAAGACGCTCCCATCCCTGCACCTCCCAGGGCACCCAGACACCAACAGACACACCCGTGAGGACGGGTCTAGTTTGCATCACACACGCCAGCACAGTTTGGATCCCCATCTCCCTTCCGTTTCCTTTCGTAACATAACACCACTGATTTCAGAAAGGATGGAAGACCAAACAAATCAGGCAGTGAGTCCATGGAAAACCAGAGGGAACTACAGACGCCACCACTCGCTTGGCCACCCCCACGCTATCGTGATTCTCAAAACTTCCCCAGTCAGCCCTAAGAGGCTTGAAAGGCAGCATTTTACATTTGCATGTGCTCTGGTTTCATTTTGGCATCTTGCTTGGCCTTTTTCTGGTAACAGTGCGCTGAAGGGCACGTTTCCCGGGCAGGGTCAGGCCAGCTAGTGTGCCCTAGTTCATCTCTTCACCGTATCTTCACTCACATGCCCCAGTATGGGGGCTCCTATCTTTATCTACTTTGCACTGGGCACTATTCCCAGAAGCCCCTTCTGTTGTGGGCTTGTCCTTTCCCTGCCCCCAGGATTGGCCCCCTTGCCTGCTCAGCCAGGCCTGAGACCCACCCACCAGCCATGGGAATTCAGCCAGGATCCCAGTCAGGCTTCCCCTCCTAATGACAGCCTTTAGGAATAACCTCTCTTCTCTGTGGCCTGGGGCGGTATGCAGATGGACATACATCCCAAAGGGTGGGGGGACTTCCTGTGGCCATGAGGCTGGCCTCCAGAGAAAGCTGGTCTGAAGAGTGAAGGCAGAGTCACGAGCTGGCAGGGTGGGAGCAAGCCAACTGGCTTTCTGCCTACACCAGGTGGAGCTGGGCTTCTGTGTTTGCAGCAAGAGACCCAATGAGAAGGATGATACCGGCAGCCCCAGAATGACCTGGCCATGGCGGTTCCCCACAGAGCGGCAGTAGCCACAGCAGCCCTCTCCCTCCACTGTCCCTCTAACACCGGGCCTGTGGAGGGCTATGAAGCTCCTAGAGAACCAGGATGCTGAGGATCTCCTGGAGTAGGACAGGTGCAAGGGACGGCCCCTGCTTCACCTGGTTTTCCTCACCATGGCCCACACAGGAGGAAGGGGGATGGCCAGGTTCCAACTGCAACAGCAGAAGCCCCACTGCATTCAGCCCAGGGGGCACATGTTCAGGCCTCAGGGATGGTGTGGAGAATGTGCTAGGGGTGAGCTCGGGTAAAGCTAAGCCAGGGCCAGAAAAGAAGGGCATGGGCAGCAGTGACCAGGAGCTCTGGCTGAGGGCAGGTGGAGGGAGCCAGCACCAGGCCAACACCCCCATGGCATCTGAGGGAAAGGCAGAGGCAGGATCACAGATGTGCAGGGGCCACGAGTAGCAGCTGAGAGAAGCTGGGGTGCCACGAGGAGGGTCTCCTCTGGCCCTCTCCTAGTTCTCCCTCAGCCCTGGGTCCCAATGCTCTGGCTGTACCCCTTGCCTCGCCTCTCCCAGCTCTACAGGCACACATGCTGTCTTCAGATTTGCCTCACTTGATTCCCGGGCCCTGGTGTCACCAGGGCTGGGTTCCATGGTGGCCAGAGTGGCTGGGATAATCCTTGCTTAGAGAGTTGAAGGCAGCTGGGGGTGCACACCAGTAGCCTCCGAGGACTTAAAGACATTGAGATGGTGCTGAGGCTTCCCCTCCGTGCCAAGCATCTCATTCCAAGCATCTCAGTCAATGCCCCAACCCTTCAGAATGGCTCTGGGCTCCTCACTGGCAGATGAGGTCACAGAGACAGATTTTAACAATCTGAATAATTTATGGAGCCCCAGACTCTAAGCTGAGTGCCTGATACAAGTTACCAAACCCTGCCTACAGCCTTAAGACTTGGTTGTCTTCCCACTGCTCTTGAGGAAACAGAGCTTCAAACGCTGAGTCCCATGGTAGGGTGAGCCTAGGGGTCCACAGAGGGAAGGCATGACTGCTATGATTTGGGAACCCATGAAGACTTTCCCAGTGGAATTGAGAGCTGGTTAAGTGGAGGTGGTGGGATGCTGCCGGGCCAGCCTGTGCTCTTGCCCTGTTATTTTATGAGGGGGCTGGGAAGCAGGGTGAAGTGCCTGGGGGCAGAAGGGCTGTGCAATCTTGGCAGGTGGCACCACTTAGAGGTGACAAGTGTCCCTGAAGGTATAGAACACTGCTATTCCCAGCCAACAGGCCAAGGCCATGCCCAGGCCTATGGCGCATGGCTCATGCTGTCTCCAGCACACTGTGGTCTCGGGGGAGCTTACTCCTGGAGGGCATGGGCTCTCTTTTCTGCCAGACACAGCCTTTCACTCAGCCAGGGCCAACCCTGAGCTTGACAGCCTGAGGCCGCAGATTCAAACACAGTTCTGGTTCTCATAGTAAACCCCACTGCTGGCTGCTGGGTCACTGCTTGGGCCATTTTTAGTGGCACAGCCCAAGGCTGTTCTGAGGCTCCCTAAGCTGAGGGTTCCCAGCTCTGTCACCTTTGCGGACCCCAACTTTCAGTCATGACTCCTTCTAGAGCTTCCTCCACTTCAAGGGCACAGGCAAAGGTTCTTCAGGAAAACAAGTGCCCCTGGAAATTCCAAGGCAAGAAAGAAGGGTGAGGAAGAGGAGCAGGCCAGTCAGAACAGTACTCAGACCCAAGGCATGAGCTTGTCACAGAGTGGACGAGGGTCAGGTGTGGGCTGAGTAGGGACATAGAGATTCATCCTACATCTACATTGGGAAGGACAGCCTAAGTATGTAATCAATTCACCCCTCATTTTCCAGAGAGGGAAACTGAGTTCAGGTGACCTGCCAAGGCTGCCCAGTGACGCAAAGTGGGACCAGGACTCAGGGGCCAGACTCGCCCACCTCAAGTCTCTTCCTACACCCCTGCTTAACAGTCAGAGGAACAAGAAATTGGCAGCCTCCCTGTTTTACAGATGTAGAAATGGAAGCATGGAGAATGCAGTGATGCCAGTTCACCTCGGTTTTGAAAAGGTGCCTCTTAAGACTTGGAAAAGTCCATTGCACAGGCAGGCTGCCACTGGAATGCCTGCCTGTGGACAGGGTGGCTGGCAGGTGGCCAGTGTCTTCCACCAGCACCATGGGTGCCTCAGAGTGTCATAATTAAGTCCCTTGGGCAATGTTGCAAGAAATGGCCTCTAAGCAAGCTCTCTGTTGGCCTTTTCCAGCTGTCCCCTGCTGCCACACCCACAGGATTCAGATGCAACCCCCTGTCCCATTCTGTCATTCCCAGGGCCATGCCCAGTTGGGATGCCAGGTGAGGCTCAAGCAAGAGGGCAGACGAGGGAGGAAGCATACTTGGGAGTATCCAGAATGGCTGTGAAGGAGCTGCCTGGGCGCTGCACAGAGGTGCCGAGGAGGGAACAGGCCGTGAGGTACCAGCAGCCATCTGGGAGACCCAGGGCACCTGGCCTGACAAGGGAGCAGGCAGGCAGCTGGGCAGGTGGTCATCTGCTTCACACAGCAGTCTCTTTCCTCTCCAGCTCACCCAGGTGGTCCAATCCAAACTAGCCTGAGTCTGCTAGGGGCCTTCTTGGGCTTGGCCCGGCCTGGTTAGGCACTGCCTGCAGGGTTGCCCCTAGCATCTAACGTCAGCAGCCAGTTTCAAGGGCTTGAGTCTTGGATGGGAACAGCTGCCCTGCCACAGTCCCCTGGACTCTGGGCTCCCCAGGGTGGAGCGGATGGGTGGGGCAAGCAGGAGGGCTGCATCTCTCTGGCTCACACCTGTACCTCAAGGCCTTTGAGCAGAGCCTGGCCTCCTGGGAGGCTCAAGACCTGTGAGCCAAGATGAAATCTCAGAGAACTCCTGAAGCCCCTGGGGAGAAGAGAAGCCCACAGACAGAGAGAGTCAGGACAGACAGACAGGGACACGGGCCCTTGAGTCCTGCCTGCAGACTGCCCAGAAAAGTAGCATTTCAGGTAAAAACCACAAATCCTGGCCTCCACATCCCTCTGCCCTTGGTGTAGCCCTAAGGTGACTCTGATTCCCAAGAGGGCAAGGAAAGTGTCTTGTCCTCCCTCATGTTCCTAGTGCCACATCCAGGCTAGTTAGCCCTGAGTATGCATTGGAGAGTTTATGCCAGAGATAAATCCCCTTCAAGAACGCTGGGGAAGCCCAACTTCCCAGTGATCCAGGGTGAGGGGAAAGGAGAGAGGTTGAAACAAGAAGTAATGGGCTAGGAGAGCAAGGGATGTGGGGGGCTTTTGAAGAAAGCCAGAAAAAAATCAGGATGCAGCTGGTGCCAGAGAAGAAGCGTCTGCCAAGCAGATGAGGAAATGGGCAGCCGAGTCAGGGGTCATAGTAGTGACTCCCTCAGAGTCTTACCCCATCACCCACAGCGTCCTGAGCAGAAAGTGTATCATTTTAATCCTGACTTTTAACTCAGCAAATACAGTACATGTATTTTCCTGCATCACCAAAAACATTATTCAAAATGACCACAGAGCACTTCACTGCACAGTCAAGTGGGCTACTGGTGAACATCTGGCTCTGAGACTTAAGGATTCTGATGAAGAATGCGGGCTGAACATCCTTCTCCACAAAGCTTTTCTCCCACTCTTCGAGATAGATCACCCAGAGGGGACCAAGAGAGTGGGCAGGCAGCAGCAGGCTGGTCTCCAGGAAGCAGGGCCTGGGTACCTGAGCTGACACAGTGGGTGAGTGTCCTGTCTTCCTGGGCCCTCCTAGCCCCAAGCCAGCCCTGTATGCCTATGGTAAGACGGGTGGGCAAAGCTTCCTAGAGGAGCTCAGCTCTGCCAGCTCTGTTCACAGAAAACACAGCACTGTGAGCAACCAAGGGAGAGCCCGTTCCCCTGGTGGAGGGATTCCTCCAGCATCCCCCGTGGCACGGGTGTCGTGGTGACTCAGTGCTCCAAACAGGCGAGGGCGGGGAGCCTGTTGGCATCCCATTCCCAAGAGCAGTGGGCACAGGGTGTAGGAGCAGACTGCATTGAGCTGAGGGCCAGCTGCTGAGTGGGTGGCTGCAGCTAGAGAGCGATGGAGCCTCTCAGCAGAGAGGGCTGCTGGGAGAGGAGATTAGGGGCCTCCCCGCCCCCCAGAAAAGCATAAAAACTTCCTCCTGGTTCCAGCCTATTCTTAAGCACCTCAAGCAGAGCCAGGAAGGGGATTGAATCTGGCCCTGAGGTCAGGAGCAGCTGTGGGGAAAATACCAAAATCCTCCACAATCCTGGGGAGACCCCTGTCACCCACAAACCCACACAAGTCACCAAAATGGCAAAACAGCTTGGAGGAAAAGGAGGGGATGGCGTGGGGTGTGTAGGGCAAACTTCATCTCCTGGGGCCAACCCTCTTCACAGGCTGCCTGCCCAGCTCCTTTAACACATGATTTCACTTACACCTTGCTGGGGGAGAGATTTGTTCCAGGGCAGCCAGCCAGCAGGGAGCCAAGACTACAGTTCAACTAAGCCTGCCATGCTCTTTGCACTCTACCAGGCTTGTCCCCAAGGAAGACCAGCATCACAGACAGAGTCAGGCCGGCTGGGCTGCACCCCTCCGAGCCCTGGCCCAGATTGCTCCTTCTGGAGCCTCCCTACTCAAGAGTCCCGAAGCCTTTAGAGGCAGGACTGTTTCCAGACCAGCAGCTCCCTATCTTCCTGATGCCCTGAGGAGCTGAGGGCCTGGCCCCTCCCGCAGTCCTGTTCCTCCCCTAAGGTTGGGAGGAAAGGGGCCCCAGAAGCAAGCCAGGTCGAACACCCCTAGGGACAGGAAGTTCCTGCAGCTTCTACCACAAACCTATGAGGGCGGGCCTCTCTGGCCGCAGGGTTGTACACAGGCCACCAGGGGCGCCCTGACCTCCACCCACTCCTACCCCCACCCCCAACAACGCGGTCCTGGCTCTCCAGGCGGGGCTACTGAGGGCAAGGGATTCCCCGCGCCATCCACAGGTAATGAGTTCTCTCTGCAGGCAGGGGCTGGGAAAGCCTGCAATTTGCCTGCAGCTGGCGCCCGCTCGTTTCCAGCCTCTCCTGCCAAATAAGACATCGAGCGCTAGGTCCCCAGAACTGCCGGGCTGTTCCTCCCCTCCCCCTCCTGGGAAAAGCAGAAACGACAAACAACCAAGTGCATGGGGAGAGCCCCGCCGCCAACTCTGGTGTGGGCTCTATGTGCCGTACGCCGCCCACCCCCCACCGTCCCATGCAACCCTTTCCCCCAACCCCACTCCTCCTCCCACTCCGCTGTGGGGCAAGGTCCTAGCCCAGCGCACATAACGGGCCGGTGCTTATAAAGCGCTGGAACCATCTTCCTGTCCCCGCACAGCAGTTATTTATAGCTAGGGAAGCACCAAGCCCGGACACGCTGCCCACCCGGCCGGGCGGCCAGCTCACCATCCCCAAGAGCGGCACGGCGCAGCTCCTCGTCGGCGCCTTCCGCCGCAAAGTTGCTCTGGCGGGTGGCTTTCGCTTTCGCGCAGCGCACGCCCCCACGAGCCAGCTCCCAGCCCCGGGCTTGGTACGGCTGGATGCGCTGGCGCGTGTGCGGGCTTCACTAGCGCCTGCCGCCCCCGCGCGCCGCCGCCCAAGCCGGCCTGGCCGCCCACCTGACGCTGAACCAGGCGCCAGCCCGGCCTGGGCATGGGGGCGCAGCACCCCGCCGCGGCCGATTTCCTCCGCGGGGGCGCCGGGGAAACCACAGCCCACGGGCTTCCTGCTGCGCCAGGCGCGCCCAGGCGCAGGGCGGCCGCCAGAGCCCACCAGGGGAAGATAGAGCAAAATCGCAGCAAAGTGGAGACCCAGGCGGGCAGCGGAGGCGAGGCGGTCGCGCAGCTCCCCCAGCCCCGGCCCCAGTCCCGGCCCCCGCCCCCGCCAAGTTCCTACCCGCTGGCTCAGCCGTGGCATCTGTGCAGTGGAGCTAGGGCGGGCGCCGGGCCATGGCCGCGGAGGCTCGTTCGCTCTCTCGCTCGCGGCGGGCCGGGGCGGGGCAGGCGCGGCCGGACGGGGCGCCGGCACTCGCCTGGAAGCGGGCCCAGGAGCGCAACTGACTTTTGCCGGCCAATCCTCTCCGGTTCCCTGGCCTGGCCGCTGGTGGCAGGCAGTGGACCACTGCGGGGCAAAGTGGGTGCAGCCCTCACTGCAGGAAGCTGTGGGGCCCCAGAGAGCATGGTGTAGGGGTGGCCAGGAGTACGGCAGGCCGGGATGGCAGTGGCCAACTTTGTGTGAGGGTTATCCCCCCTCTGAAGGCGGTGCTTATGTGAATGGCGCCCCCTGGAGTTGTGTCAGTCATGCCCTGTGGCAGGCAGAGGTGTAGGTGTGTGGGGGAAACGACTGGCCACAGCCGAGCTGTCCTTGCTGTTACAGTTGGGCAGGGGGGCTGCAGTGAAGATCACTGGAGGAAGGTCCTCAGGGCGGATGGCAAAAAACAGATGCCACGGCGAATGGGCTTTATAGCTGGAAGGGGCCTCATTTTCCAGCTGGGCTCTGAGGCCCAAAGAGAAAGCGCTGGGTTTGAGGGGTAGGGTTGGGAGTGGTAGGGCTGGGCGGAAGCCAGGCAGCTCTCAGGACACCCCTTCCCTCAGCAACAGTACCCCATCCTGAGGACATGAGCACCTTTCCAGAGCTCAGGGAGGGTTGCTCTCCTGCCTGGAAACCGTACTGTACCCTGCTACAGATGAGGAACAGGCTCAGAAGGGGAGGGCCTCACCCACAGCGTGCGGCCATGCCCCCCGGCACTCACAGCTCCAGTGTGCACACAGCATCTTCCTGATTTCCCATGAAGGTAGGCTGCACTGGGACAGTCTACCAACTCCCGGCTGCTCCTCCCGCTCCAGCTGAGGGGAGGCCGAGGAAAGGCAGGGATAGGCCAGCCTGCAGGGGCTAGATAAGAGAGATGCTGTCCCAAGCCCTGGCTTACCTACCCCCAACCCTTTGCCCCCATGAGCTTCTCTCTTATCACATAGCGCCGTTCCTCCCCCCACAGACACCGAGGGCCCTCAGACCCACTGGGACCCTATCCTGGTGACACCTGTCCTAGTGACATCTCCTCTCTGAGCTGGCTGGTTTCCACCTGGCCTACCCCTGGGCTGGCTCCTGGAGCCAGCATTCCGAGGCTTACTCTGTGCACCTTCCAGGTACCCCTAGTCCAAATCTGCCCCAAGTCCAACCTGCCCCTTCAGCCTGGCTAATGTCACACTCTCTGCCCTCCTTCCCTCCCTCCAGGGGGAACTCAAGAGGCAGTGCCTCAGCATCCCCTGGAGGGATCCTGCTCCCTGCCAGGCACTGGACTTGCTGCTGGGGACATAGAAGAAGCAGGCTGGGGTGCCTAGAGATCATTCACTTGCAGGGGAGTCACAATGAACACAAGCTAAGGCTGTGCAAGGACAAGGGGCTCCTCACCATGGTCAGGGTCTTAAGCAAGGAGTTCTAAATCTGCATGTTGCTCAAGCCACAACAGCACCTTGCCATCTACATTCATGTAGTCATTTAACAGACACACATAGGGACAGGTTCAGAAAGGCTGGACACTGGTGCAGTCACACAGCAATAAGGCCACTATGGCTGGGACCTGTCCCCAAGGCCCGACTGGCTCCAGAACTAGTTGGGCCACTCTTCCCAGTTGTCCATAGGGCTGGAGCAGACATGAGGACCAAAGCGATACTCACACTTTGCACAGCTCATGACCTTACTTCATACCTTATCTACTTCCTGTAAGATCAAGTTGGACCAAAGGAAGCTGAGAACATCTGCTCATCACACCCAGGCCAGGAAGAAACTGTGTGTTGTCTGTGTTGAGTGTGTGGCTCTCTGGAAACTAGTCCCCTGCATCCCAGAGGCCTCCAGGTCCATCATGGGCAGCACCTAGCTCTCCCCAGCACGCATGCCTTCCCACACAGAGTAGGGTGGAGAGGTGCCCTCTCAGACACATCGCAATGGAAGGGATACGCAGGCACCACTCCACCTACCAGCACAGATGAATACACTGAGGCTCAGAGTGGGCTGGGTGCTTGGGGTCCCAGTGCCTGGCTATCACAGCAGGAGGGAGTCCTGTGGTGGAAGAGGGGAGCTCAGGGCTTTTGTGCTAAGCCTCTGCCGAGTAAAGCCTCTGAGGAGACTTCCCTGGGAGAATGTTGCTCCCAGCTGGGCTCCGAGGCCCTGTGGGTTCCAGCCTCCTTGGTCCCACTCCCAGCACTACACAATGCTCTGTACTCTGTGCCTTTATCTGTGCCAGCCCTCTCCAACGCCCCATCAGATGGATACTGCCATGTCTGTCAGGTAAAAACACTCAGGCCCTGAGCATGGAGGTTCCTCACCAAGCTGAGCCTTACCCTGCCCCCCCAAACCCCCAGGAAGTGCTTGTATGCATACCAAGAGGTCCCTGGAGCATCATGTGATAGTGCTATGACAGTCAGAGGCTGGCGAGCCTGCCTGCCCTGATCCTTGAGGATTCTTTGTGCTCAAAGAACTGTGCTTACTGGTATTGTCAGCACCCTATGCAGGAAAACCCTGTGGGTCCTAATTACCCACAAAGCACCTGGATGTCTAGGACACAAGCCTCTGACCACTGCCCCAGAGAGAGAACTGCTTACCCACCTCAGGACCACCCTTGAAGGTCTATGAAGTTGCAACTCTCTGCCAACCTAAGGAGCCCAGGAGACCAGGCCACCCCAGCCATGCTCACCCATAGGCCAGCAGGAGCCTGCTTAAGTGGTCACACGCTCCTTGGAAATATATGCTTGGTCTTTGGCTCACGTGGCTGATCCAGGTAAGCACCTTCACACCCCCACCCCGGTGGTAGTGGGCTTCTGGTCCTGCATATCCAAGGCCCAGATCCCAGAGTTAGGCTGCTGCCAAAAGTGCTATCGGTTGAGCTGCCAAGGAGACCTCACAGCCCCAGTGGCACCCTATAGCCATCCCTTCCAAGGCCTGAGTGGGTACAGACCTGTAGATTTCTCCTGGCTCCTATTTTTTCTCCGCTCTGTCGCCCAGGCTGGAGTGTAGTGGTGCGACCTTGGCTAACTGCAACCTCTGTCTCCTGGGTTCGAGCAATTCTGCTGCCTCAGTCGTCCAAGTAGCTGGGATTACAGGCACATGCCACCATGTCCAGCTAATTTTTGTATTTTTAGTAGAGATGGGGTCTCACCATGTTAGCCAGGCTGGTCTCAAACTCCTAATCTCAAATGATCCACCTGCCTCAGCCTCCCAAACTGCTGGGATTACAGGCATGAGCCACCGTGCCTGGCCCTGGCTCCTTTCTTGCTGTGGCAAGAATATTCCTCAGCGTTAACAGTCCCAGTTCTCAGTCTGGGAGCTTTGAAGCTTCCAGTTGGTTTGGAGGCACAAGGCCTTGCTGCTGCTTACCTGCCTCCCTGCTGTGGGACACTGGCTCTGTGTGACCTGTGTCTGGCAATTTTTCTACCTAGAAAAATTGTGTGACAGCAGAGACTGCTGAGTCTTACAGTTCCAAGTCAGCCAGTTTCCTCTCCTTTTCCCAACAGCCGAGACAGAGTGAAGTGCGTTTCTCCTCCCTAGACCCACAGACCCCCAAAAACCATGCTGTCCAGATGCCCACAGCCCCACTTGATTCTTACAGGCTAGAGCTTCTGCTACTCAGAAATTGTCCAGCCTGTGCTGAACTTTAGATGTCACTGAGTCCAACTGCTCTGTGTGAGCCACGAGTGAGGATGCAGAGATGAGGAAGACAGAAATGACCTTCCTAGGTCAGCCACAGCAGGGATCGACTCAAGGATCCCCGTCCCTCAGTCTGGGGATGCCTCCATCTCAGTGGACAGCTGTGCGTGGATCATGTGCACATCCACGGGGACGGCACTTGCGGCACCTGGTGTGCACAGGGCTGTTGTTGCTACCAGTGCCCTACTGAAGGGGAAAAGATGCCCCAAGATGGCTTTCCCCACAGTCCCCCATCACCAGGAGGCAGAACTGGGATCTCAGTCACCAATGCCAGGGCTCTTGTGGATGGGCAGTGACCCAGCCACAGCCTGGGGACTGAGTGGAGGAAGGATGGGCCACTGGAGGATGGCAAGGATGGCAGGGGCCTAGGACAGACAGGAGAATGAGGAGGGCAAGGGGTGGGTAGGCAGTGCATGCAAAGGGGGTGCATGTGGCAGTGGGTACCGTATCTGGGTAAGGACCCAGTCTGTGGAGAGGGAGGGGTTGCAGGGGACCTGGGGAACAGGTTGGGCAAACAAGATTGGCCAGCAGGATCCAAGGTCTCTTGGTGTAAGCTAAGGCCTGAAGTGTGATCTGATGGAATCAAGAGCCTCCCTGAGGCAATAGGATGCTTACACTGGGCCCCTCTGAGCCCCACCCCCACCTTGCTGCCCAGGCTTCTAGAATAGCCCACTCTTTGGAAGACTGCTGAGCTGCTTCTGTTTCATCTCAGGAGGGGAGCCCGGATCTTAGAAAAGCCACAGCTGACATTCATATGGAAAAAAGTAGGGCAGTCGATCCATCTGCTGACCCCTGGTCCCTAAAAAATGGCCTTTGTGGGCTTGCGGGGATCTGGCTCCTCTGGCTAGGCGGCAAGGTAGGGAAGGTCATGGGGAAGCAATCGGGGCAGGGAGCATTCCCTGGGACCAAACTGTGGTTTCAGACCATGAATGGTGGCAGTGGCCATGGTCTGTGCCAGGTGTCCTCCCTGGATGGCCTGCACAGGATCTTTGTGCAGGGAGGGGGCCAAGCTGAACAGGTAGCGGGAACAGGTACTCTGGTGGCATGGGTTGGCCTGACCACGAGCCAGAGGTGAGGTCCTAGGCAGAGCTGGTACCTCCAAGGGCGTTCAGGTTCCCAAGCAGGCTCACATCCCACTACCTCTTACTGCCTCATGACAGCTCTAGGGAGAAATCCTTCAATCCCCTGTGTTGCCTCAGAAAGGGAACAAACTTGCCCAGGCTTGCCCTACAGAGTAGGGCTCAGTCCCAAATCTACAGAGCCACCCCCAAACCAGACGAACAGATTTGAGATGTGACCAGAAAGACTTGATCCAAGCATAGTACTCCTCCATTATGGCACCAAGGCCTCCCTCCCCTTATGTGAGGGAATGGGACAGGAGTCCATCTGCCAGGAATAGGGTCACTGGTTCGGACCAGCTCCCACACTGACAAGATGCTCCCACTGGAGAATAGCAGAATTTAGCTTAGGTCTAACTCCAAACCCAGCACTCTTCCACCAGCAGAGCCAGACGTGCCTCTGATTATCTGTGGCCAAAACATACTCTCTCAGACATCAGGGTGTGGGGTCTTCTCAATCCCACCTCAGCACTCTTGGTCTCTCTAGCCCCCTGTCCCTGTCCTAGGCCTGCACTCTAAGCGATGCAGTCCACTGCTCTCAGAGGTCCCTCCAGCAGCCACAGCACTTGGGCCTCAACACCCCGAGGTGGTTTCACTGCCTAAGGCAGAGTCGGCCTGCTGATGGTGGTGGCAGGCAGCCCTTCAGGACTGGCCTAGTCTGCCCTCCCCACTGCTGCCTCCCTCCACCCCATGAGGGACCCTCACGCTGCAAACTGCCTCTCTTGGTTTTCCCTCCTGGAATGCCTTCTCCTGAGTCTGTTTGACAATCTGGCCAACTGCAAGGTCGGGCCTCCAGGAGAGCTCCCAAGCACACTTGCTAAGGACTGGCAGCCACCTCTTTCGTGTACCTCCAGCGCCCTGAGACTCAAACAGTAGTACATTCAGGGCACCTGCTAAGAGCTGGAAGTGGTGCTCATAACCAGCCTCACAAAAAGTAAAGCTAAGGGTGGTGGGCTCCCAGCCAGTTGGAGCCCTCCCTCGTACCACTATTTCCCGAAGCACAGGTATCCCCTGTCTCCCAGGAGAGGAGCTCCTCATCTGTAGCCCTTGGGAGCCAGCTTTCCATGTCAAAGGCCTCCACAACACAGCCTCTTTCGGTGCCCCACACCCCTGAGGCAGGGCCAGGTTCCTTCGCCATCAGGCTCAGGCCTCATGTGCCTGCCTGGCTGGGCTGTGTGGAGTCTGGGCCTAAGCCGAGGCATAGACAGGAGTCCAAGGCTCCTCCACCCCTCCTCTGAATATAGCCAGGTAGGTTCCTCCCTGGAGATAAAGCTCAGAGCTGGACCTATGGTGGCCAGTTCCTGCTGTGTGCTCTCTCCAGCCTGGGGTTCCCAATAGCAGGCTCTGAGCAGTCTAAACAAAGGACTCAATATCCCTATGCAGCAAGGGAGTTTGGAGAACTCTATAGAGTCTGTGCCCACTGATGGGGTGTAATCCATGGGGAAGAGCCATGAGGCTCTACCTGCTCTGACCTAACTTAATTCTAGACTACTTATTCATATTTAGAGATCAGCATTTCAAAACTTGTATTTTGAATCAATCAAATTCCTGCAATTCCTTCATGTGGCCTTCTCAATTGGCCCTGATCCATCTCACCTTCTCCCCCACTGACCTCAGTGAGCCCTATCTGTAGCCTGTGTGCCTTTATCCACAGTCCTTTTCCCTATCACAAGTCCTCTGGACACAATGGCAGTGTTGTGTGCCAGACAGGCCCTCGGGGCCCATGGTAGTAACATGCTTTCCCAGAGTGCTCTCACATGACCCTCCCCATAACTCTAAGAGGTGGGTATGGTCAACCCCACTTTGCAGATAAAGAAGCTGAGTCTTGCAAACACTGACCAGCTTGCTGAAAGCCACTCAGGTCGGGAGTGGAGCCTGAGGCTGGCTAAGGTGATCCTCCTCGGACACCTGTCACAGAGGTCCGTGTGTGAGGGAGTCCTTGGTCTGCTCCTCCTGGTCCCCAGGAGCACCTGTCAGCTGCAGCCTGTCATCATGGTAACCAGGCACCGAGCTCTGCTTTTGGATTTCAATCCCAATGCAGCTCTCTCAGAAGCAACTTGGTCAAACTTTCCAAATAGGAAAAAAGTTATGTGCGGGGTTGGGGGAAGGCAGAGGGAGGAAAGAGGGAAGAGAAAGGGAAAGAGAACAAATTTCCAGACTGAAGCCACCCCAGAAAGGAAGCCTGGTCACTGAGCTAAGGGTTGACTTCTCTTGGATGGCTGCTGGTGGCAGGGCAGAGGAGAGCCCACATCCTCCGCTGGGCTCACACCCCTCCTGCTCAGGAGCCTAGGCTGCAGGGGGGTGCAGCCTGAGTGGGTGGGGCCTGGCCCTTCCTGCCTCTGCTGGAACAGCTGCCCTTTCATCTGTTTTCCATTTGGGCATGACAGAAAGGCTTCTTTTGGAAAAAGGACTGGAAAACCACTGACCTCATCCAACTGGCCCACCTTTGGAGATGGAGAAACTAAGGTAAAAGGGGCCAAGACCAGGAAGCCACAGCAGGACTAAACTCTGAGGACAGGGCAGTTTCCACCCCTGCAGCAGGCACACAGGGAAGATCAGAGGATTATGCTGGACTTAGACCAGGTGCTATGGTCTTCAGAGCCCCTCCTGCTGTCTACAAGTCCCAGCCACACCTACTGAAGCTCCTGCCACACAGGGCAACCCCAATGACATACACAGCAAAGGATGGGAGCCCTCAGGACTGCTTGTGCCCTTTAACCCTGGGGCTCAGCCAGGGAGGGCCCTTAGAGAGTTTGGGGTAGCCCCACGCTCTTGGCTGCCATGAGAATGAATCATAAGATAACCTGGTGGCCTTGCCATAAGGGCACACCTTCTACTGGAATGACTCCAACAGTGTCCATCTCTGGGCATGGGAGGTACCACCTGGGCCCCTTGCTTGGACTTCCATGGGCAGTACCCATGTGGAGTGAGCACCCACTGCTCTGTGGGCTAAGAGGACAGTATAGTGGTGGCACTGCCAAGTCTTCTCTCAAGAGGGAAACTTCTAACAGCAACTCCCTCTTCCTTTTGGCCCCAAGATGGGGTGCTTGTGGTCCCTGCCCCTGCCAGGTCCTGCAGCCTCTTGTGGCCACAGCCCTCCCTCAGCCTCTTCCTGCCTGCTCACACCCAGACTCTGCCTTTGCCCAGGCTTTCCTGAGTGTGACTGGGCCACCTGCTCAGTCTACTTTCCAAAGCCTTGCTGAAGGTCCCACACCTCCGTTTGGAAGTGTACCTCCCCCGACAGACAGCGCACCTAGGCCCAGAGCAGTGTCCTAGGAGGACAAAGCATGTAAAGCAGGAAGCTCTGCTCGAGCTGAGACTGCCACACACAGGTCTGAGACAGATGCGGCTCAGGCCAGGCACACTGGCTCATGCCTGTAATCCCAGCACTTTGGGAGGCTAAGGCAGAAGTACTGCTTGAGCCCAGGAGTTTGACACCATCCTGGGCAACATAATGAGACCTGTCCCTTAAAAAAAGATGTGTGCTGTGTGTGGTGAGGCACGTCTGTAGCCCCAGCTACTTGGGAGGCTAGGGCAGGAGGATCACTTGAGCATGGGGGGTCAAGACTTTAGTGAGCTGTGATGACGCAAGCCACTGCACTTCAGCCTGGGTGCAAAAAAAAAAAAAAAGGAGGGAAGGAGAGGTGGAGAGAAGGAAGGAAGGTAGGGAGGGAGGGAGGGAGGGAGGCAGGGAGGCAGGGAGGGAGGCAGGGAGGGAGGCAGGGAGGGAGGGAGGGAGGCAGGGAGGCAGAGAGGCAGGGAGGGAGGCAGAGAGGCAGAGAGGCAGGGAGAGAGGGAGGCAGAGAGGCAGGGAGGGAGGCAGAGAGGCAGGGAGGGAGGCAGGGAGAGAGGGAGGCAGGGAGGGAGGGAGGCAGGGAGGCAGAGAGACAGGGAGGGAGGCAGAGAGGCAGGGAGGGAGGGAGGCAGAGAGACAGGGAGGGAGGCAGGGAAGGAGGGAGGCAGGGAGGCAAGGAGGGAGGGAGGGAGGCAGGGAGAGAGAGAGGGAGGGAGGGAGGGA
Organism: Macaca mulatta; assembly: GCF_049350105.2. Taxonomy (NCBI): domain Eukaryota; kingdom Metazoa; phylum Chordata; class Mammalia; order Primates; family Cercopithecidae; genus Macaca; species Macaca mulatta. The sequence goes on along the minus strand of NC_133415.1, from coordinate 28,329,084 downwards.
GGGAGGGAGGGAGATGCTGCTGGGATACATTCCAAGAACAAACCTCTGAAAAATAACTTGCAGTGGGAAATGAAGTTCATGCTGAAAAATACTCCTCTATTCAGGAATGTTAAACAGTGAGCTCCTGACTGAATACCCAGGGCAGCTGGGGGCAGAGGGGGCTGTGGGTTGAGGTGGTGGATGTATATACAAACACTGGCATCCCACTAGGGAAAAAAATAGCAGCTGCTTCTGAGAGGCTGGGCAGAAACTCCGGCATGGAGGATGCCCCACAGGACATGGGTTCCCAGTCTGGGCTCTGCCACTTACTGGCTATATGACCTTAGGCAAGTCATGAGTGCGCTGCCTGCAGAGATTTCTGTACCTCCTAGCAGGATGGTCATGGGGATTCCGCGGGATCATGAATGTAAGGGCTTAAGAAGAACATCTTCCTCTGCCCAAGCATCCTGGCTTTGCCACAATTTTGAATCCACATCTGGAGATGAAAACTGTCTCCGGATAGCCAGAAAATAATTTATACCAGGGATGATGGTCTAAAGGCTGCTTACATTTTATTTATGTATTTATTTATTTATTTAATTCTGTGAATGCAGGCAGCCTGTTTTTTGCTGTGGTCCTGACAGGGCAGGGGCCTAGGCAATCTGTGGCCTTGTCCCCGCCACTCCTTTGTGTGTACTTCCTCCTACTGACCCCTCCTACTGGTGAGGACAAACTGTAGCTTCTCAGGCAGGAAGCACCCCCTCTCCACCTGCTACCTCTCAGGCTCGCCCCTCCCCAGACAGGGCGGCCTTTAGCACCTGCTCCAGGCTGAACACGGGGGGCTGTGCAAGCCGGAAGCTGTGAAGTTCCACAAAGCTTGCAGAGCCCAGAACGTGGGAAGGAAGGAGAGCTCGAGGATAAGCTTAGAATCCACACAAGTTTGCTAACTCTTTTAAGACTCTTAAAAACAGGACCTTTTTTCCCTGGAGAACTTGAAGTGTTTCTTTTGTTTACTCTGCTTGTGCAACTGGCCCATAGATCATCTCAGCAATGCTAAAAATAGTGCTAGTGCAGCAATTCCTACTACAGCCAAGTAGCTCATATTTCCTCAATTTAAACTTTTTTCTTTCTTTTCTGTCCTATGATTCCCACTATTATGTGACTGGGTTTCCTTTGATCCCCTGACAGTCCTAAGGGTTGCTGCACACCTCAGTTAATCTCAGTGATAAAGGAGGTACTCAGGGAGGCCAGATGACCTGCCTAAGTCACAGCCAAGGGCAAGGCCAGAGGCAGAAGCCCAGCCCATTTCCTCACCAGCCAGGGTGGGATGTCTACTGCCACTGGTGACTTGGTATCGTGGGGATACCCCAGGAAAAACCACAATCAATCCCAATTTCTTCTGAAAACCAGATGACACTGGCACATTAGGAGCTGAGACTGCCCTTGGGGAAAGAGTGGGATAATAAGCAGCACCCTTCCATCCTAGCACGGCCTTGAGTGGCATCTCTACTGTGTTGCATCCTCCACTGAGGACACTGCTTGCGCTCAGAGTCATCCTAGTGTCCTGTCCATTGGAGGACATACGCATGCATGCAGACCCAGGGTCACATGCCTGGCACACCAGGCAGAGACACACAGGACGATGGATCTGAGCATCAGAGTGCCAGGACTGAGCGCTGGGTCCCCCAAGCCCACCTCCTCGGCCCTCTTGTACTCCCCTTCCCCTCATCCCATCAGTCCATAGGCAGTCTGGGTCTTGGCTCAGAACACCTAAAGCCTGGCTCAGGTGTGAACTTGCTGTGTGCCTGTCTCGGTTTCTTAATTTTCGAGGCAGGGACAATGGCACTACCTACATCTCATGAATTATGAGAATTCAACAAGCCATTGTATGTAGAAGCGCCACACACAGCACTTTGGAGCCCTGAGGAATGGTGGGTTGACAGTGCTCCTGCTGCCTCTGCCCCAGCCCAGCCCCTCCAGTGCATTCAAGGCAGCCAGTGCAACACCTAGAAGACGCTCCTCTACTCAGCCCCCTTTCCTCTGTGAGAAAGACCACACTCTGCACCTGGCCCAGGAAAACGGTCCAGTGGCGGCTAGCCGGCCACCCAGCCCTGCATACAGCATGCAACTCTGCAAGGCCCTCCCTGATGTGCATGCGGCACCGTCTGTGCCCCACACTGTGCCTCCTGCTGCATCCTCTGCTCAGAAGCCTGGCCCTGCTCTGTCCTTCACAGGCATGTCCTCTAAGATCACTCCTGTCATTCTCACACTGTCTGTTCACTTTCAGGTGATGGGGCCTGTGCTCCAGGAGGGGCAGGGACTTATTCAGGCCTGTCTCCAAAAGCACATGTGCAAAAGTGACTCACAGGGGCTCAGGCAGGATCCAACACCAGCCTGGGCAGGGCTGGAGATGAGCTTGGGGAAGGCCGGGCTGTGCAGCCACATTGAGCACAGCAACACCTGGCAGGAAAGCCCTGACTGGAAATGGCCCCCACCAACAGTCTGAACAGGCCTAGGATGGCCTTGAAGGAGAGGTGGGCAGGAGGGGCAACAGAATGCCAGGTGAGGTCCCAAAGAGGGAAGTCAAAGTGTGGAGATTTACTTGTGGTTTCTACAAATTGGGGCCAGTACAGCCCAGCTGCCCCTGTACCCGTGATCTTCCCATCTACTACAGGCCTTCCCAAAAGACACTGTGAGCTGTGGGTTCCATGGCTGCTGGATCATGTGCTCTGTTTACCTGATCATCTCCCCCAGGGACCTGGGCACCCCTCAAGAGTGGGCCTCTCTAATGGCCTAGTGGAAGATGACATGCGCCATCAGGTGACCAAGGGCTGGGCAGAGTGCTTCACCACCAGGTCTCGGCCCTGCTCTCTGATGGTGAAAGCAAGGGAGGGACAAGAGACTCCACCTCCTGGAGAGGCAAGAAGGAGCAAGGATGTAGTCTGACACTCTTGCTGTCCCTCCCCATCACATGTCCACAGCAGACATCACTGCCGGAACAGAAGCTTACATGTGGCCTCTGAATTTCCAACGACATAGTGGCTAAGAGTGCAGGCCTTGGATTTGGACAGACCTTGAATGGCAGCCTGGCTGCTTGCTAGCTTGTGATCTTGGGCCATTCCCTAGGCTTCTGCACCTTGTTCAAAGGGACACAATAGCACCAGGCTCCCATGGGGCCCTGACCCACTGTGTCAGGAATACTGGCAATTGCTGCTACAGAAGACAAGCACTTGACAAGCATCCCTTTGGCAGCATTCTCTCCCAGCACCCAGAGCAGCCAGGCCAGTTGGGGAGTGGCGCTGACCTGAGCCCTTTTTGACCACACAGCTGGCCCAGGGCCTGAAAACAGCCATGAGCACTGCTGTCCAAGGGGAAGAGCCAGGCCTCTGATGGCCCAGGGGGCAGAGGGTAGAAAAGGGCTTTTGGTTTTCCCAGCCTGCAGAGCCTATTGGTAACAATTTCCCCAACTGTACAATGAGGATGATAATAGTACCTAAGCCTCACGGACATGCTATGTCACCTAAGAAGGCACCCCCGATCAAGCCACCAGTAAGTGCTGGTCCTGCCACTGCTACTGTGGGCCACTACTCTCTGCCAGGCCCCCAACAAGGCAAGGCACAGCCAGGCCCAGCTGCTGTGGCACTGCAGGCAGGGTACCAGCCTCCATTGTCACTGCTCTCAATCTCAAGAGCCCCATCCCGGGACAGGCCTGGAGGCTACCAAGGAAAAGTGGTACAACCCAGTTAGCCAGCCAGTTGGAGTTACACCAAAAAGGCCTGGGGGCTCAGGCTAGCAGACAGTGTAGTCCCGCAACCCAAGGGAATCTGTGCTTGATGCCACAGCCTAGCACTGGTCCCCCCTCAGTCTGGAATCCCAGCCTCACCTCCTATGGTAGGGCTAGATGCCCACATCCCCCTGCCCACTGCTACCTAATTCCATCCTCCTCATCCAGCCAATGGGCCATTCAGTTAACACTCCTGTCTGGGACAGCTGGGCCAATCCCAGTGTAGGAACCAGGGGGCCCCTGACTTGAGGCTGCGAGCCACAACGCACGGGCTTCCACACTACACACAGTGAAGTACACATCCCTCCTCCAGCACAGACTGGTGATGGGACCATGGCCAAATTACTTTACTTCCTAGCACCTCTTTGAAAGGTGACTACTAATCCAGGTTTGCAGACTAGCCTGTGGACCTGAGCCCTTTTTGACCACACAGCTGGCCCAGGGCCTGGCACACAGCAGGTATTATCTTCTTGAAGTGTGAGCAAAGGGACAAGCAGCGGTGGCATGAAAACTGGTCACAACTGGTCCTGAGAGGGGAGGTGATATGGGGCTGACTTGGGAGAAGGAGTGAGGCTATTACAAACCAGCTCTTCCTATCCCCATGTTCCCTGGCCCTGATGAGAGAGGGTAGGCAGGAACACCCTGTGTGGACAGTCCTGGGGCTTGTTTACCCACTGGGAGGCAACTCAGATCTGGTGGCAGCCTAGAGTGGTGTGGGGCACCAGGAATTGAGTGGCGACCAACACTTCTTCCCTAGGTTGTGTCAGGCTCTGAACCTGGGGCTGGCGTCTGGAGACAGGGGCTGACCACAGGCCCACCAGGCAAGGTACCTCTTATAAGTCAGAAGGATGGAGAGAGAGAAGGGGCAAGTCAGGCTGGGGCTGGTCAGGGAGGTGATGCCAGATCTGGCCCTACAACAGGAGGCAGATGTCTCAGGCACAGACCCTGGGGCCTGGACACAGCTGGGTTCCTGGGTGACTGAGTCAAGATATATCTGTTCCCCTTGCTCTGGGGCTGCTAATTCCCAATCATTCACCCTAGGGAGTTCTTGAGGATGAGAGGAATTCAGTCACTAGGCACTCCCTACCTGCTGAGCTAGGAGAGGTTTTGGGAGGGCAATGGCAATGCTGTTCCAGATGAGGTCCCTGCCTTGGGGTGCCCAGGTCTGCTGGGCTCCAACAGCCTACTTCTGGACTACTGGCTCTCTCTGAGGAGAGAGGCACTGGCTGAGACCTGGCCTGGAAGGTGGGTCCACTGTACCCACCCCTAACATATACCTCACATCTGCTCACTGGGTGCAGGAAGGGGGTTCCTCCAAGGTTACACAACCAACTGATGACAAGTTAAAGTACAATGGGCATGACTGATTCTTGCTGAGTAGGACAGTACTGGGGGCTCTGGAGACCTTCTCTCCTTACCCCCAACTCTGGCAGGTGTGGGGTACCAGAAATTGGGTGGGGACCAACACTCAATTCCTGATGCCCAACTAGCTGGGGCAAGGGGGCCCTTCCTCCCTACCAGACCACATCAAGGCCTTCAGTGAGCACTCAGGCTCCAGGGCTGGGACAGCACAGGGCATAAATGTTTTCAAGAAACAAAGACAGCTTATGATGACTGTACCTCCCATCAGTTTAAGCAACACAGTCAGGACAAACAGAACCACCTGTGGTGGCCACCAAGTAGGAGAGAACACGGCAGACCCTGGGCAGACAAAGGGGACTGGCCACTGGCGTGGGAAGAGGCTCAGCCTCCCCAGTCACCTGGGAGACACACACTGAAACCACCCGGGGTTTTTTGGCACACCCCACAGATTGGCCAAAATGAAAGTCATCTGCAGTTCTGAGTCCTGGGAGGGGGTGGGGCAATGGCTGGTGGGAGGGCATCTGGCCTGGCTCTGAAAAAACATCTGGTAAGGTGTGGAAGCGCTTGGCTGTGGGGACCTGTGTCCTAGCCTCTAACTTCCAGGCGTTTGTCCTGGAGACCCTGGCACAGGTGAGAAAGGAGATCAGAGAAAGCAGCATTCTTTTTCTAATAGTGGAAAACCAAAAGCCACCTATCTGCTGGGAAGAGGGGAGGTAGACCACCAGGACAACCAGACAGTGGAGTGCTATGCAGCAGTGACCAAGAAGAGGAAGTCTGACCAGCATCCACAGGCACCAACAACTGGCCAAGCCTCACAGAAAGAGGCCTATGTGGTGGGTGTGACTGCTAAAGCCACCATCCACATCTCAGGCTGCTCCATTCAAGCCAGGGCAGGGCCTTGAGTTTATGGAGGCCCCAGCCAAATGTGAGTTGGAGGTCTTCCTGCTCCCTGCTTCAGTCACATCCTAGCACTGGCCTCTAGGATCCACAGATAAGCCCCAAGGCCTCCATGCAGGCCCATCTCCAGACCTAAGGGTGAGTTGTGTGGCATGCCAAGTGTGTGATGATAGCTCTCATCCACCTGTCAGGACCACTCTGCCTACGGGTAACCCAGTCTGAGTAAGGGGTGGAGTGGCCGGGAGCTGTGCCTGCCTGTGCCCAAAATCCATGCTCCTCTCAGTGATCTTGAGGCCTGGGGGGCTGCCCACCTGAGCAGTGGCAGGAGCAGCTGTAGAGGAGACACCACACTCAGGGCGGCCACAGTAGGCCGGCACCTCCCTTCCACTCACACTCAGGCCACCACTGCTGCCTGCCCCACACAGCCTCAGAAGCAGGAGGTAGTGCCAGCCTGGCCCTGAGCTCCCTTTGCTTCTTTCAGAGGCTGGAAACTGGGTTGAAACAAGAAAAAAACCCTGCCTGCTAAAATAAGCAAACATTTTTGGGGAAGGAAGGAGAACCGTCTCTGGCTTGGTTACTATGGGAACGTTTCTGAATCAACTACAAGATAGGGAGAGAAGTTCACCTTGGACAAAGCAGCCTGGCTCTGGCCATGCAGGCTTGCCTGACCAGAGGTGTGCATGCCTGCGGGGGAAGCCCCAGAAGCTTCTGGGCACGCAGACACAAACCCTCAGCCTCCATGGTGTGGGTAGCCACCCCAGCAGCACCTACCACCTAGCTTGGTGCCTGCTTTCCTGGTCCCCTCTGCCCAGGGAAGGATAGCGTGTGGAACAGTGGGACCCAAGACATACCATGTTCACTCCTCCTCATGTTCAACCACAGTGCTGAGCCCTGCTACATGTCCATCTGTGCTGCTGTGGGGGCCGGCCAGCCAGCCATGGGGCGGGCCCCATGTGCAAGGAGTTCCTGTCAGCAAAGCTGACATAGGAACCCAAGATCCCACTCACTTGATCCTTAGCAACCATCCTTTTCTCTGGCCCCTTAAACTCCCCAGGAAGGTTCTGTCAGCAGCCCAGCCTAAGGAGTTCCCCCGAGGGTGCCTCTAATCCTAGCCTTCCTCTCCTGTCCCCTTTCTGGCTGAGCAGCACCCCACCCCGCATGGGAGAGCCCAGCTCCCTGTCCCTCCCACATGCCCTGCGGCATCTTATGAAGGCCCCGCCTGGAGACAAGCAGGCAGTGCTCTACCATCAGCTTTGAGCATCATGTGGCCAGGGCCAAGGCTCTCCCTGTCTCCTACAACATCCAGCACTGGCTGATCCAGGAGAATGAGCTTGGAGACCAACTGCTGAGGGGAAAGGGATGAATGAAATTAATCCACAAATATTCATGTGGGCACCTCCTCTGGGCCAGGCCAGGGGACTTAAGAGAGGAATACAGCAACAGCACAAAGATGCACAAACCAGGAGACTGTGAGAGCAAACACTAGGCCCATACATGTGTCCACCCAAGGAGACAGGGCAGCAGTTGTAGAGAGCAAAACGACCTGACCTTCTCACATGGAAACTTCTCCAAGACTTGGTATCATGGAAAAAGCCAAGTTGCTAAAAAGCACACATGCACACATTTTTTTTTTTTTTAGACGGAGTCTCGCTCTGTCACCCAGGCTGGACTGCAGTGGTGCAATCTCAGCTAACCATAACCTCTACTTCCCAGGCTGAAGCGATTCTCCTGCCTCAGCCTCCTGACTAGCTGGGACTACAGGCATGCGCCACCATGCCTGGCTAATTTTTGTATTTTTAGTAGAGACAGGGTTTCGCCAGGCTGATCTCGAACTCCTGACCTCAGGTGATCCACCCACCTCTGCCTCCCAAAGTGCTGGGATTACAGGCGTGAGCCACTGCGCCCAGCCACACATGCACTTTTGTTTTTTTTTTTGAGACAGAGTCTCGCTCTGTCACCCAGGCTGGAGTGCAGTGGCCGGATCTCAGCTCACTGCAAGCTCCGCCTCCCAGGTTTACGCCATTCTCCTGCCTCAGCCTCCCAAGTAGCTGGGACTACAGGTGCCTGCCACCTCGCCCGGCTAGTTTTTTGTATTTTTTTAGTAGAGACAGGGTTTCACCGTGTTAGCCAGGATGGTCTCGATCTCCTGACCTCGTGATCCGCTCGTCTCGGCCTCCCAAAGTGCTGGGATTACATGTACTTTTAAAAAAGCCGCACGACAAATCTGTTTTTGTACACACAGACCCAGAAAAAGATAACGGCTTGGCTGATCACAGAAGCACCTCTGAACAGGGCACAGTGCCTGGGGATGGGCAAACAAAGGTAGGTGGACTCTATGTGTCTGAACTGTTGGCAGTGAAAATGTGGTCCTATATGACTGTGATATTATGATCTATATGACAGATATATATATGTTTGTTCATACATGGTTCCTGGCTCCTAACTCTCATAGCCCGTTACTGTAAACAGAATCTCTCTTTTTCTGACCTTCTCCTGCCCTTCTTTCTGCTTGCCCAAGACAGGACTTTAATTTGATTGTGGGTCTTAAGACCTTCATTCCAGATAAGAGTCCTACCCCACATCCTGGAGGAAGGAATGCTGCAGAGAGGGCAAGAAGAATCTGAACAGACAGGTCTCGCTGGGTTTAGATAATAATCTTTTTGTCCAATAATATTTTGATATAGTTGTCCATGTTTCAATCATGACAAAAGGCCAAAGAGGACAGGTTCCTGAGCTTCCAGATAACTAAATACACGAAAGCTCCTGGTGGGTGGCATGCCTAGAGAGAAACAATTACAGGAGGATACAGCCTTCCCCATATCCTCCTGTAACATCCCTTATAATAAACTGGGAAGTGTGTTTCTCTGAGTTCTGTAAGCCACTTCAGCAAATTAATCAAACCCAAAGAGGGGGTTGTAGGAACATCAACTTGAAGCCAGTTAGTTAGACATTTCGGAGGCCCAGACTTGTGACTAGTGTCTGAAGCGGGGGATGTTCTGAGGACCGAGCCCTCAACCTGTGGGATCTGACACTATCTCCAGGTGTTGAAATTGAGCCTGGGCAATATAGCAAGATTCTATCTCTACAAAAAATTAAAAAATTGGCTGGGCATGGTGGTGCATGTCTGTAGTCCCAGCTATCTGGCAGGCTGAGGTAGGGCCCCCAAGGGCCTAGGTGACAGAGCACAGTGCTGTCTCAAAAAAAAAAAAAAGATAATGTTGGAATTTAATTCAATTAGAGGACACCCAGCTGGTGTCTGCTACAGAATTGATTGCTTATTTGTTGGTGGGAAAAAATCCACCCCCGACTTGGTCACAGAAGTCTTCTGTCTGTGTTGACTGTTGTGTTGGTGTGAGAACAAAGGAAAAGGGGTTTGAGTTTTTCCTAAACTACAATTCTCACAATTTTCAAAACCTATCATTAAAAAATAACAGAAGTGCCCCCCACCCAAGCTCTAAGGATGACAGGCTGAGCAACACAAAGCCTGGGTAGTGTGGATGGCCCAGGACAGTGGGTTGAGAGGGATAGGGATTAGGGTGCTGATGTCCCCAGCCTCAACCTCCCTCTACTGCCTCTCAAGGGCCAGCACCCACCTGCCGCCTTTGCCTCCCCCTGGACTAAACAGTAAACTCCAGTGCAGGCTAGAAGGGAGGTGAGCCAGTCTGCTCATCCCAACCTATAGGCCATCTACCAGAGACACAGCCCCACTCCAGCAGAGTCAGCCAAGGCTGCCCTAAATGCTCCTTCATAAACACGTTAGTATGCAGTTTCCCCAGGCTTGGGAATATGCCAGATAGACTCATGTGCTGAAAGCGTTCAGGAACTGCCCAGCATTTCTTGACATGCTGGACACTAGGCATAGCTCAAGGAGCACAAGTAGCCCAAACCTATCTCTAAAGAGAAGAGGTAAGAAAGCAGAGGAGGACAGAGGCCCCAAAGGGTGGCAGCAGGTCACTGGGAAGCATGGAAGAACGAACAACTCTCCTGGAAGAGGCAAAACCACCAAAACACCCAGTCTGGACTGGGGTGGCCCTGATCTTCAGGGGCTTCCAGCTGCAGGGACGGCATTGCCTATGTGCCAGGCCTACATGGGGCTGTACCAGCCTTCCCTGCCACAGGCACACAGCCTCAGACTGCTTTTCTGCAAGACTCATTTTGGAAGGTCCCAGAAACTAAGGAGAAGGTGCAGGGAGTGAGCCCAATGGGAAAGGGGCCTGTAGCATGTGGCTGCCAACTTGGATGTGCTCTGGGGAGCAGGTATCTGGCAGGCCAGCTTCCCTAGCTTTATCATTAGAAAGGCTGAGGTCTTACCCTAAGAGGAAGACATGGAGGTTGGGTCCTTCCTTCCAATATCACTGCATAGGCTTTAAGGGCAAAGCACCAAAAGGAGAGATGAAGAGAGGGAAACTATTTTCTTAAGTACCTACCATGTGCCAGATCCTGTGTCAGAAATATTACCCCATTATCTAACTTGATTCCTACAGTTACTCTTCAAGGCAGGTAATAGAAGCCCACTTTCAAGGTGAGGAACCCAGGACAGGGAAATTAAGCAACTTGTCTAGCTCTAACTCTAGTCTATCAGCTGCAGAAAAACAGATTTTCAAAACACTGACAAAGGGCTTATTTCATTGATATATAAAGAGTTCTTATTAATCAATAGGAAAAGAACCAATAATCCACTAGAAAATGAACATGAAGGACACCAACTTTTGGATAGAAGTTAAAATTAGCGTAATGTCACAGTCAAGGAAGTGCTTCATAAATGAAGCACTGAGCCTTTCTCTGTGTGTGTGTGCATGTGTGTGTGTGATGTATTGTTTGTAGTAAAAAAGACTGGAACTAATCTAAGTGTCCCTCAATAAGGAATGGGGGGCCGGGCACAGTGGCTCACACCTGTAATCCCAGCACTTTGGGAGGCCGAGGAGGGCAGATCACTTGAGGCCAGGAGTTCAAGATCAGCCTGGTCAACATGGTGAAACCCTGTCTCTACTAAAAAAAAAATACAAAAATTAGCTGGGCGTGGTGGTGCTGACCTGTAGTCCCAGTTACTTGTGAGGCTAAAGCAGAATTGCTTGAACCCAGGACGCAGAGGTTGCAGTGACCCAAGATTACGCCACTGCACTCAAGCCTGGGTGACAGAGCAAGACCCTTATCTCCAAAAAAAAAAAAAATAAAAAAGGGATGGGTAGGTAAACTGTGGGACATCCCGATGTTGGGAATACTATGCAGTAGCTATCAAAAAGAATGAGTGGCTATCAAAAAGAATATTGTTTAGTGAGAAAATACAAGGGGAAGAAAAGTGTGTGTACTTTTGCCTTTTGTGCACATCTATGTAAATGGGCAGATGCCCTCTAGAAGAGCATACACATGAGACAACAAACTGTTTCTGTTGTGGGGAAGTAGCTGTTGCCTGGGCATGCAGGTGAGAGGGCACCTCTCTTTTGCGGCAAATCCCTTGGTATCATCTAGATTGATTACCAATAACACCTCCTACTTGTCTCTAAAATACCAAAACAGAGAGGGTGGGCAGATGCAGGGCTTTCAGGATCTGAAGCTGCTACTCTGACCCCAGAAGACCACATCCTGGGAGAAGAGCCATGGGCCCAGACACTCCCACCAGCTGGCTGGCTCTCAGTGGGGACCTGCCTGCCCACGTACCCTGAGAATTGGCCTGTTACACACCCCCAGACCTGAAACCTGCTCTCCTCAGCTCCTGTTCAGGCCAACTCTGCCCTTCAGTTTCTCCATGAGTAACAGGGAATCAAGGAAAATATAGAAGAAACCAAAGCTCAGAGGGGATGAATGACCTGCCAAAGTCACTCAGCTGGGAGCTGGCCATGCTGGGAGGGGCGGTGGATAGGTAAGGGCTTGGAGGTAGAGGGGAATGAGGGGCCAGCTGTCTCCATGCAGGGCAGAGGAAACGGGGGAGGGTAGATCCAGGTGGGGTGTCAAGAGGAGCAAATGTAGGTCTTTGGGACGAGAGGCAGGCAGGCTTAGGTGATTGGCCCTGCCCTGCTCAAGGAGTAAGTCTCTACCTCACACGGAATATCAGGGCTTAAGTGCACTGAAAGCCCAATATTGGTCACACTTTTTTTTTTGAGAGGGAGTCTGGCTCTGTCGCCCAGGCTGGAGTGCAATGGCGCCATCTCGGCTCACTGCAACCTCCGCCTCCCGGGTTCAAGCAATTCTTCTGCCTCAGCCTCCTGAGTAGCTAGGATTACAGGTGCCTGCCACCACACCCAGCTAATTTTTGTATTTTAGTAGAGACAGGGTTTCACCATGTTGGCCAGGCTGGCCTCAAACTCCTGACCTCAGGTGATCTGCCTGCCTCGGCCTCCCAAAGTGCTGGGATTACAGGTATGAGCCACTGCACCCAGGCCCCACTTGTTTTTTGTTTGTTTGAGACAGAGTCTTGCTCTGGTCCCCCAGGCTGGAGTGCAATGGCATGATCTGGGCTCACCGCAACCTCTGCCTCCTGGGCTCAAGCAATTCTCCTGCCTCGGCTTCCCAAGTAGCTGGGATTACAGGTGCCCACCACCACGCCCAGCTAATTTATGTATATTTAGTAGAGATGGGGTTTTGCTATGCTGGCCAGGCTGGTCTCAAACTCCTGACCTTGTGATTCACCTGCCTCAGCCTCCCAAAGTGCTGGGACTACAGGCGTGAGCCACCGCACCCAGCCCGCGCTTGTTTTTTAGGCAGTCAGAATCTCCTGCGTGCTTGAGACCATAGGAGGAGCTGCTCCAGCAGGAGGAGGAACCTGGGCCTGTACCCCTCTCATCACTGCCTGTGTGGCCCCAGAATACCTGGGGCTTTGGAGAACATACCAAGTTCATCCATGCCTCTCCCCACAGGAGGTGGCAGTGACTTGCCAGAAGTCGCTCAGCAATCATAGCCCTACACCGGAGTCTGGCTCACTCTCGACTGCACCACCCTGCCTGCCCTCTGAGTATGCCACAAACCTGAGGCCCTGGGAACACCCACCTAGGGGGTCAATTCATGCGCCTTCAGTGAAAAGCAATGGCAACAAACCGTCTTGGAAATCAACAAGGCAAAGTACTCACGTTGAAGAAATTGGTCTTGTTCCTCTCGCAGAAGAGCCCCTGTGCCGGCATGTGCTGCAGTTGTTGCCACGGGATACTGCTGCCTAGCAACACGTCGCGGGCCCACTGGAGGTTCTGGGGAAACAAGAAGTAGGTTGGAAGTGAGTGTGTGGGCTGCTCAGGGCGCCCACAGGGAAGGCAGGCGGTCCCCTCCTTCCTGGCTGCACAGCAAACCACGATGAGCAGCAGTTCCTGCATACATTGATTCCACAGCTCTAGGCGGTTCTGGCCGTGGGCTTTGATCTTCAGGCTGTGGGATGCATTTTCAGAACTGATCTCTTGCCCAGCACCACTGGTTTGGGAGTGTAGTCCTTGACTGCCCAAGAAGGGGACTGACAGAGACCCCTGGCCTGACCAACCCTAAAAACCTGCCACATGGACCCAGTACCCGCCTCTGTCAGGGGCCCTCCACAAGTCCAAATAGCAGCTTTGACTTATTTGTCAGGAAAAGCATTCCTTATTCATGGCCGGTGGTACAGCTGCCTTAGGCTAGGAGGGCCAGGCTCTGGCCACAGTGCTTAGGTCAGTGATCTCTGGGCAAAGAGCCTCTTCGTGGAATCCAGGCCCAGGGGAGAATGCTGTAGGGTAAGAGGGTGGGCCCAGACCTGGCTGCCTCAGCCTTCTCTGGGGCCTTCTCACTGGCCCATAGAGCAAGCCTTCCCACCAGCTGCCTAGCCAGCCACTCCTCCCTCTCTGGTCTTCACCACAGCAGCCAAGCACCTTGCACTGGCCATCTCACTCCACCTCAGGACCATGCTGTCCTACAGGGAAAGGGCTGGCAATGGGCAGAGCTGGGCTTGGCACCTGGGACTGCACAATGCCAGACCCTCTACCCCTTCCACAGTACCCACTGTCCCGGCCAATCTGTCCTCCCCTCCTGCTCAGGTCCCTTGCTCGCCTTTCCCAGCACTGGGCACAGGCCTTCATCACCTTGCACTCCAGCTGCTCCGAAAGCCCTCTCACTTCTTGATCTACAAGCTTATCCCACCTGGTCCCATTCTGCCCACTGCTGGCCAGGCTCAGCATACTGAACTGTTTCCCCAATCATCATGAGGCAAAAGTGCAAATCCAGCTCCCTGACTGGCTGGCTGTGGGGCCCATGCTAGCCTGCCTGCAAGCCTTTGCTCCTGTCTCTGCACAGAGGGCTACCCTTCTGCCCCCACTGGGCTGCTGTAGGGACTGAGGGCTGCTCCCTAGCACTGGGCAGGGCCCAGGGCTGTATGTAGGAAGCTCCATTCACTGTGAGCTTCCCATCTGCTGAGGGACCCCCTGCCTGCCCCTCCCTGAGGGGAAGGAGAAACAGGCAGAGGAGGGAACAACCTGGGCAGCGAGAGGGTCCTCAGACCCCGGAGGCAGGCTCCCAGTTGAGAGCAGAAGCCACTTTGCTCACACTCACAGAAAACAGTAAAATACCCAGTCCTGACCTTCAACTTCTGAGCTCCAGCACCTAGGAGGAACAACTTGTAGTTTACTTTCAAGTGTCCCCAGCAGCTGGGCGCGGTGGCTCACGTGTGTAATCCCAGCACTTTGAGAGGCTGAGGCGAGTGGATCACCTGAGGTTGGGAGTTCGAGACCAGCCTGACCAACACGGAGAAACCCCATCTCTACTAAAAATAAAAGAATTAGCCTGGTGTGGTAGCACACGCCTGTAATCCCAGCTACTCAAGAGGGTGAGGCAGGAGAATCACTTGAACTTGGGAGGCGGAGGTTGCAGTGAGCCGAGATTACGCCACTGCACTCCAGCCTGGTGACAGAAGTGAGACTTCACCTCAAAAAAAAAAAAAAAAAAGTCCCCAGTAATGCCTGGCAGCCATGCTTTGAAAAGCCCGCTTCCCGGGCCACTCATTCAAAAGCCTCTTGAGGCTGGTTCCAAGTTCTCACATAATGCCTCCCACCTCTGCACCCCACCCCACCCTATCCCAGGCCACATGCCCCTGCTCTACAGCAGGTCCAAGGAGGGAGGGTCAGCTGCAGACAAACTGAGTACAGGGTAGGGAGAAGGGGTGGGGGTTCAGGTATGCTTCATTAAAAGGAATAAAATGAAAGATTAGCTCAAAGACTAGTAAGTAGAGCAGGGCTCCAAGAGGAAGACGCAGGTGGGTCTCAGGAAGCCCAAGAAAGGGGCTCACAACCTGCATCAGTGCTCAGCCATGACCCACTGTGACACACTTGGTTCAAAGTCTTTCCCAAAGGAGATCTGAGAGGTTCAGCCCAGGCAGGTGTCCATCCTGGTCTAATCAGTCATAGGTGGACTCAAGAAGGTGATGTGGGACACTGTACATTTTTTTTTTTTGAGACAGAATCTCACTCAGTAACCCAGGGTGGAGTGTAGTGGTATGCTCTCAGCTCACTGAAACCTCCAAGTCATTCAAGTGACTCTCCTGCTTCAACCTCCTCAGTAGCTGGGACTACAGGTGCCTGCCACTATGCCTGGCTAATTTTTGTATTTTTAGTAGAGATGGGGTTTCACCATGTTGCCCAGGCTGGTCTCAAACTCCTGACTTGGTCAAGTGATCTGCCCGCCTTGGCCTCCCAAAGTGTTGGAATTACAGACACGAGCCACCATGCCTGGTCCGTCACCTACACTTCTAATACCACTGTTGAGCACACCTGACCATGGAGGTAGGCTGCAAAGGAGACCTACCTTTCACCCAGTCTGAGAAGGTCAGGGAGGCTCTGGGAGAAGGTGATACCTGGGCTGTGGTTTGCACAAGGCTGTTATGGGGATAAGGGACTCACTGAAGCAAGTGCCCAGACACCGGGGATAGTCAGGGCCTAGCCAAGGAGGTGGAGGGGATCAGATGTGGCTGCCCATAAGGCCAGTGGGGAGCCAGGGGACTATGAGGCAGGGAGTAAGTACTAAGACCAGGGGCTGCGGAGCCCAGAGCAGAGACAGGCCACCTAGGTGACTGAGCCTGTGCATACCCTTCCTCTCCTCTATGGCCCTGGCCTCAATGCTGTGGCAAACCACTCCTCCAGCTCCATGACCCAGGGCACAGGCCTGGCCTGAGAAAAGTTACCCAAGAGTCATGACCCCAAAGCTGCTTCTGGGGCTCCTCATGAACTTGGAAAAATGTCCAGAAGACCTCTTTAAGTAGCAGCACTTGAGGCCAGCGGGAAGAGATTTGAGAGCCTGGCTTGAAGAAGCATCTCCAGTAGCCATCATTTTCCTAAGAATACCAAGAAAGTAAAGCCTCAACAAAGACTTCCTTCTGGCTGGGGACACAAGAGAAAGCACTGAGGCCAGGATGGAGAGAGTCACATAGACTTTGCTTCCCTGCCCAGCTGCCTTGTTGCAGGACCTGTGGCCATGGGACAGGAATAGACATTCCTCTCTGGTTTGTTTTCCACCACTCCACCTGCACCAAGCCGGTCTGTCCCCCAGATAGGAGCAGAAAGGGAGAAGGCAGTGGGAGAGGTTTCTGGGGCAAAGGGTGCAGAAAGCACTAGCCTGTCAAACCCAACCTGGATTATAAATTAGCTTCCCGCAGACCTGGCTACTGTGTACTGGTGGAGAGTGTGTTTCTCCAGCTGTCTCCCGGGCCCACCAGAGAAAGAGAGCTGATCGATGCTAAGGCACAAAGTGTTATGGGGGCCCTTAGCTGATTCATGCCTGAGGCCCCAGATAGGTGCTGACAGGGAGGGCTGAGACCTGTCTGGGGAATCATGGGTGCCAGGCTGGGGGGGTGGAGGAGGGGGCAGAGACTGTGTTGGGCCCTTGCTGAACCTCTGCAAGGGGGAAGGGGATCTGACTTGCACGGTGCACCTGCAGCATAAAGCCTGCCCTGCAGCTTTGTGGTGTGGTGTGGTGACGTAAGGCAACATGATGCCTCCTGGGCTGAGCACAGTGCCATAACCCCTCACCTCACAGAATTGCCTGTTTACCAATGAGGAAATAGAGGCTCAGAGAAATTCAAGAGCTTGTCCAAGGTCCCAGAGCCAGGAAGTGGCAGAGCCATCCCTGGCATCTGGTCCAGGCTGCAAGGAGTCTGAGGCCTGGGCTCTTCCCCTGACCCCCGACCTATCTACTATGGGTGTGCAAGTCACTTTACAAATCTGCCTGGGCATGTGCTGTGTGCTGAACACTGAGCCAGCCATCATGGCGTCATGCAACCTGTCACACTGCTGGCTCATGGGCACCTCTGAGAATGGGAGGAGGCCCATGGAGCCACTTACCAGATATTGGCACATTTTCCTTGGCTGCATGGGCCCTGAGGCTTATGCATATAGACCCTGCTCTGACAGAGGGCAGATGGAGGGCTGTAAGGTCCTGAAGAGAAGTAGGGCAAAGAATCGCAGATGCATACAGGCACCTTATGCCCTCCCTTGCCCACTATCTGGACCATCCCTGCTTCACAGCAGAAGGCAGAGAGGACGTCTAACTCCTCTGCTTGAAGGCTTTGGGCTGCACCTGCCTCAGGGCAAGAGTCAGCTCCATGCCTCAGTCTACCTGCCTACCCGCTGGCTCATCTCCCCCACATCCCCCAACCCCTCTTTGTGAACGGCCCTCTGGCCACACTTGTTCCCACCTTGGTCCCTGCAGGTCTCCCTACCTGGTGCCATCTCACCTTTCCCCTGATGCTCCCCTGGAATACTATACCCACAGCCCCATGGCCACCTTAAATAGCCTTTCCACTGACTCGCAGATGGGTCTGCTGTCTGCCCCCACTTCTCTATCAGCCCTATGAGGGCAGGGATACAGTCTGACTTTACTGATGGCTCCTCCAGGACAAGTCTAGTTTGAAGCTCACAGAAAGGGTGCAACAGATGCCCATAGGAAGAATGAAAGGAAGCTGAGCAGTCTGACCTTTCATAAAATGGGAAGGAAGTGTATGTCAGGTTGAGGGAGGAGGGCAACAGCCATGGGGCATGAGAGGGGCTGCTTGGGTCCTGCCCAAGGCCAGGGTGCCAGCACTATGCTCCCTGGGGCCAGCTAAGCAACAGTCCAAGCCCTTGAGGCTAAACCTCAATGCCAGCCTCTGCCCACTAACTTGCACTACTCTGCCAGCAATCGTTTCACTACAGCAAACATTGGGCTGACTGTCACAGCTCCTGGAACTCCCCAGGCTCACTTTCCCTTCGCACAGGAAGCAAAAGCTTGGGGTGAGGTGGCTTGCATACCTACCTGTAGCCTTCCGTGGGTCCTGCATGTAGTGGGGGCTTGGCAAAGCCTGTTGACAGCTGGAGATGGGAACACGCCTACTACCCTCTGGGGACACCTGCTATCCCAAGATGTGCAAAGTTGGAAGGCAGACCTGATCCCAGGTGCTATCTGTCACTATTGTATGGTGGCCTGGAGGATGTGCTCTGCCTGTGTCACCCAGGGTCTCTGCCCCCAGGGG
Source organism: Macaca mulatta (assembly GCF_049350105.2). Lineage (NCBI taxonomy): Eukaryota > Metazoa > Chordata > Mammalia > Primates > Cercopithecidae > Macaca > Macaca mulatta. The sequence continues at coordinate 28,310,617 of NC_133415.1, read as the reverse complement.
CTGTCTCCCTGCCACAACCAATGATGATGATCCACTCGCCACTTAACTAACTCTTGCCTCACAAACCCACAAGGGACAGATGGCGGGGGTCAGAGACGTCAGGCTCTACAACTCCTACATGGTGACGCCAGGTGTGCAAACTATCTGGTGGGGATCCTGGAGCAGTGCCAGCCTATCTGCAAGACCAGCAGGGCTCCACAGGGCTGCTAGGAAGGTGGCTATGGACCTCAGCTGTGCTCAGCCCTTCACCTAGCCATACCTCAGGCATTGGCATGGGGGCACAGATGGTACTCACAGGTTCCATGACAAATGGAGGAATCAGGAGTGGTGGAGGGCTTGGCCAGGGAAGGCCTTCTGCAGCCTTTGGAGCCACGCAGGACCCCTTGCCCCATGCAAAGGGGACTGGCTGGGAGCTGTTGGAGTACAGTGTTCTATAGGCCAGAGAAAGAGGAGTGTGTGGCTACCTGCTGATGGGAGACTCTAGTGGGCTGCTGGGGACATCCATAAGCTGCAGACACATACTTACTGCAAACTCACCCCAGCAACCTAGGACATGAATATCCCCAAAGCTAGACCTGGTAGACTTAAAGCCAACCACTCCTGATACTTCTAATCATGAAAAATTATAATTAGAATGTCTTTGTTTGGATAAAGCCAAATATTAAGGATTTAGTGTAAAAGCTGTGCCCCCTCCCCCCAGTCCTGAGAATCCTGTGTGGTCATTAGAAGTCATGCAATCAAAGAGTTTATGAGTACATGGGGAGCACGAAAAAGCAGAACCATATTTGCATACGTTTCTGTGTATGTGTGTGTGTGTGTGTGTCTGTCTGTGTGTAAAGAAAGTAGGCAAAAGAAAGATGGAAAGGAAATGTACCCAACAGTCCTGAGAGTTGCCTGGGGAGGGAGACTCATGGCAATAGTTCTCAATGGGGGTGGGGGTCTGTCCCCAAGGGGGCATCTGGCAATGTCTGGAAACATCTTTGGTCATCACAGCTAGAGGAAGGCTACTGGTATCTAGTGGGTAGAGACCAGGGATATTGCTGAAAGTCCTCCAGTGCACATGACATCCCCACAACAGAGAATTATTTGGTCCCAAATGTCAGTAGTGCCTCAGGAGGGAACTCTGTTCTACATTACTCATATATACTCATATATATATATAACTGTTCTACGTTACTCATATATATATGAAAAGTTAAATACAGTTGTTGAAGGTGATAGATGTGCAAACCTTCTCAACTGATTCACAACATTAGTCAGAACAGAAGCAGGATGCATGACTGTCTGTGGACTGACCTTGACTTTTCTCTTTCTGTCACATCCCACAGGTCCTGGGCCAAAGAAATGGGGTCTGATTGGGCTAGCGCTGCCAGGCTGCTACTCGTCATACCTCATCTAAATGGAATCATTCAGTATCTGTCTTTTCTGACTGGCTATTTCAGTTAGCATTATGTCCTCTAGGTTTCCCATGCTGTCTCATCCATTGATTCAGCTCTTCTGTCTGAATCCATCTAGAATCCGACTACTTCCTGATATCCTGCTGTGGTCTCCTCCCATCTCTGCTGCCACACTCACTTTTTCTTTACCTGTGTGGACACATTCTCAAGCTCCTGGGTCTCTGACTACTGGGTGGGTTTAACTGAGGGAATTTGATCAGAGCACTCACTCCTTGAATTCCCTCCCTGTGGAGTTGATGTGGGGCAGCCATCAATGGCCAGCCCCGATAGGCACTGCGGTTGGCCCAGGGTACCACACTCCTCCTCCCTTGTGAATTCCTACTCTCTGCCTGGGCCTGTGTAAGTTGCTCCTTCATTAAGCGCTCTTCAGACTTTCCTATTAGATGGGGCCATCTGTGTCCTGCCAGGCCTCCGATGGGCCACCCCCAACTCACTCTTTATATATCAGCCTAGTAGTGTCTCTGACACACTCAGGTCACATGGAGCCTCTCTTCTTCCGCAACCTTGCGACAGATTTTTTTTTTTTTTTTTTTTGAGACAGTTTTGCCGTGCTCTGTTACCCAGGCTGGAGTGCAGTGGTGTGACCTCGGCTCACTGCAACCTCTGCCTCCCAGGTTCAAGTGATTCTCCTTCCTCAGCCTCTTGAGTAGCTGGTATTTCAGGCACACAACACCACAGCAGTTTTTGCATTTTTAGTAGAGATGGGGTTTTGCCATGTTGGCCAGGCTAGTCTCAAATTCATGACCTCAAGTGATTTACCTGCCTTGGCCTCCCAAAGAGCTGGGATTACAGGTGTGAGCCACCATGCCCAGCCTTTGCGACAGCTTTAACCTAATTCAGGATGATGTTCCCTCAACTCTTCCCCTGCCAAACCAGGCCCTGAAAGCCTCTGACCGCATCGCCTTCCTCTCTCCTCCTTGCCCATTTAGTCACACCAGCTTCCAGCAGATTTCTAGTCACACCAAGACTGTTTCTGTCTCTAGGCATGTGTGTTCGGTGTGTGTCCATCTGGAAGCCTCTCCCCCAATATCCTCGTGGCCATCAGGGCTCCCTCACTTGATTCAGATCCTTGCTTAGACAGGTCTTCCCAATCTCCCTGTCTAAATAGTCACAATCCCACCTCTAACCCCTTAACAAGCTTTATTTTTCTTCCTACTCATCACTAGCTGCCCACTCTGTTCTCCCAGTGAGCACACAATGCTGTATCCCCAGCACCTCAAACAGGAACCTCCTGCGTGACAACCACTCAGTAGAGAGCTGCTGAATGAGCAAACCTGCAGAGATGCACAGAAAACATGCTGGAGGGAGCACACGAAACACAAACACTTCTGCCATGTCACGGCTTATGGGACAGTTGTGGGTAGTTTCATTCTCTTTTCCAAGTTTAAACAATATTATTGGTAATAAAAACTGCTGGCAGAGTGCTCAAACCTATTCAAACTGCTGAAATCTGCATTTCTTTGCAGGAGAGAAGACCAGGCCATTATGGGGGCAACCTGTCCCACCTCCTCTGGCCCCTAAAGGCCCAGCAGCATCTTCAAACCATGAGGCAGACAGACTTTGAAATGCAAAATCAAGATTCCTAAGTTGAGAAAAATATCAAGTTCTCCTTTTGCAAACTATACAAACTAAAGCTTGACAAAAATCTGGTTGGTTGGGATCTGCAGCAGCCCAGGACATCCATGTGAGGAGGCAGGGCACACCGCCATTTTGTGGAAGGGGCCACTTTTACATCCACAGAAAGGGAGCAAAGGTTAAAGGCAGGTGAACACCCTGCTTTGTGGCCAGCATGCCCTCCTGGTGCCTGGTTCTACTATCTGTGTGGTCCTGGCTCAGTCAGTGTGAACTCAAAGCTCACTGGCTCCCCCCGAACACTTGTCTGCGAGCAAAAAGCAGGGTCTCAACAGCAGGCCCTCACACCTACTCCAGTCTGATGGCGCAGGGCCCACTTCAGAGGCCCTCTCATTTAACCTGCACAATAGTCCTGACTTCTATGGGTCCCCCACATGAGCCAGCAGCACAGGCAGGTGGGGATACTGTAGTCACAATAGGTGGGCAAGGGGTGGGGGTTCACAGCCAGCTGACCTGTCCTTTACCCAGGTTCACACCAGAGCACCAGCTGATCCAGAAGTCAAAAGTCAGCAGATTCCCTGGTGATCCTTCAGCTGAGCACACAGCACCATGGGGTCCCCCTGGCAGGAGTCTGTCTGTAACCAAACCCTGGGCCTGGCTCATCCCATATCAGTACAGGGCCAAAGAAATGGGGTCCGACTGGGCTAGCACAACCAGGCTGCTACACCTCATACCTCATCTAAGTGGAATCATTCAGTATTTGTCTTGTGACTGGCTATTTCACTTGGCATTATGTCCTCTAGGTTTCCCATGCTGTCCGATGTGACCGAATTTCCTCCCTTTTTAAGGCTAATATTCCACACTGTTTTGATGAGCATGTTATAGATTTGTAGTAAGTTTTGAAATTGATTTGTTTTTGTTCAAGATTGCTGGCTCCAGGGAACATCTTGTAACTAACCCCCTCTGCCCTGAACCCTTTGCAGCAGAAGTAGCAGGAGGTGAAGGGGCTCAGCTCCCAGCTGAGAAGGAAGCAACTGGGAGAGCAGGGTAGGGGTGTCTATGCATTGGCCTTCTTCCTGGACACCCATCAGTAAAGGCCAGAACCTTCATGACAAGAGGTGTCTGATGCCATGTGCTGTCTCTCCTGGGGTGCCTCTCTGGGCTCAAAGAGCTAGGTTTCTATGGGTGTACACTCAGGCCACAAAATCTTGGTGAAGATTGTGATCCAGAGACTAAGTGATACAGTAGCTAGAATTAGGGCCCTTACAGCTATCAGTATAAATGATCATGCCCATCTAAGGTGTGCACAGTGTGCAGGGCAACAGGTGGACTGCCTTGGGGGGTCCAGGGGCAGCCTGTGTACAGCAGTGCCAACCTTGGATGGGAGGGCATCCTCAGGCAGGCAACAAAGGTCCCTCAGGACAGACCTAGCCCTTGGCCACTATCCTCCAGGCAGGGAGCCCTCAGAGGGCCTGGCAGAGGAGCAAGGAGTCATGGGAGATGCTGACACTGAAGAAATGGGCCTCACTAGAGGGGTGAGAAGGACTGTTGGCTGAGGGCAGGGCAGGGTGTGTTGGATATTGCCCCAGCACTGCAGCCCTCACCTCATTACCACAGTAATTCTGCTTTCATATCACTATCATTCTCATCGAGGAAAGAAGAGCCCTGGACCTCCAAGAGTTCCCATGCAGAGCCAGGATCTGAACCTAGGTTAGGCCAGCTTCAGAGCCCACATTCTCTCCTCCTCCCCCAAAAGCCCTGCTGTCAGCAGCTAAGCAAGTGGCACACTGTGCCCTGAAGGCGGTTTCTTTGCAAGGCCTGGGCAGGCAGAGCCTCACCTGGAGATGCCTGTGAAAGACCCAAGGGTTCAGGAGTCAACCACACAACTCCAGACAGGCTCTGCTTGTGGGCCCCTTTGAAGAGGCAGACATTGGACACTCCAGTCCACCAGTGAGCTGTGAGATGGCAACAAGAAAAAGGCACTGCCAAGCCCACAGCAGGATTTTATGAAGAAATGTGCTGCTGTCAAATATACACAGCGGGAAGTGTTTGTTACCAAACAGCTGTGTTTGGAAAGTGGTAACTACTTCCCAGTTAATGGTTCCACATTAGTCAGTGACAACATGGAGTTGTGTCCCCCAGATCTGTGAACAAGCTGCTGCCAGCAAAGCTGACACCCCAGGTCTGGGCAGAGCCACATGCAGCCCCCAGGATGGCATGCCCCAGAGCAGCCGGTAGGTCTTAACTTAGGCTCTCAGGGGAGCTAGGTGTTAACAACCTGCATTTAATTTGGTGGTGGTAACTGGTGCTCAGCAAAGGTTTCTGGGTGAAGCAAACACAGGAGCCAGCGGGAACCACCCTAGACTCAGCATATGCAGGGTCTAGAATGAGCTCAGTGGCTCGAGGCTACCTGAGGCACACTTGGCACCTGCAGAGCTGCCTCCTGGAAGCAGATCTGTGGGTAGGCAGTGTGGCTGTGGGTAGGGAGTGTCTGCTGCTTAAGGGGTCTCTCTTAGATTCAAGACAGTATGTCATTTCTGAGAACCAAGGAACTCAGCCTGGGAATGCAACAAACAGAAAAGCTGGCAGAAACTGAGGCTGATGGATATTGGGGGTTGTCTGGGGATACTGACATCAATGGTGCAGATAGCCCAAGGCAGCCTCCATCCCTGCTACTGGGTGGGGATGGCTGGGTCAACTGGTCCACCTACCCTGGACCATCACAGATGACCAAAATGACCTGGCAAGGGGGCATTCATGGTTAAGAGCAAAATGGCAAACTATGAGTGTGGACAGGGTGTGGGGGACAGTGCAGCAACTGGGCCAGTGTGAGATTGCCCAGGGCTGATGTCTGGCTCTGTCACTCAGCTCTGTGTGACCCTCAGACCAGGTTCCCAGATGCAAAGTAGAAGGGGCATGATCCCACCTCTGGGGCCTGGAGTGCCTGGTCTTGAAAGCACACAATCAACAGGGCATGTGTACTGGAGTTGGGAAGAAATACAGGCAGGGCATCCTAAGTCCAAATATCTAAAATCCAAATTATTCCAAAATCTGAAACTTTGGTGCTTAAAGGAAATGCTCATTGGAGCATTTTGGTTTTTTGTTTTGTTTTTTTTGAGAGGGAGTTTTGGTCTTTCGCCCAGGCTGGAGTGAAGTGACACCATCTCAGCTCACGGCAACCTCCGCCTCCCCAGTTCAAGCGATTCTCCTGCCTCAACCTCCTGATTAACTGGGATTACAGATGTGCGCCACCACGCCTGGATAATTTTTGTATTTTTAGTAGAGACAAGTTTTCGCCATGTTGGCCAGGCTGGTCTTGAACTCCTGACCTCAGGTGATCCACCCGCCTCAGTCTCCCAAAGTGCTAGGATTACAGGCGTGAGCCACCACGCCCAGCCTCATCAGAGCATTTGGGATTTCAGATTTTTGGCTTAGCATGATGGTTCAGCCAGGTAAATATAATGCAAATATTCTAAGATCTGAAAAAAGCCAAAATCCAAACCCCTTCTGGTCCCAAGCATTTTGTATAAAGGATATTCAACCTGTACTAGACCCAAGACAGCTAGTTTTAGGGTGGTAGAATTGTGGTTACCTCCCTCCAACTTTTGATTTTGACAGAAATACTGTTTCCTACTTCTAAAAAATTCATCAAGAGAAGGGGCAGGCTACAATAACAGCATTCTGTGTCTAGTGCTGAGCTAAACACTTTACATGCACTGGCTCCTTCAAATTCAACATAAAGCCATTTAGCGGGGAAGTGGAGGGTGGGTGGGTGGGGCCTGTATCACCACTCAACTCTCCTCCCACCCAAACCTGCTGTCCCTCCCCACTTCCCTTGCACAGGTGCCAATTCCTAATCAACATTTTGTACCCAAAATTCCATCTCGGCATCTGCTTCTTGAGAAGGTAAAGAAGGGTCTGAGCTCACTACTGGGGACCACCAGATCCTGGTCAAAGCTGACTACAGCTGGAGGGGGCTGTATGGCTGCTTGAGGATGCACTTGAACAGAAGGACACTAGAGGTGAGGGAGGACAGGACAATGGTTACTAGTGTCTGTTCCACTGATGTGTGTGTGGGCTCTTGCAGTGGGCTGTGCTGCTCCCAAAAGAGGGAAGGGGGAAAGTTCCCAAAGCAATGGTGAGCCCAACAGAGTTCATATCAGCCACTGCCCCTCAGGCCCACAGACAGCTTCAGCAGTGAGGACATGCTGGTTGGGGTTTATTAAGATCCAGGTCCACCAGGGTGCAGAAGGCCTGAGGTACAGAGGTAAGGTCTACTGCCAAGTGCAGGCTGAGCAGTGAGCAAGCCAGGCTCCAGTGTGGCACCAATAGCCAGGGAGCTGGCCGTCGTTTGCCAGCATGCACTGCACCTTGAACTACAGACCAAAGCCCCAGATGATGAGACTCCCTCCCTCCCAGACCTGTGTCACCTGCTGTGCCCTGAGTAAATCAACCAAGCCACATGAGAATGGTGGTCACTGTGGGGACAGAGCACTTACCTTCTTGGACCCCTGTATCTAGTCCCCCAAGCAGAATTCTGTGAAGTGCCACTTCCTGCACATAGCCAGTGCCAAGCCAGGCCCCATCTCTTGGCCAACTGTCCATTCTGGTTCTTCAAACATTCCACAGAGGATGCTGGGGGGAACCAGCAGGAGATCTCTAGGAGGAGGACCTGAATGAGTCCTCACAGCAAGACCCTAAAGGTCACCCCTGCTTGCCCAGCACACCTGGCTCTCTCTGGCCCTCGCCCACACCAATGCCAGCCCAGAATGGCCACCTTCCTGGGCTGTTTGCTCTGTCTGGGTGCTCTTCCTTCCTTCCAGACCAATGCTGTCCCCTACAATACAGGTCTCAGCATAAAAGGTGTCTTCACAGAGGCACAGCAGCACCCTCACCCCTCTATGCACCCCGTTGTTTTCTCTGTGGTATTGGTCAAATGAGACTTGCTTTACTCATCTGCATGTTTTATTTATTATTTATTATTTTTATTTTTGAGATGGAGCCTCGTTCTGTCGCCCAGGCTGAAGTGCAGTGGCACAGTCGCGGCTCACTGCAACCTCTGCCTCCTGGGTTCAAGCAATTCTCATGCCTCAGCCTCCCGAGTAGCTGGGACTACAGGTATGTGCCACCACGCCTGGCTAACTTTTGTATTTTTAGTAGAGACGGGGACTCACCAGGTTGGTCTCAAACTCCTGACCTCAGGTGATCCCCCTGCCTCGGCCTCCCAAAGTGCTGGGATTACAGGTGTGAGCCACCATGCCCGGCCATCTGCATGTTTTTAAGTCTGCTTCCCCCTTAGAATGTAGCTACATGGGGCAGGACAACGACCAGGACACTCCCCAACACCTCCTGGGTGAGTGAGGAGAGACTGAAGGAAAATAAAGTCACCCCTACTATTTAGGCCCTGCCCAGGTCACATTACCTCCCCAAATCTAAACGCCAGCAGAAGAGGTCTGGCTGGGAAGCCCCTGGAAGCACTTAAGCCTGGGGCACAGCTGTTAAGGATCGCTATATCATCTGCTTTCCAGAAAGAGCTGGAGGAGGCTATTAGCACCTAACCCCCATAAAGCAGAGGCTGTGAAGATGGTTTCGGCAGCTGCATCAGAGAGAAGAGCCCAGGGGCAGGGTATGGTGAGGAGGCCCCTGCAAGATGCAGCTGGAGAGACGGGGCCTAGGGCAAGCAAGGCCGGAACACAGGGCCTCCTCTAGGGCACCTGGAAGACGGGCATGCTGTCGCTGAGATGATGGGTGAATGGCAGGGGTGAGGGAGCACGACATCAGAGTTTGAGTCACTGCACAGCCCTCACAGGAAAGAGTAGTTGAGCTTATGAAATCCTTATCCCTCACCCCACAGCCTATCCCTGAGGCTGTGAGGCCCACTACACTCCTCCCTCCATTCCTGGCTGTGACCCTGGGCCCTCACCACTGGGTTCCCTGGCAAGCTGGCTCACTCCTGGGGCTGGCCCTGCCTCCTGCAGCTCTCTTGCCCATCCCTCCCATGTGCTGCTACTGTGAAGCTCCAATCTGTCTTGGCTCTGCCCACCAACCTTCAAAGATGCTCGGCTGCCTGGGAAAATCCAAGCCCCCTTGGCCTGGCAGCCCACTCACCCGGTGGGTCTTGCTGTAGGTGTAGAGGAAGGCCAGACGGTAGAGACTCTTATAGTGCTGGGGGAAGCGACTCAGGCACAGGCGGAAGGAGGCAATGCACTGCTCTGTGAGAAACTGCCGCTGCTCCTCAGCACCAGCCGGCAGCCCCTGGGGGAAGGCCACTGGCTCCCCTGGGAGGTCCCCTCTCTTCTTCCCATCCCACAGGGTGGGTATGGATGCTGAGGGCTTGCCAGGGATGCAAGCAGAGGCTGGGGGTTCTGCAACAGGCTTCTGGACACCTTGCTCTGCAGCCCGGAAACCTTCTGTACTCTCCAATGGCTCCTCATTTTTTCCTACAGTTGAGAAGGAAAAGAAAGTCACCTTGGTTTTAGGCCCTGTCCACGTAGTGGTCTACCACCAGCGACGGAGGCGCCTCGGTGAGGTGACCAGATGGCTGGACCAATGCCCTTGCTGAGTGGATGCTGGACCCAGCAGCAGGAGGCACAGGGCCCGGTGCTGGCTCTGCCCCAACAGAGGTCTCCTGCTCCATGAAAGAGGCTATCCCAGCTGGCATGCAGTGGGGGACCCAGAAGCTACAGAGTGGGAGTTATGGGCTGGGCTCTGGGTCTTCCCCTCTGAACGGTGGCACAGGCTGTCCCACCTCTGGGGCTGGGGCATGGGGAAGCAGCCCACAAAGGGCAGGTGTTGCCACCACCATCATCAAATAAAACACAGCCAGGGTTCACAAAGCAGCACACCTGCTCCCCTGCTCAGTGCTCGGCCCACTGCCTGCCCCACTGCCTGCCCCAAATCCCTCTCCAGGGTTACTGCTGCTGTGAGTGAGCCAAGTGCTCCCACATGGGCCCTCAGGTGGCATGAGCCCAGCTCCTGAACACCCAGCCTTGCTCCACCAGGGGCCATGGGGCAGCAGTTCACATCAAGATAGCCAGGCTGGGTGGTGGAGCTGCAGGGCTGGCCCCAGGATGATGACAGTAGCCTGGGTGACTTTGGGCTATATACCCGGAGGTGCAGGCTCCTTGGCTACAGAAAAAGAAAGCTGTCTGGCCAGGGAGGGTGGGACAGATGGAAAGGGCTGGGGAGCAAGGGACAAAGGCAAGGGGTCCTGTGGTCTGTGGCTCCTTAGGCACCCAGGAGCATGGCACACACCCTGCGCAGCTTGCCTGGAGGAAGCCAGAGAAGCAGCCAGCAGCACCAGTTCTGAGGTGGTGTGCTATGGCTGAGCCCTCTCCCTATTGTAGTAGTGGCCTGGAGACAGCTGGGGCCTGCTGGGGCAGGGCCGAGTGGGCAACAACCAAGGCCCCCAGTTCTCCACATGCTAAGTCGAAGCCTATCTGCAGACATCAGGTGTGTGGCCAGCTTGCCCACCATCACTATTCTCGTTGAGGAAAGAATCTGAGCATTCACTCCCTATGCTCCCCTCAGCCACCTGCTATTAGTCTGATCTTCCCTCTCTGCTCCCCTGCAGCCCAACCCACGGCTCTCCCTCAGTGTCCTTGCCTCTCCACCATCACTCCTTCTCCCGGAGCCACTGCCCTTCTCCCTCCCTTGCATCGCTGCCCCCAGTGGCGTTGGCAAAGAAAAGCCGTAAGAGCATCTCCCCTCCCCCAGGCCCAGAGCCTACCACGGGCTGCCCCTCCCCCCACTCTTTGAAGTGGCCCTAATGACTGAATGCCAGGAGGTCCTAGCTCCTTCCACACTACACTGTCTTCTCATGTGAGCTCAAGAAGTTGCCTGCGTCCCACAGCTTAGGGCTGGCATCCGTCTTACAGAGGATACCATCACTTTATTAAAAAATGTGCCAGGTTTCCAATGTGTTCAAAATGTGGCTCACCAAACAGTGTAAGCCATAATAATGCTGGGATCAGCCCTGTGCTAGGCACGGGGGAGACAGAGGAAGCAGATGATGATGCAGGCCTCTCAGCGGTTCACATCAGGCACTGAGAGCTTGGACACAAAGACACACAGAGCACAATTTTCATGGAAAGCAGGCAGAGGGTCAAGAATTCAGCCAGAAATCTTAGAACACATAAAGAGAGAAGAAAACAGCAATCCTAGACTGAGTTAGAAACCTAGCTGCAGGGAAGACCCGCTCGGGCGCCCCTCTCTTGGAGAGAGAGCTATTCTCTTTTCTTTCTTTTGCCTATTAAACCTAACCTCAAACAAACAAACAAACAAACAAACCCGAAGAACAACAACCCAGTGCGGTGGCTCACGCTTGTAATCCCAGTACTTTGGAAGGCTAAGGTGAGAGGACTGCTTGAGGCCAAGAGTTTGAGACCAGCCTGGGGCAACAGAGCAAGACCTCATTTCTACAAAAAACGTAAAAAATTAGGCAGGTGTGGTGCCACCTGTAGTCCCAGCTACTCGGGAGGCTGAGGCAGGAGGATCTCAAGCTCAGGAGGTTGAGGCTGTAGTGAGCCATGACTGCATCACTGTATTCCAGCATGGGCAACAGGGCGAGACCCTGTCTCAGAAACAACAACAATAAAAATCAGTTGCTTAGGGGTCTGGGTGGCCTAAGGGGCCCAGGAGAGATGGGGTGAGCTGCCTTACCCACAGCATCCACTCCTACTGCTGAACTGGCCTCACAGGTCACTACAGCCCTCCATTGCCTTACTGGAAGAAAGAGGGTCAGAAATGCCAACAAGACCACACCACGTTTCCAGGCCAGGACGTCCAATTGTAACCTAACTGCATGAAGATGAGAAAACTTCCTTCTACCAAGAGAAAGCAAGTAAAACGTGTGTTCTGGCTGCTCCAGCCTAGGCCAGTGCCTGACGCAGGCAGGGAAGACTGGCTTGGAATGCCTGTGGTGCGTACGCCAAGGCCAACAGAGCACAGGAGCCATCTGATCCACATCAGTCCATGGAAGTCCTAAGAAGAATGAGGCACAGACATGCCTCCAGCTGACCCTCTGGACTGATGTGTAATGATGGCCCAGTGAACTCAGGGGGCCTGGTTATGGAAGAGCCTGACCCGCAGGTGGCTACACATCTTGGCAAGACACCAACAGCTGAGAGGCCCAGACGGAAATATGCCCCAGCAGGGACCTCAAGTCTGTCTCTTTTGACTTCTGAGATCGTCTTACTCAAACTCTACTGGTCTGAGAAAAAAGCCCAGTGAGGGTGCTCTCCACAAAGGGCGGGCAGGCAAGATGGGCAGGAAGCTGGGCACTGGCAGGTCAACTGCCCCCAGGGCGGGCCCCCCCCAACCATTTATCATCCCATCCTGCGTGTGGTACACGGGCATCGTCACTAGACCTCTACTTGACCAGGAAGGGGCAGATGTGGCCAGTCTGGCACGCCCTTGTGTCCACTGCCTGGATCACAACAGGTGGTCGTCAACTCTGCTTTGGGTTTTACCCTCTTGCCCTCAGAATGATATAGAAGAGTGAGCTTGTGTTTAAGTGATGAAACTGTGGACAACTTTCTTCTAGATTAAATAAATAAGTCTTTACTCTTGCGACCTTCGTATTTTAGACTTTTTTTTTTTTTTTTTTGAAGCTCTGCCCCCTGCAAAGGTGAGCTTCAGCTAGCTGCAACAGTCACTTCTGGGAAAGGCTCTTTCCTCAAGGCACCTCGGTCAAGGCCAGAGTGGAGAAAGACAGCTTCTGGAGAATTAAAGGAAGGAGGCTGGTCCTTGGGCAGTGTGACAGCTTGTGTCTGCTAGACATGGTGGGAGGGAGCGCATCTCAGTGCCAGGCAGGATGTGGCTGTCAGATCTGTTTCTGCTTTCCCTTGGTACCCAGTGCGTGGTACAGATCTAGACCTGTTGTGCCCCGCTGCTTGATAACAAATACAAAACGTATGAGCGAGGGCCTGTACCCCATAACATTAATGACGGAGGAAGCAGCAGGCTGGTGATAGGACTCTCCATGAGGGCGTGCTGGGAAGGCAAGGGATGTGGAGCACACTGGGGCCCGCACCGAACACTGCCTAGGCACTGCTGTCCTGGCTTTCTGCAGAGAGGCCAAAGGCTGCTCAAGCACTGCAGACTGTGATGGCCAGGCTACTACCCAATGGCAGTCCAGGGGAGTGCGTGTTAGAGACCACCACTCACCAAGACCAGGCCTGGAGGAGTGCTCTGCTCCCAGAACTGTGTGCTGGCAGTGGGCATGAGAAGCATTCCCTGCCATACCTGCTCTCCCAGCAGGAAGTTGATCAACTTCACCACCATGGTTACCAAGAAAAGATGGACTTAGAGAGGAGGAACATGGCCATGGAAGCAAGAGGTTTCATTTCATGCTTATCAGCTATTGTGGTGACCTTTGGTCCTACCCTAACCTTCTTCACCAATGGCCAACCCCACAAACTGTCTGCTTAAGCCACTGGCTCTAATGGAAGGAGGGAAGAGGCAGGACACTCTTCATGAGTCTAGAAGGGCCTGTATAGGCTGTGCCAGACCAAAGCCAACTCACTCTCTGCTTCGTTCCCCCAACACCCATGTCCCCTTCCTCATGTAAGTGGGAGAGAAGTTCATGATGACACAATAGCATCCACAGCAGTCACGGCTTGACAGGCCACAGAGCACACATGGTGGTCTTACTTGTCTAATAAGTTTAAAAATCTTATTTTTAAGACCAGAAATGCTGTATTAGAGTGTTAAGAGTGTAAGTTACCTTTTTCCTTCCCATTTCAAACTTCCTACAGTGTGTTTATGTCAGTTACAGAATGTCAACGCTGGCTGGCGACAGCATAGTGACTGCCTGGTGAGAGAGTGGGGTGGTGGCCTCATCTCTCTATGAGCACCAGATACAAGTAAATCCACATGGTAAGTCCTCCATTCTGTGCCCTCTTATCTAGTGTCTCTACCAGGTGTCCCCTAATGCGGATACTTCCAACCTACTGGGGATGTGGTCTCATGCCCTTTTAAGTCCAGCCAGGGGAGGCTGGCAGGGAGCAGAGAGCTGGGAGAGATCTTCCTTAGTGTAAACGGCTCTGGCTCCACTGCCACACCTATGTGTGAGCTCCCATCCAGGGCTTGCTCTGAGACTTGCTGGGACAAGGCCTGGGTCCCTCAGGGAGGCAGTTTATCACCAATGTTTTTCCCCATCCATCCATCCCACCTGGAGAGGCAGCATGGGGTAATGGTTAAGGGTGTAGACTGAGAGGGCAAATTCCAGACCTTCTCTGAATCTCAGATTCTTCAGCTATAAAATGGGAATAGTCATTATGCTTTTTCTCTAGGGTGCTTGGGAGAACCAAATGAATTAACACAGTGCCCAGCACAGAAAAGAGTACAGGGCTGGGTTGTTGTTATTACTGTTTGAGAAACACCTGTAAGTCCTGGCCCTGGCCAGAGTGGGAAAGCTCTCAAATCCACAGCTGACCAGCCACAGCTCAGAGTGGGGCCAGGAAAGCCCCAGCCTGCCTGTGATCTCCCAGTAAGCCCAGATGTGGGGCTCTGCCAACTGATTTCTACAAACGTGGCCTAGACCCCCCAGGAGAGCTGGGCATACCCCCAGGCTTAAATCAGGGCCCTGTGCCCCCCACCCCCAAAAAAGGGAGATTTTTCCTGAAGACCTCATATGATTCAGACTAAAAAGAAAACACATTTGTGACATTTAGGATCCAAAGACTTAAAATAACCATTAACCAAGAAAAAAAAACAGAGCACACTGATGTCACAGACATAGCTTTCCCGGGCTGGGCTGTGAGGGTCATAACAACAAGAAGAAGCATCCCTGAGCGCATGTGGTGCTGGGCTCTGTGCGCACCCTCAGGAGCTGCCTCCCTCAACCCTCACAACCCCAGGGAGGGCACTGCGACCATTCCCATCCTACAGGGAGAAAAACGGAGGCCCAGAGAGTAAGCGACTTGCCCAGCCAAGGTCCCTGGGCCACAAAGCCTTCAGCTCTGCCCAGATTGCCACAAGACATCAAAGTGGTTCTAATTTACCGAGTTAGAGCTTCATACCTCTTTCTTCTGTGGCCCCCTGAAGGTCTTTACCCGTCCCTCCTGCTTGGGAACTGAGAACCGGCAGCCTCTTCTCTGTGTAGGCTTTCCTGGAACCCTCCAGTAAGCTGGTGGGCTCATTAAAGAAGTCCTGCGTTGAGCTGGAGTCTGAGAGTGCTACAGCTGTGCTGTCCTGGCTTCGGTCTAAGGGGAGAAGGAGGAAGACAGGGCGAGAGCATTAACCTACACCACCTCCAACACAGGGGGCCTCCCTATGGTGAGTCTCCCTGCCAGTGGCCTGCGGACTGCCTTGCAGGAGATGGCCTGAACACAGCCATTCAACACTGCTGGGCCCAACCCATCCCAGAGGCCACGGAGAGACTCACCAAAGGCACCAATCTCCATGGTCAGCCCTCCTGGTGTTCCTCCAAACAGTGGTATTCTGGTAAATATTTAACAACTGGCTCTCAGGGAAAAAGAAAGCCCTGATTAATAGCACTTACTGATTTCTGGAGTGTAAATATTCCCACCATGGCAATTTTCAAGTTACCAACGTGCTGTTGTCAAATGTGGAGTTAGGAAGAGATGCACAGTAGCCATTATTATGTAGTTTTTCTACCATATAAATATGACAGAAATAAATGAAGTGGGAAAAAATTCAGGAAACATTTTTAACCTGTTAGTAAAAGCCAGGTGTGATCTGGAAGAACTCTAGGAGCCACAGAGTTCTGTGGATCTCTGGGAGCCACAGATGTAAAAGGAGTTTGTACTCAGTCACTAGCTGCTGTCTTCAGACCTTCACGGATGCTCATGAGAGAGAATAGGGGAGGGGCAAGGAGGGAAGTTGAGGAAACCTTCCTGGGAGTAGTGCAGACCTGGAGGGGAGGAGTGAGTGGTTGCTGCTATGGAAAAGGTACAAAGCCTGCCTGGAGGAACCGAAGCCTTCAGGCATGGAGGCAGGGGAGGAAACCTTGTTGCCTCCAGGGTACAGGTGAAGACCCACTGCAGCTGGGGAAGGGAAAAGGAAAAACCTTCTATTCTAAGGGAGGGGCAGGAAATCATCTAGAGTCCAAACATTAGAGGTCTCCCACCACTGAAGGAGGGGCAGAATCACGGAGAAAGCACCACCCCTGAGATGCAGGGACACAGAGTCCACCTAAGTCTGAGGCTGGGACCAAGACAACAGAGAACTACCCCCTGTCCCCAACCCTAGGCTGGCATGCACTGAGTAACAAGCAAGGCAGTCTACTGCAGGGAGGAGGCAAGAGCATGGAGGAGTACCCTCCCTGATGTACACACAAAGGCCTAAGGCTGAAGGCAGAACTGGAATGTGGGGAAAAACCTTGTGGCAAACAAGCTCCCCTACTAAGCACAAGGTAACATGAGAGGAATTTGAGCTTGGGAGGTCGAGGCTGCAGTGAGCTATGATTGCACCACTGGGGCACAGAACCATAGTAACAACAAAACCCAAGCCAGCTCAATTTCTGACTAGCCTAACTCAACTTTCCTTACTAAAAGCCTAGAAACAAAAGATGGAAGCCTATTCCAAGCATACATATTACTTATTTCAGTCTCTTCTGTCCTATACATGATATCTGTTATTCAATGTAAAAATTACAAGACGCATACAGAAAGAAACAAAAAAGTAAATCGTCAAGAGACAAATCAATCAGCAGAGCCAGACTCACAGATAACCCAGATATTGGAACTACATGTCAGGGAATTTAAAATAACTAAGATTAATATGATTCATAAATATGATTAGTATGTCAAAGGCTGTACTGGAAAAGCTGAACAACATGCACGAACAGACAGGAAATTTCAGCAGTGAGATTAAAAAAAGCAAGAGTCAAATGCAAAGGCTAGAGATAAAAAATACAGTAACAGAGATGAAGAGTGCCTTTCCCAGACACTGCAGCCAACCTGACACAGCTGAGGAGGAAAAGGAAATCAAAACTTGAAAACAGGTCACTAGAAATACCGACAATCTCCAACTTACAATGGTTCAACTTAAAATTTTTTTGACTTGGGCCGGGCGCGGTGGCTCAAGCCTGTAATCCCAGCACTTTGGGAGGCCGAGACGGGTGGATCACAAGGTCAGGAGATCGAGACCATCCTGGCTAACACAGTGAAACCCCGTCTCTACTAAAAAATACAAAAAACTAGCCAGGCGAGCTGGCGGGCGCCTGTGGTCCCAGCTACTCGGGAGGCTGAGGCAGGAGAATGGCGTGAACCCGGGAGGCGGAGCTTGCAGTGAGCTGAGATCAGGCCACTGCACTCCAGCCTGGGCGACAGAGCGAGACTCCGTCTCAAAAAAAAAAAAAAAAAAAAAAAAATTTTTGACTTTACAATGGTGCAAAAGTGATATGCATTCAGTAGAAACTACACTTCAAATTTTAAATTTTGATCTTTTCCCAAGCTAGTGATATGCAGTACAATACTATTGCATGAGATATTCAACACTTTATCATGAAATAGGCTTTGTGCTATAACAGCAGTCCCCAACCTTTTTGGCACCAGGAAGACAATTTTTGGAAGACAATTTTCCACAGACCAAGAGGGTTGGAGGGGGATAGTTTCAGGATAAAACTATTCTCTGGCATTAGATTCTTGCGAGGAGCACAAAACCTAGATCCCTCCACATGTGCAGTTCACAATAGGGTTCATGCTCCTATGAGAATCTATGGAACGCCTGCCACTGATCGGACAGGAGCCAGGGTTCAGGTGGTAGTGCTTGCCTGCCTGCTGCTCACCTCCTGCTGTGCGGCCCAGTTCCTAACCGGCCACGGACAGGTACCAGTCTGTGACCTGGGGGTTGGGGACCTCCGTGTTACATAATTTTGCCCAACTGTAAGCTAACGCAAGTGTTCTGAGCATGTTGTGGTGAGGGTGGGCTAAACTATGATGTTGGTAGGTCAGGTATATTAAATGCATTTCTGACTTAATTTCAACTTATGTTCGTTTTATCAGGAAATAACCCCATTGTAAGTTGAGGAGCATCTGTAATCCAAACCCAGAGAATAACAGTGGGCAAGAGGAATCAGAATAGAGCATCCAAATGATCCAACACGCTAACTGGAGTCACAAAAAGAGATGAGAGAGAAACAGGACAGTAGAAATATTTAAAGACATAATAACTAAGAATTTTCCAAAAATAATAAAAGACATCAAATCACCAAGATTCTCAGAAAACACCAAGCAAGGGAAAACACCCCCACAATTACAAAAAAAAAAAAAAAAAAAAAAAAAAAGAATCACACCTAGGTGGGCCATTTTGAAACTGCTGAAACCCAAAGATACAAAATGTTGAAGGCAGTCAGAGAAAGATACATCAGGTACAGAAAGACAAAGTTAAGAATTACAGCAGACTTCTCATTAGAAATCACACATATCTGACAACATCTTTAAAGTGCTGAAGGAATAAAATAGTCAACTCAGGATTCTATACTCAGTGAAAATACCTCTAAAAATTTCAGGGAAAAAAAAGGTTGGTTTGTTTGTTTTTTCCAGGCAAACAAAAACTGAGGGGATTCATTACCAGCAGATCTGAGTTACAAGAAATGTTAAAGGTAATTTTTCAGGTAGAACGAATATGAGGCCAGATAAAACTTGGATCTACATAAAGAAATTGAGTTCCCCAGAAATGGTTAAAGTTATGGTAAATATAACAGACATTCTTTTTATGTTCAATTTTTCTAAAACATTATTGTTTATTTTCTAAAGCAAAAATAGTAGCAATGTATTGTAGGCTTAGAGCATATGTAAAAGGGAAATGAATGAAAATGAGCACAAAAGATGAGTAGCTCTTCCACTGCCTAGGAAGCAGTGCAGCATCACCTGAAGGCAGACTGCGATGACTTAAAGGTGTATTTTGTTAACCCTAAGGCAACAACTACATTTAAAAAAAAAAAAAGATACTATAATAAACCAAGAGTACAGATAAAATAGAACTTTAAAAAAATTTTTTTTTTGAGACAGGGTCTCACGTCGCCCAGGCTGGAGTGCAATCGCACGATCTCAGCTCATTGCAACCTCTACCTTCCAGGTTCAAGCAATCCTCCTGCCTCAGCCTCCTGAGTAGATGGGACTACAGGCGTGCCCCACCACACCCAGCTAATCTTTTGTATTTTTAGTAGAGATGGGGCGGCCGGGCGTGGTGGCTCATGCCTGTAATCCCAGCACTTTGGGAGGCCAAGGCGCGTGGATCACAAGGTCAGAAGATCGATACCATCCTGGCTAACACAGTGAAACCCCATCTCTACTAAAAAAATACAAAAAATTAGCCAGGCATGGTGGTGGGTGCCTGTAGTCCCAGCTGCTCAGGAGGCTGAGGCAGGAGAATGGTGTGAACCTGGGGGGCGGAGCTTGCAGTGAGCCGAGATCGTGCCACTGCACTCCAGCCTGGGCGACAGAACAAGACTCCATCTCAAAAAAAAAAAAAAAAAAAGAGATGGGGTTTCACCATGTTGGACAGGCTGGTCTCGAACTCCTGACCTCAGGTGATCCACCTACCTCGGCCTCTCAAAGTGCTGGGATTACAGGCGTGAGCCACTACACCTGGCCAAGAACTATTAAAAAATGAAACTTTGTCTTGAACTTTATATATCCTGAGGTGAAGCTCAATAAACTAGCAACCAAGAGAGCTAAGTTCGAGTTCCTCTTGTGCCACTTACTAGCTGTGAGACCGTAAGTGAGTTAAGTCCCTTTCTCACCTAAAAACTGCAACCACATATCATCTCACAGAGGTCCATGCCACACTGGCCTCCTGGGGAACACAAGAAGAAAGGCAGACACGGTCCCCTAGGGTCCACCAACCCTTCACTCAGCTACCTTAAAAGCCTGGTATTGGTCCATGTTTTAGTGCCAATCAGCTCGGTCCTACTGGGAGGGCAGGCATGAGCTGCCTGGTCAGCAAACTTGCAACAACATATAAACTTGTTTTGGCTGGGTGGCTCATGCCTGTAGTCCCAGCACTTTGGGAGGCCAAGGAGGGAGGATTGCTTGAGCCCAGCAGTTCAAGACCAGCCTGGGCAACATAGGGAGATGCCCGTCTGTACAAAAAAAAAAAAAAAAGGCAGGCGTGGCAGTTACTTGGGAGGCTGAGGTGGGAGGGTCACTTGAGCCCAGGAGGTTGAGGCTGCACTGAGCAGTGATCACACCACTGCACTCCACTCTAGCCTGGATAACAGAGCGAGACCCTGTCTTAAAAAAAAAAGCAAAATATAAAGTTGTTTCAAAAAAGTTGAAAGAGTCCAGGCTGATAGAACTGAAATTCTGCTCTGTCACCTACTATCTCTGAGAGCCTCTGTAAATGCCATAATTATTTACACTTCAGTTTCCAGGCATGTAAAACTGTGATAACACAAGCATCCACTTCACAGAACTGTTATGAATAACTAGGTTAATACACATAAAGTGCTTGAATCAGTGCCTAACAAACAGTAAAGGTTCACAAAATGTCAGCTTATCAATATTATTATTTCAGAGAGCCTGGACATGTTTTATCTCTTATGCCTCAAATTTGCCATTACAGCTTTAGGTCTGAATGAACAGAGGGTTTTGTTGATGCCATATTGGAGCCAATACCTAAGCAGCACCATGTAGATGGGGGGGGGGTAACATTGACACAACAGGCCTGTCAAAGTGGGATGGCCCGCACAAAGGATACTGAGGATCAGGTCCGTACTCCAAAGGGTGCCCTGCTGCTCTGGCCTCTTCACCCATGTCTCATCATATAACAGGATTTGGGGACAGTGACCTTGTAGGCATCCCTGCCATAGCCCTTCCTTCCTAGCTGCCTTCGCCATGTCCACTGCCCAGGAACTGATGGATCACCAGTATCAGCTGGGCTGACAGAACAATGAGAAATGAGGACTTGGGACGTGTATAAGACCCCTGAGTGGAGGAGAACGGACCTGACTGGAACCTCTTGTCTCATGCTTGTGAAAGGCTCTTCCCTGACTTACAAAGCCAGAATACAAGGCTCCATGAGCACAGAATGGCCGTTATGAGTAGGCCTGCAGCCCTCACAAAATGTCCCAAACTTGAGTCCCCAGCATGAGGGGATCAAAGAAGAGGTGGGGCAGGCCATTCGCTGTCTGTGTGTAAAGGAAGGATTGGCAACTGGGAGCCTCTAGAGGCTACGCAGGGTCATTGTAGGAGCTGAAGATTTGGGCTCCCAGACCCACATTCCCATTCCAGATCTGCCACTTAGGGGTTGGGTGATCTTGGCCAAATGATTTTGCTGCTCTAGGCCCCCACTTCATGTTTTTTACCGTGATTGCCATAGTCTTCCTACCTCTGTCCCTGACATACATGGGATCCCACAAAGGCGTGGCCTAGTGCCTAGCACACAAGTGACTGCCCTGCAGCATTCACTCTGGCCCTGACAGTGAGAACACCCATGGCTTAGACAATGCTCGTGAGGCCTCAGAGTCTCTGAAAGACAGCAGGATATGCTCCTGCAGTTGACGTCTCCCTGAAAGACAGGCTAGGGCTGGCTCTTCTCAGCCAGCCTGAGACTAGCTGAAGTCACTGCACAGCTCAGCAGCACATCCTGCGGCAAGCTCCGGGAAGCAAGCCTTGCTGGGATGATTTCACCGACTGGCAGGCTGCCCCACGAGCTCACCGGCTTGCAGGCTCTTGGGCTCTGGGCCTAAAGGAATTGCCAATTTGGTGGAATCCCAGCTGTGATCATTATGAAAACTAAGGACTGGTTTAGGCAAGTAGATATTTACTCTCAAAGTGCAAACGCCCTCTTGCTGCAATGTGAAAGAACCACGGATCCAGCCAGCAGGCAGAGAAGGTGGCCAGAACTCCTGCTCCCCTGAGGAACAACCACCAATTGAGTGGGGACTCTGCTGAGCCTCTTAAAATAACATCCACAGCGGTGGAGTAGGACAAGCACAAGCCAAGGGACCTGGCAGGGACAGAGGACTGCTGACTGTACTTTGCCAGGCCCGCCCTGAGCCTCTCAGACACAGATGGGAGAATCTGGAACTGCCAACCATCTGAAAAAACGGAGAGCAGAGACTGGTACTGGCCCTGGGGGGCATTGTAGTGATTCTAGACAAACCCTTGTCTAAGGGGTAATCAAGGTACCTAAGTGGCTCCGAGGAAGGCTCTGCTAATGGGGCTCACCACAGTCTTGGGTGCCACCTGCAGGTCATGATGCTGGGGTGGGCTGTTAGGGCAGAGCTGGAGAGGCAGGGACTATGTACACAGAGATGAGATACCCAGCTGGCCTGTGAAGCAAGCAGGTGGGGGAGGTGCTTGCCAAGGTTCCTGCCCACTCCCAAGGGGGCAGCACCACAGGAAGGAGTCCAGGGATGTGTTATCTCTTCAAATGAGAGCCACCAAAAGGGACTCAAGGCCCAATGCCCGCTTTCTGCTCCTTTCAGATCTTGTGTGTCTGAAAGGGTTGGCACAGCCTATTTTAAATGACCCTGATTTCAAATACTAAAAGTTAACCCAAGGTTTCATACCAAGTTTCAAGCCAGTCAGACTGAAAGAACACCAAGTTTCAATTCTTTCACATCAATAGGGCAAAAGGGATAAATGAAAAAGCTCTTAAAGAATGGCTCTATCTACCTGGGCAGACAGTGCCCCAGCCCCCATTCCTCCTCTTCTGGGGAAGCAAAGTTTCTCTGGTACAGCTGACTGAAGACCTCAGAGAGGCCACAGACAGACAGAAAGACAGACAGACAGACATGAACAGTGGCATAAGTTTGCCAGGAGCATCACAGAGCATGTGAAAAGGACCCTCACCCTGCCACCAGCTGGGCTGCTGTGGATGGGACAGCCCAGGGGCTGAGTGAGTCAAGGTAGGGAGGACAATGTGTTACAGTGCTGGGAAGAAGCTCTTGGAGAACAGAACCCCTGCAGTTGGATAAGCTGGCAGGGCAGGCAGCAGGGAGGGTTGTTTGGACTGCGGTGTGTAGCCCAGAGCCACCCCAATTCCTGAAGCAGGAAGCCCCTGCTCTGGGAGGCCCCTGAAGAGGGGCAGGAGGAAAAGGAAGGATGCTACTGAGTGCTGTCGTCTCCCCACTCCCAGCAGGTCCCTCTGCAAGGTCATCTCTCAGGTTACCAGACCCACAGACAAGGAAGGGCCAGTGCACCCAGGGAAGGCTTCTGGGAGAAGAGGGTCAAAGGCTTCTCTGGGGTGGGACCCCTATCCATCAGCCATGTACCTTTGGGCAAGGAACAACCCTCCCTGAGCCACCATACTCCACCTGCTTCCCGGACAGCTGAACGCAGCCTAGCACCATCATGCACCACTCTCATGCTGCCCAAGTGAACTGGGAAGGCTTTGAGTATGTGTGGAGAGGGGATTCTGGCCTCAGAAACAGCCTACAGGCCTGGCTCCAGTCCCACCTCCTCCATGAAGTTGTCTTTGGGATCCTGTGGCCCTAGGTTCAAATGGTCTGACAGGCAACTTTGTGTGCTAATGGCCTGTGCTGAGCCCTCAGAGGACCAGCTGGGTCTGCCTATGCTCTGCAGAAAAAAGCTGCCAAGCCTGGTGGCAGAGGCATTCTGTTCTCCTGCCTCGCCTAATAGAGCAAGGCCAGATGGGAGAAGTCAGAGTCAGGCTGTTGTTCTGTGGAGGGGCTTTGTGGTGAGGAGGGGGTTCTGGGCCTCCTGGCTCTGAGGCAGAGCAAGAGACAGATGGAAAGCCTCTTTGATGTAGGAGGGCCAGACTTAGCCTAAACTTCCTATGCGGCTGGGTGGAGACAGCCTTCCAAGGAAACAGGCACCCTGGATGGAACCTCCAGGGACTGTCCACAGTGCAGGTATCTAGCCTTGAGTCTCAGGAGCTGAGAGCTGATTTCTTTAGGGAGCTGCTTGGAGGCCAACAGGAAATAAGAATGGCACTAGCAAGCAAGCTATAGGCTGGCCTTGCTCTTTTTTCTCAGAATGTTCTTTTAAAAATCTGCCCACACAAAACCTGCTCATACTAATTAATATTTGTGGCAAGATTATAAATATTTTATTGTTACTGTTAATTACTGGAATGTTTCGTGTCTATGCATCTGGGCCACGCCAGCCTTCCCTCTGAATCCTTAGGGGGATGTGCATCTGCCAGCCAACTGCTTATTAAACCACCTCCCTCTAAGCTCCAGAACCTTCCACTTCCAGGGTAGGATTTGTAGGATCAACTGTAAAGGAATGACAGCTAGCAAAGCAGAGGAAAAGAGACCTGGCTCAGTGACAGAAAGGCTGCCTGTCCCCACTCAGTGTGAGAACAGACTCTGTGTTCTGAGTCCTCCTTGTTCAGGTCTGACTCAGCTCAGATCCCTTGGACAGTCCCAGGATTTCCAGGCCAGCCTAAAAGAGCTCTTTAGTGATAAGATGCAAGTTTCCAGTGTCTCCTTAAGTGTGCTTCCTCCATTTGCTCCAGCAGTAAGACCACAAACAGCTCACCGCCATTTGTTCCATCAGCCTGGGGCACTAAAAGCCTGAGGAAGAAGATGTATGGTTGTGTTACTGCAGCAGCTCTGACTAGTGCCCCAGAAAAGACCACAAATGTCCTGCCGACCAGGAAACAACAGGTTTCTAAGAACTGTAAACTTGGGTGGAATTAATATTTTGAGAAATGTTCTGACTAGACAAAAGTTGCCTCAGTCAATCCTGGCCAGCCACAGGGAAAGAACATGTCCACCAGAAGCAAGCCTGGCCCTGGGAAATCGGGGTGCCCACTGTCAGGCTGAGGAGACTGGATGGATGCCAAAGAAAAGTGATATCAGAAACCTGGGGGTCCCTGAGAGACAGACGGCAGGCAGCAGGTGGGCACGAGGGCATTGTGTGAGGGCCAGGCTGCACCACTTGTCCATTCTTTGCCAGTGCTCACAGGTGAGGGCCAACTGAGCACTGCCAGGCACCTTGAAGCCCTGATATGTGCAGACACTGTGGTGCTGCCCTGAGGGGGCCTGATGCTCAGAGGCCTCATCATGCATCTCTCATCCTGCCCTCTAAGCCAGGAAAGGCACTAACCAGGGAGGCCTTGGGAGGCTTTAAACATTTTCCTGACCAAAGGCAGGTGAGCCGCCTTGATACAAATGCCAGAAGCAGCAAAGCAGTTCTGTAAGGTGTGAGGCTCGCATTCCCCAGCCATCTAGTGAGCCTCCCAAGAAAGCTCTTCAAAGGATGATGGGAGGGAAAATGTGCCTGCCTTAGAGCTCAGAGAGAGAGATCCTGTGACCACATCACTCTCTCTACTGCCCACAGGAAAGAGCCCAACACTCTGAGCCCAAATGCCTTCCCAAGCTCTCTCCCCTCAAACTCTCTTTTTCATCCACCCCAGTCACCTCAGTATCCAAAAGCTGTAGGACTCTCCAACCTCCATGTCTTTGTCCCCATTGCCCTTCACCCAAAATGGGCCCGCAGGCCTCTCTAGAGACTCACCTTCTCCAGGAATTTCTCCCAACCCACCAAACCCCATAACTTGCTCCCGTGTGCCAGCTCATGGCATTCCTCCTTGGCACCAACTACTGCCCCATAATACCATGGGACATCAGATCCAACCTGGGAGGAGGAATCAAGGCACCATCATCTTGACTTTCCCCATGGCACCCTTTTCCATGCCTGGCACACAACAGATGCTTAATAAATGCCATGACCAGCTATCTCCTAAAGAGGTTTTCAAAAAGCTAAGAATGAAGAAGAGAACAAAGGAGGTGACTGGCTCTTCCCTGACAGTCTCCCCTGTCCCCTGCCCCTGTCAGGAACAAGCAAAACAAACTGAGCTCCACTTAGAGTCTCTCCCACTTTGATAAGGTCTGTTTAGGAGCAGCATTCCAACCAGAAACTGACCTCCACTTAGCCCTAGGAGGGGAGGTCACTGAGCAGAGGCCAGGCTGGGCCTGCCTTTTAGGACTGACTGCCATTCACAGCTCCCCACCCTACACAGCCTGGCCCTGGTGGGCTGAAGACACAGGACCCACCTCCATCAGAGCATCAAGGCTACTGTGCACAATTTGCATTTTTACACATTTGTCCTTGTAAAGATAATTTGGTATGTTAGAGTCTGTTGCCTTTGTTGTTTTTTTTTTAAAGCAAGAAAGAGCAAAGCAATGGAAATATAGGACTGGGCCACCTGCTGGAGGTGTAGGCAGGCGGGCAGTGGAGGAGAGGCTACCACTGCATCTGCCTCTGGCCACAACTGGGAAGATAGGCCACCAGCAGAAGCCAAGCGCATCAAACACACTCTCCAAATCACAGGGCCAGCAGACATGAAGGTGCTCCTGGTCACAGGGGTAGCAGGGAGCCGGACTGAGAGCTGAGCATGCGGGTCTGCGCTGTTCCCTGAAGCGAGCCGTGACAGGTGCAAGCAGAAAGACAAAGCCTGGAGAACAGAGTGTGGTCAGGGTTAGGGGCAGCACGGGCAATATTGGTGGAGGCAGCATGGGGTGAACAGGTGAAGATGAGCACAGACGGCACACAACACAGACGGTGACAGCATGGAGGTTGAGGATGGATGGCCACAACAGGGGCTTGGCACAGGGCACCCTGGGCTCTCCAGTAAGGCCCACACCCTACAACCTGGGGCTCAGGGTAGCCTGAGGCTCCTCACTGGCTCTCTCCATGCTGTCAGTGCGACTAGGTAGGCATCACCACCCTTGGGGGATACCAGCCTCCAAGGCTCCCACTCTTCTGACCCTGGCTGCTCCCCCCCGCCAACCCCTCAAGGGAAACACCGACACACCCCTCGGATCTTGGTTAAGCTTTGCCTTCTCGGAAAGGCCTCTTACCCCACCAGGCCCAGATTTCTCTGGGATGAACAAACCCCACCTCTCTGGTGCTGGCATCAGTTGACCCCCAGCCCTCAGCTATGTAACTGACTGATTTGCACCAACCTCCTCTACAGCAGGGACCAGTGCTGTTCTATGCACCTGGCACAGCACCAATGGAACCACCTGAATGGGCATGGCCACAGGTAGGCCAAAGACCCTACAGGAGGCTCAGCCCCAGACTTACCACAGCACAAGGCCTACGGCCTCTGGGGCCTTTTCTGACTCTGGTGTTCTGAGGTGACATGGAGCACGACAGGCAGAGAGCAAGGATTTTAGTCCAAGAGAGCCACTACTGACATATCCCAAAGCGGGGCTGAGCCAGGCCAAGTGACGAACCAAGCCATTCTGTAGTGGCCAAGCTCCCTGGGCCCTCTGCTGAAGGACAAGGGAAACACACAGATTCAGTCTCTGCCAGGCTGGCCAAGCACAGGGCCTTCCTAGTGTCAGTCTCACCTCTGGCTAAGGGTGGAGGGAGATTCAGACCCACTCTCTCGGCTATACCCTGACTATAGCAGGCACTTGTGGATGAGTGCCTACCTGCCCTCAGCTCAGGTTCCTCTTGGGGAAACAAGGGCATGACCACACCTGCAGGGCAGTTATGAAGATGGAGATATGCTACTACCCTGCAGGCACCTGCCCAGAGCCCAGCACAGAGCAAGCACATAGCATTGAGTGGTAGGGCAAAATTACACACAGGCACACACACACACATACACACACACACACATGCATACTGTACACAGGGTAGGGGTAGGTCTTGTTCAAAGATCTCCTTATGTTGTTTGAACATATGTAAAGGGCAATCACTGGGAGCCCCCTGAAGGTCACAATGTGCTCCTTGGATCACCTTGTTTTCCTGGTCAGGAAGCTTCAACACTAAGGATTTCAGCCCTGTGGGCAAATTCCAAGAGATGAATGGAAGGGAGAAGTTAGGCAGGTGGGGAGCACAACCAGCCAGAGCTGCCAGCAGCACAGCCCGGAACAAAGCTTCTCTCTGTTGTTCTCTCTCTTGCTCTCTTTCTCAGCTCGGCCAGAGGTCAGCTGTGAGTGCCCTCCTGGCTGTTCCGTGAAGGGCTGGCTTTGACACCAGGCTGTGGTAGAGTCAGAGTGACCTGAGGGGCCAATTCCCAAGGCTTTTCACCAGAGTTATGCACAGGCTGCAGGATGCTCCCCACCCTAGTGCAGGTGACACAAGGTTGCAGGTGAGGGTGGTTCAGAGAACAAATTTGGGTCCTATGAAGCAGCTATTATCAAATGTCAGACAACCCACATATACCTGGAGATATTTTTCTAAATCTTTTCTAAATCTTAAACCAAATCAGAATTGATCCTAGCTGATTTCTGGTTCTGAAGCAAAGGCATACTAATGTGGGAAGGCAGCTCCAATACAAGGTCTCCTAACCACGCCCAAAGAAAGTCCTGATGCCTGGCTCCCTCTCCCACTGCTGGCAAGTTAATTGTTCTGTGGGGGTGGGAAACTGGGATCCAGAAAGCCCCACGCCCAAGCCCACTCTGGAGCTGCTGCTTCAGAGGACACTACTTCCACCTCTTGTGAGGCCATGCCACTAGCTGGAGAGAGCTGGGGTGCAAACTGAGGGGGACTGGCCCCAGAGCTCAGGCTTTTCCTTCTATGCAGTGCTACCTAGGTCTTGCCCTAGCTCCACCAATGACTTGGAGAACTCCATCTAGGAGCTGGCTGCCATGAGTTGGCACTTTTGTTTAATACTCATGAGGAAGACATTACCTCCATTCAACAGGTGAGGAAATTAAGAAGTGAAGTCCTTTGTCCAAGGTTGCAGAGCACATATTTATTTTGGAGCTGGGACTGGAAATCAGATCCTTTCACCAGGGCCTGCTGTGCACTTGCCTCCCTGTCTGACCTCCTCATCAGACCTCCCCATGACTGCTTCTCCTCAGCTGTACCAGGGCTAGAAGCACCCATCACCTTCCTGGTAGTATGAGGGCTCAGCGGTGGCCCCTCTCCTCCCACAGTAGACCCAAGGCTGGTTTCAGGCCAAGAAGCTGAGTGGAAAGTAGGAGCTACATGTTCTCCTCCCAGGAAGGAGAAGTAGGAACAGAGGTGGGCAGTGTGGCCCCTTGAGGCCACCAGCACATCCCCTGACACCAGCAATCTGCTGCTTCTCCCTGGAGCCTGAGCCTTCCCCTAGAACTAGCATAGCTGCTGAAAGGGCCACTTTAACATTCTAAGATCACAGCTATTTTAGGACCCCAAACATTTTCATGCTGCAGACACTGCTTTCTCTCAGAGGTGAGGCAACTGAGTTCTGAAAGCACTATGCAGCCAGGCCTGGGCAGAGCACACAGGTGGCTAGTGCGGGGCTGGGACTGGGCAAAGGTGGGCCATGGGATCCTGATGGCTTTGTGTCATTGACAGGAATCACTTTGAAAACATTTTTTTAAACAACTGTTCAAAATTGTGCAACCACTGAAACCATATTTGAACTTATTTGTATGGCTCTCTCTGCAAACTTCCAGAACAAAAAACTAGCATGTTGGCACCCAGGACCTGTCATGCCCAGTTGTCATGCCTGAGTGATCTGCAATGGCTCACCAACAGCTTTATGCACACACCTTTGCCAACATGTGACAGCTGGCATCATGGCCCATTTCTGAGGCACTCCTGTCTCCCTCCTTTCCTGCTTCTAGAGGCATACTCAACTCTAATGAGCTGACATCCAAGCACAGTGGTGCATGTGGTGTGAACTCAGTGGGAGCATGCAGAGCTGCAGAGGACAGTGCTTGGGTTCCCCAGCCCAGGTGCATGTGAGCAGGGCCACATGGCATGTGGACAGCCAGGAAAGGCATTCCTCTCCTGAAAACTTTGGCATAGTGCTTCCTCCCAGGAAGCAGCTGGCAAAAACTAATTCCCCGAGCAGGGGTTTGCAGATAGTATGTTTTCTCAATATTCTCAAGAGTAAATGGTTGGGAACATGCTGATTAACTTAACTAAGAAGGGGAGAGAGGATCTTAACAGTGAAAGTCTGCAGAACTGAAGATTGGAGGAGCAGGTTGGTCAGCTCCTCCCACCTCTGCTTAACACTCTGGGGTGGGCAGGGAAGTGCCAATGCTGAGACTGGGAGTAATGACATGAACCTTCTGGGAGGTAAGAGACACAGCACACACTCAGATCCTCAGCCTCTCTCTCAACACGCATGCTGCAAATCCAAACCAAATCCAGGAGGGGACACTGCAGGTCTCCTTTCCTTTCTTGAGAACAGCAAATCCTGCCCCCAGAGAAATGGGAGCACTGGCCCCCTTGTCATCCTTCTTCAGCCTTCTTTAAACCTGCTCTCAAGCCCCACCCACTCAGTTCAGAAAACTGGAGGTAGATGCCCATGCTATACCCAGGAACCCGAGCACTGGGCAGGGGCCTCAGCAGGGCGCTAGAGCAAAGGTGGTGGCCCCCGCCAGACCTGTACTGGGACTGAACTTCAAGGCTACCATGGTGCCCTAGAGTGTCCATTCTTACTCCAAGGAGCCACTCTATAAAGACCACCTGGCAGGAGGCAGAGCACTGGGACCAACTCTACCCACCTACTAGTGTCCCCATGCCTTTGGGAACACAGGGCAAGGCCTGTTTTCCCAAGCCTAAATGAGATGAGTGACATAGGAGTGAGGGCCCAGGTGTCTTTCAGCATTGTCACTACCTCCCAGGACTCCACTTCAGTGGTCCTCTTAAGTCACCAATTTGGCTTATCCCAGCAAGTACCTGTCACTAGCTTATCACTACAAAAATGAGAGAACATGAAGCAATCGAGCTACAGGCCAGCATGCAAGCCTCCTAATGTTAGTAAGGAATGTGGTTGAACAGTCGCCACCTGCCCCATCCCACATGGGATGGCCACACATATGGTCCCAGGTGACCCCATTAACAACTTATTTGGATTCTCAGGGGTGACATACTTAGAATTAGTCACGGCCTTCCCTCAACCGTCAGAAGGACAGAGCAGTAACAATGTACTGCTGAATAATGCAGGTGTCACTAAGCTAGCTGACTGCACCAGGAGCCACTCCAGGAGGCCACAGTCTTCTAACTTCCTTTCAAAGTAGGTATCATGTCCCCATTTTGCAGATAGGAAAAAGAAGGCTCAAAGAGGTGGGATGCCATAGCCTGGCCTGCCCCTCCCCTGGCTCCCAGGTGGGCAAGCTGGCAGGTGGCGACCCTGAGCATGTCTCGGAAGCACAAGAATCACCGTGAATCCATGAGGTTAATGAGCAGCCGCAACATTGCCCGTGTCACCCCAGACCCAGCACCCCCCCTCACCAAAACAAAGCGACAAAATGAGTCGCCCGAGCACCCTCCCCGTGATTGATGTGCCGCCCTGGGCTGGCAGTAGGGAGAACAGGGACTGTACCGTCCGGCGTTGCCTGCTGGTGGGGTTTTTTACATTTGACGTAATCGTGGTCAATCGGAGTGGCTGTGTAAGGTGGGGATGTCAGACCTGGGCCAGAGGAGGAGGGGAGGGAGGCTCCGGGGCCCGGCAGTGTCCCAGCTGAAGAGTGGGAGTCCTCGTCCACCAGGCAGGCCTTCTCCCTGTGGGAACGGAGGTTTGGAACACAGGTCAGAGTCTCCACCTCACATTGAAACAGATGTGTGCTGGCAAGGGTGAGTGTCCTTCCCAGGGCCTGCTGCTCCCATGCACCTCTGGTGGCCCCCACCCCATCTGCCTGGTGTCACAGAGCCCACAGTTGCCCCCACAGCACCCACACAGGCTCTGGCTCCTAACTGGACACTGCCTAATGTTTCTGGCAGGGCGTGACCTGCATCTCTGAATCTCAGGCCCTAGGAGGCTCTCTAGGGGAGCCAATGAGTCTTTCCTCAGAAGCACCCTTGCATCTCTCCATACCAAGTCTATGCCTTCTGTGTGACAGCCTGACAAACTTAAGCCCTGACAAATGGGAAGACAGAAACACATCTGCATTTACTGCATGCTCACACATGTACAAGGATATGTGCTGCAACAAAGTTGAGCAGAAACATCAGAAACACTCTAAATGTCCACTGGAGTGGTTACATAAAACATAGTACATCCATACTATGGTATAGTAAGTAGCCACTAGAAAGAATGAGGTGAATGGGGTACTATCTCCATGGACTGTGCCCAGATCCACTGTCAGGGGAAAAAGTAAACTCTAAAACAATACCATCTATAGTTCATTTTTATAAAATAAAAGAAACCCTACAATTGTATGTGTACATTTAAGTGTTATAAATGTACAGAAAATGATTTAGGAAATTAAACTGTGAAGAGTGGCTAACTCTTGGAAAGAGATCTGTCACATTTTAGTCTACATGTTTATATACTTACCTGAATGTTCTATAACTAGAATGTATTCATGTATTATTTGCATAATTAAAAAAATTTTAACAGAATTATAATCAATGAAAGAAAAGTATCACTGTATGCTGGGGGCCCTTTGTGACTAAAAAAATGGGTATCTATAACTTCTGAGCACACTAGCTGCCCACCTGAGTGGCCTGCCATGCCTGGGCCTGAACCTCCCATAAGCTGAGGGGCACACTCTCTGTGGAGCTGGCTCACCTGTGGTGCACATCACACAGGCTATCTGTGGCCAGAAGCACATAGCCCTCAAGCACAGGGCCTGGGTGCAGGCCTCTCTGGCACTCAGCTGAACCCCACACAGTGCCCAGCCAGGGAGTGGTCTCAGAGATGGAGTGAGCTGAGCCCTCCCCTGGCTCCCATGTGGGCAAGCTGGCAGGTGGTGACCCTAAGCATGTCTCGGAAGCACAAGAATCAGCGTGAGTCTATCAAGTTAATGGGCAGCTGTAAATTCCCCATGTCACCCCAAACCCATCTTTCTCCCTAGGACCTGCCCCTGAGGATGGGGCAGCACCGGGACCTGGGCCTGGAGTGAAGGAAGTCTGGGCTGTGGAGATGACTTACAACCACAGGGAGACCGGGGTCAGTCCAGGCCTACTGAGGGGACCACACCTGAGCCCCAGTCTCTCTGAGCTCTCTGGCACCACAAGAGAAGCCCACACTTCCCACACTTCTCACTGCTTCTCAGGAGAACGGGCAGCAGACAAGGCCTTGGCATAGGACCCAGGGGCAAGAGTCTGCAAAGCAAAAACTAACTTTCTACAGTGTTCTGCACAGAACAAAGCTGTGCCCCAGTTCAGAGGGCAGGAGGGCATCGGCTTCTCCCCAGGACTTCCCCTGAGGGTGGAGTAGCACCACATGTGACCACAGGGTAAGGGACTCACATTCACCCTCTCCTTCTCAGATTCAACAGAAATACCTTGGCCCAGCAAATGGGAGTTTCCAGATGGGTCCTAGGGACTCCATGAGTTCTAGTTTACTGTTTACTGTGTAGCAACCCTCTGAACAACACATTGCAGTAAACGAGCCATCTGGGATGCAGATGGGGTAAGCTGCTAGAGGTCGCCTAAAGGGTGCTACTCACTTTTCTGAAGCTTTGGGTGTGTTCTTCTCCTCGCCCCTGGCAAAGGGTCCTTCTGCAGCCTCCTTCATAAAGTTGACCAGGACCTCTGCACCAACCCCAGAATCGGGCTTCCCCAGGAGCTTCAGGATGGAAGCATGGAGCCGAAAGTACACCTAGGAGAATGACACCTCTGGTGTGAGCAGCCTTCCCAGTTGCTAAGATTTGTTCCACAGGCCAGTCAGCCACACTGGAAATGGGCCCATGACCAGGGCAACAGGCTGCCACACACTGCCTGTTTTTGTTAGCTTTTAAACCAGCCATCCTACAACTAATTTAAAACAAGCTGTGAAAATTAAAATGTATACTGTCAGCATTCCAGCTTCAATGTTCACCCAGTAACTCAGGCACATGGTAGTGAGATGAGAGTAATAACCACTCATTATGATAACCCTTCAGCTCCGTTCACTGGGGCACTGCCTCCCGCCACAGTGCTGCTGTTCTTTGTGCCCTTCAGTGGGTACCCATAGAAAGTGAGTCTCTACATCTGTCTCCCCACTGAACTCTGGACTCCCTGAAACAAGGACTAGGTTGGATTTCTGTTTATAGCCCAGGCCGTGGGCAGAGCCAGGCACCTACAGGGCTCGAAAACATCTTCCCCATGGGTGTGGCAGGGGGATGGGTGGGCAGGCAGCTCATTGCATCCATTGGGCCCTGTGCTTTCCTCCATTTCCTCAAGTCCTTACCACATTCCTCAAGTTACAATGGGCGAAGAACTGCCCAAGGCCCCACAGCCAGGAATGCCCAGGGCCAGGTTAAACCCAGGTCTGCCCTGACCTTCTCACGCAGGAGTGGGTGTGAAGCAGACTCCCACTTGGAGGGCACAGTGGGTGGTATGAGGGCTGAGAACTGCTCACTGCAGGCCCTGGCTAAGCGGCCCCCCTCACCCAGGTGAGACATCTGCTGGCAGCACTCTTGAGGGGGCATCCCAGACAGAGGGGGCTCACATCCAGAGCCCCTCCACCTCTAGCCCACCTATGGAGCCCAGAGAAATTGGCCCAGCAACTCCATTTTTAGATGTAGGAAACCACTCGAGGCACCCATGCACAATCAGGTGGCCAAACTTGGGGGAGGGCAAAGCATTCAACTGGTAAAGTTCATCCAAGTGGCGGGTACAGTATCTTGAATGAAGGCACAATAGCAGAAAAGAATTTTTGTCAGGAGAGGGTTAAAATCTTCAGAGAAATGTCATTTTTAACACAAGATATACACATATACCAGCTGACTCAAAGTTACATAGCTACAGTTGTTGCATGGAATAGGATGCCCCCCAAATTAACTATGTGTGCTTGCTCTCCTTGGAGTCAGCACCATATGCTGGGGGAGGGTGGGCCACACATCTAAGGCCTTGGTTCCTCATCTGGAAGCTGCTGGGACCCCCGGGGCTACCATCCTGCCTGCTCATCTGCTCTATCAGGCAGGAGCAGAGGCCAAACCCTGAAGAAAAAAACATGGAGGAAAAACAGAGTTGACATCATCTTCCTGAGGGCCAACACAGGTTCAGTGGCTTCCCAGAGGTGCCATGTAAGAATGCTGGGCTCAGTAGGCATCTGGCCCAGCACCTCTCTGTTCCTGCAGGTGACTTAAGGCAAGTCACACCACTCCTCTGGGCCTTAGCCTTCTCACCCCCAAAGTGGAGTTCTTCCAAGGCATATGCCCTCAGGTGGACAGCATGAGCACTATGACAGGGAAGGACAGGTGACCCAGGGCTGCGAATGACAGCAGCCAGGCTGCTGCTGCTGAGATACCGTTCGACAGGAAGCTGTGTTTCCACACTTCTCCATGAGCCCAGTGAATATGGGCCCATCACCCAGACCATGAGTGCAGTGGTACGATCACAGATCACTACAGCCTCAACCTCCTGGGCTCAAGCAATCCTCCCACCTCGGCCTCCCAAGTTTCTGGGACTACAGGCGCATGCCACCAGGCCTGGTTAATCTTTTATTTTTTGTAGAGATGGGGGTCTCGTCATGTTGCCCACTAGTCTCTGAGATCCCCAGCTCTATATCTCAAACTCCTCCCAAAGTGCTGGGATTATAGGCGTGAGCCACCATGCCAGGCCCCCCCAAATTTTTTTTTAAATCATACTTTTTTTTTTTTTTTTTTGAGACAGGGTCTCACTCTGTCACCTAGGTTGGAGTACAGTGGCACAATCTCGGTTCACTGCACCCTCCACCTCCCAGGCTCAAGTGATCATCCCATCTCAGCCTCCTGAGTAGTTGGGACTACAGGCCTCCACCACCACACGTGGCTAATTTTTAGAAGAGACAGGTTTCACCATATTGGTCAGGCTGATCTCGAACTCCTGACCTCAGATGATCCACCCACCTCAGCCTCCCAAAGTGCTGGGATTACAGGCATGAGTCACCACACCTGGCCAAAATGAGACATTTTTGTTTGCTCATAAAATTAGCAAATATTAAAAAGAGAACCTCATCAATATGGCTGAGGGAAAGCAAACACTCTCATCGGTCAGTACAACCTTGGGGCAAGTAGCCATTGATGAGCAGAATGTTAAACAACATGGCAATTCTACCTTTGGACTTTAGTCCTTAGAAATACTCATGATGTGCTCCCTGCTACAAGTACAAGGACATGCACTACCTGTGCCTTGTCATAGCAAGAAGTGGAGAGGAAACCAAACCTATCAAGGGGCTGTGCAGATAAACAAATGCCCTGCTAAACTACAGGGCACTAGGGCAGGCAGGGAAGCTCACCACACCTTCCATTAAATTTTGTCCAGCGAAAAGGCAAGCTGCAAAATCATAAGAAAATGTTACTACATATTTATATGTTAATAGGAAAAAATCTGGACATATGGGGACATAG
Source organism: Macaca mulatta (assembly GCF_049350105.2). Taxonomy (NCBI): domain Eukaryota; kingdom Metazoa; phylum Chordata; class Mammalia; order Primates; family Cercopithecidae; genus Macaca; species Macaca mulatta. Next base: position 28,274,485 of record NC_133415.1, on the reverse strand, counting down.
CAAACTGTTAGGGTTTATGGAGGGGCATACTGGAATCATTAGGGGCCTTCACATTCACACTGTACACTTTTGAGTTGTTTGAATCTCTTTAAAACACACACACACACACACACACACGCACACACAAATACATGTTAATTTTATAATCAGGAAAAAAAATCATAAAGGCAGAAAAAAGCAAGCAACAGATTCTGTCCACACTCCAAGAGGCTTGCTGGACATGTGGGACTGGTAGAGACTGGGCACATAGCCTCAGAAAAGGCAAAGCCAAGATGCACAGGGCCTTCAGAAGCTTCAAGTCCTGGGCTGAACCAGATGGTGGACATCTAGATCTCTACCATGTCCTTGGTTTTCCTGCCTACAAAATCGACAATCATGGCTTCCCAGCCTGCCTCACAAGACTGCTATGAGCAACAGTGACAGCATTCATCAGAAACACTCTGGAAACCATGAGAGAAAATCCAGGCAGTAAAGAACGGCTCTTTTCTTGAACAACAATCAGAAGATCCCAAATTGGGAGTCAAGACAGCAGGCTGCTCACCCTAGCTCAGCCCCTGCCAACCTGGGTAGCCTGGGCACAGGCTGGGGCCTTGGATGTCTCGTTTGCACCCTGGAGGCAAGGGCACCTTCTCTCCCTCCTGTCAGGCTACAGGGTGTGAATGTCCTGGGCCTGGGAGATGCTATGTGGCACTGACTGTCATCACCAAGGTCAGGTTCTTAATGAGGAAAGACAATTTTCTTCTGAGAGGTAAGAACAAAATGATCACTCTCCCAGAAAGGATGATAAACACCCCTTGGGAAAAGAGAGGAAATGATGTTTTAATTCAATTGCACATGAAGCTGCTCAACACGGATAAGTTTGCAGCAGGTTGAAGGGCAGTCACTGGAACCTTGAGCCCCATGCCCAGGGAGATAGAGAAACCAGCCTGTCCCTGCCCTGCTTCCCCACCCTGGGCCAGCATGGTGTCACCTCCAGGGCCTCCATGGCCAGCTCGGGTGGGTTGTGGTAGTGGATCTTCTTGGGGTAGCGGGCAGCCTCCTCGTGCAGGTAGTGGCCAGCCTGCCTGTAGTGCAGCAGGTAAACGGTGGGTGGCTGCTGCTGCTTCTCAGCCACCTTGCCCAGCATGTAGTGGATGAGCCACTCCTCCTCGTCACCATCACCCTCGCAGCGGGCTGCTGATGTGAAACAGTGCTTGGCTGTCTCTAGCATGCTGTCGCGTCGGCCCTCCATCTGTAAGAAGATCATGAGACTGGGCTGGCCTTATGCCTGAACCTGCCCATGGATCAGACTTTTTCCTGTACAAAGCTCTGCTGACCTATTTGCAAGTTTATACTCCCCTCAACAACCAAGACACAGAAATGCCCTCACCATTTCACAGCTGGTGGCACTGAAGTGTAGAAAGGCCTAAGGGTTTCTCAAAAGCACACACCAAGCAAGGCACAGAGCAGGACTTAAACTCAGGTCACCTCATGTCAACCAGGGTACTTTTTTCTGCTTCCCCCTGTAGCACCTAACGCAGATTCACCTAGCACCCTGCTCCACAGCACTGGAGAGGACATTTACTAATACTCAGCACCCAGTGCTGTAGAGCACTGAAGAGGGCATGTATTTAGCACCCCGTTCCACTGCACAGGAGAGTGTGTATACCCCTGGGGTGCAACAGGACTTCCCACCATCTTCTCTGTGCTCTTTAAGACAGATGTGGAGTACTTGTAGAGCGGCAAATTCCTGAGCCCTACTTAAGACCCACTGACTGGGAGTCTGCATTTGCAGCAAGCACCTCCAGCCACGCTCTCACAGACTGAAGGAAGGAAACAGCTAACACAGAGGATCACCTTTTAAGAGGCGTTCCAACTTGGAGAGCACTGCTCTCCAATCCTGGTCAGCTGCCAGGCAAACTCATGCCCCCTCATTCCAGAACTCTGGGCCGGAAGCTAGAGAGACGCCTGCCTGTGTGGGCCCACAGAGCTGCTCTGAGCAGCCCAGGTCTCTGATCCCTCCTCTCTGTGGTCCTGGATCAATGGCAGGGAAGCCAAAACCTCTTCTTGCCTGACCTCAGGGGCCAGTGAGAGGGGAAGAGGCTGCAGGCACTAGTCTCTGGCAAGGGCAGCTGCTGCGGCCTGCAGGAGGTGCCTCATGTTCTTATCCAGCCAGGTTGAGCCTGCCCTTGGATGTCTGTCCAGTGGGTGCTTGTCTATGTGAAAACCTGTAGCAATGGCCCCAGGACTGAAATAAGGGAGCAATGTGCTACCCACTGCTCTGTTACACACTTCTCAGGGGAAAAAATTAAAATGACCACACAGAAAGTGGGAGATCATCAACGGGTGAAATACAGTGGAAAGGATCCCAGTGCAGGGCCAGACACGGGACCAACCAAGCGACTCCATCACACCCTCTAAGATGGGCTTCTGTTCCTCCAAGATGGGCTTCTGTGGCAAATGTGTTGAAGGAAAAGGCGATGGCTAAAAGGATATCCTTCTACTTGAATTGCTTTGTAGCTGTGTGACCTGGACCAACTCACTAGCCCCCCTGCCCACCCTGTTCTGCCACTGGCACCTGTAACAGCTATCTGCCAAGAAAGAAAGGGTAGCTGTGAAGAGCCCCATCTGGGCTGGCATCTGGTACCATGCAGACCCTTGGGAAGAGTCGAAGCCCCCACCCCTTCCCCATACAGGGCACACTGCCAATGTCCCTGTCCTTGTGGTGTGGAGGGCCTCAGACAGGAACAGGAGGGACCGTCACTGAGGGCCTGCTGTGTTTCAGAAGCTCTACTAGACACCATCTCACTACCTTGCCATCCTCAGAGCAGAATAGGCACCTCACTCACCTCGCATATGGGGTGCTCAGGAAATGGCTGATGGCAGGTGTTCCCAATGAACTCTCACAATACTGCCTTAGAGAAGGAACCACAACAGGAATGTCAGGTTACTGCTTCTAGGTCACACAGCTAGAAAGCTCTGGCTCCAAAGCCTTTCCCCTTGCCTGAGAACTGACATCATGGGGAAAGTATTTGTTCTCCTACACCACCACCTCTGAGGAGTTTCTAAGCAAAAGCTGAAGCACACAGCAGCTCAAACAGCTGCCAACATGTGTCCTGCAGCCCATCCTGCAGACACAATAAATCCAGATGGAAAAGTAGCAATCAGGGGACTGTGTTCCCGTGACACATTTCAGGGTTGGAAGCTGTCTCTCCAGAGGTGGAAAGAACCCAGGAGGCACAAGATAGCTCTGCAAGGCAGTTTTCACCCTCGGCAACTATGAAACACTTCCCCCTACCTTCCCTCCCTCCCTGTCGGGACATCTGCATTGCGGGTGGATTTCCATGTCTCTCCTGCCACCCTAACACGCCAGCAAGATGGCTTGGGAACCCAGTTTCAGGACCTGAGCTTCCTGGGCCAATGGCTTCCATAAGATCAACACTGAGTTCAGTCCCAAAGGCTATGAGCCTAAGCAGAGGAAAGAACAAAGCAAGGGGAAAAAGTGTGTGGAAACTTGAGGTCAGTCTCCTTACCCTGACTTCCCTGCTCCCTTCCTGGGGAGACCACTACAAACAAAGCTCCACAAACAAGTGCCATTGGCAGAAAGGGAACGCTGACTTCTCACCCTATTTATTTCCCGGAAAACTCCCACTCTGCCAAATCTCATTTGCCATCATTGGCGGGAGATGAAGGAGAAAATCCAACGACCATGATCAGCTCAGCCCACTGAGTCCCAGCAGAGGATAATGCTGCTCCTGCTGTTACAGGGAAGGCCCCTTGGGGAGTCAGGCTCTGCATCCCAGGGCAGCAGCTTCAGTCCCCAGCCTGCCCAACTCTGGGGCCACCGCAACACAAACGGAATCCCACAAGGGACTTTTGTGCAAGACAGTTACAATAAAATAGGGTTACAGCACTTAAAAGGAATGTACTAGATGCACAGGAATTATCATGGCTAGAACAGCGTGGTGCTGAGTGAAAAAGGAAGCTGAGTACCATATACAGTGTGATAGCATTTAGATTGGTGTTTTTTTCTAGGAATACATATTTATGTATAAAAAGTACCTTTTTTACAGTCTGGAAAGAAACAAGTCTAACTGTTTTTGAGATAGTAGGGGCAGCCAGAGGGATATGGGCTTTGCCCTTAATATTATAACTGATTTAAAGAAGCCTGTGTCCCTTGTAAGATTTAAGAGTAAATTTTTTTTTTTTTTTTTTTTTTTGAGACAGAGTTTCACTCTGTCTCCCAGGCTGGAGTGCAGCGGCATGATCTCAGCTCACTGTAATCTCTGCCTCCCAGGTTCACGCCATTCTCCTGCCTCAGCCTCCCGAGTAGCTGGGACTACAGGCACCCGCCATCATGCCCGGCTAATTTTTTCTATTTTTTGAGTAGAGACGGGGTTTCACCATGTTAGCCAGGATTGTCTCTATCTCCTGACCTTGTGATCTGCCCGCCTCGGCCTCCGAAAGTGCTGGGAATACAGGCGTGAGCCACCGCACCTGGCCAAGAGTAATTTTTTTTAAGACGGCAACGTTGAAGAGGAGGCGGTGCTGACACTTCTTTGCCCTATCCTCTTCCAGGATGCAGTGCTACTGCACTACTGCTCCCGCTGCACTAGCCTAAACATGTCAGTATGGCTCCTTTACTTCCATCTCAAGGAGCCAAGGGTACCCTACTGAACAGAGACCTAAGGGCCAGACTCGGCATCCTGCACTAGGGTAATCCCCTACCAAGAGAGACTTCCAAAATCCCAACCTAAGCTCAAGAATTTTATAAGGACCCAACAAGCTCCTTTGAGGGAACAGGGAAGAAATAGCTACCTCTGGTGGCCAACACTTCTCCCCTCTTTATCTCTCAACTACACTGTAACCAATGGCTGACCAGCTGGGTCTAATAGCCTGTCCCTAAATTTGTCTACACTAGACTGGGTGTCCAAAGACCAGGGACCAAGTTGTCACTGACCATGGTATGGCTTGAGCTTCATGAGGAGATTCATCAGTGAGCTCCTAGCTTGGAAGTGTGGACAAGAATAAAGTACGAATGAGACAGAGCTTCGTTGACCTGAGGGCACTCTGTCTGGACAAAAGAATGGCAGGCCCATCTGTAGCACCCACTCCTCACCTGCTGCACGACCTCAGGGGGCAGCTCGCCTTTCCACTGCTTCAGCTGACGTGAGGCGAACGAGTGCAAGGCATAGGACATGGTGCCATACTCAATCCATAGGGACAAGTTGGAGCTGTCGATCTCCAGAGCCCGACGGAAGCAGTTCAAGACAGGCGTAGCATGCTTCCAAATGGGCCCATCACTCTTCAGCTCATTGGAGTTCAGCTTGTCCTGAATGCGGCTGGCCCGGGCCAGAGCCATGCCTGCCCAGGAATCAAACCTGTGGTGGTAACAAAAGCACCAGCTAAAAACACTACTACATGAAAAGCATGGAAGATAATGATAGGCTAGTGGACAGGCAAATGGACACCATGGAAACTATCTTCCCACACCAGGGCTCAGAGCCCAACTCTGACACTCACTAATGCCATGACCATGACCTAGACCAGCCATGTCTCTGAGCCTTCATTCCTAACCTGTGACACAGGGCTAAGAAGACCTACCTCAAGAGCTGTGGGCATTATGAGGCAAAACGTATTTTAATCACTCAGCACCTCATAGGCATGCAGTAGCTACTCTAATGGATGAGCTCCTGGACTCTGTTCCCCTGCTTTGCGGGGTTGCCTACAGAACAGCTCTGGTGGAGAGAAAAAGGAGTAGTCTACAAGACAAGTCAGCAGCGGTCCAGCCAAAGCACCAGGAAGACCCTCAGCCAGGTGTGGCCTTACCTACTTCTGTGCGGGCAGAGCCTGCCATCAGCACATTTGCCAACCAGAAGCATGGGCAGCAGAGACCTCAGGACCCCAGCAACCCAGCTTCTACCCCATTCTGTCTCTGCGACCCTGAGCAGACCCTGCCCTTTCCAGCTCAGTTCTCAGCAGTAAAATGAAAAGTGAGGGACCACCTGAGACCCTACGATTCTGAGACTACCTGAAAGAAACTGATAGTGAGAACACAGAAACCTGTCTGAGAGGAGGAATGGCCACAGAGACACCAAGACTAAGATGATCTCTGGGCACTTGATAGTCTGGGATTTGCTGAATGCTAGTACAAAGAACAGAAATGGCAGCAATCAAATGGACAGATGCCACCCTCCCACATGCCAATCGTCCTTAATGCACTGCTAGCACAGAAGACCAGATTAAGCACCAAGTCTCGCCTGGTACCTGCCAATTAAGGCCAGAATGAAGGTGGCCAAGGCCTGGAGCCCAGGATCAAGCCATCAAGGGCTTTCCTGGCACTGGGGCCAATCCCACAGGAGACCCTGCCTCTGTGGCAGGGTTGCCTAATGGGCCAGGCTGATGGGTTGATACCCTCTAAACAGGGAGGTATGAAGGTTGGAAGGACGCCCAGCTAAGCTGCCATGAGCCTTCATTCTGTTGAATACAGGGCTGCCAGGTGAGAGGTGCCATGCAAAGACAGGTGGGTTTTATCACCCTCACTTTTCAGATGTGGAAGTAGGGGAACAGAGGAGGAAACCCTTACTGTGGCGCAGTGAGCACTCAGCCAGACTGAGCACAGATAGGGCTGCTCTCTCTCACTGGTTCCCAGTCACCTTGAGAGGACAGCCAGGGCTCTGCCACATGGCTCCCTGCCTGGAAGAAACCACAGGCTAAGCAAAAGAAGTTCTGTGAGAACCTTTCACACAAGCTACACAAGTCTTGCAAACTGGCTTCTCCACTCACACCCAGTCCCTTCTCTCCTTGGCCAGATGGATTCTGACAAGGTGGAATTCTCTGGTTTGCCCTGAGTTAGGGTGGTTCTGTGCTCACCCATGGCTCAAGGGCAGCTATCACAGCCTGGCCTCTGAGTCCTTCCAGAAAGTGTGCCTACAGATGCTACTGTGTACCTTTAGACACAGGTCAGCCACAGTGGGTAGCCTCCTTTTGGCCTTCACCCAAGGCTTACCTCCTAGGTAAGATAAAATATTCCCTCTTAATCAAGTGCATCAGACTTCACGAATGTAGAAGGCTCCTTGGGAGGCTCCAGGCAATCACTACTTTTTTTTTTTTTTTTTTTTGAGAATGAGTGTCGCTCTGTCACCAGGCTGCAGTGCAGTGGCACAATCTCGGCTCACTGCAATCTCCGCCTCCCAGGTTCAAGCAATTCTCATGCCTCAGCCTCCCAAGTAGCTGGGGCTACAGGCGCCCGCCACCACGCCCAGCTAATTTTTGTGTTTTTAGTAGAGACGGGGTTTCACCGTGTTGGCCAGGATGGTCTCGATCTCTTGACCTCATGATCCGCCTACCTCGGCCTCCCAAAGTGCTGGGATTACAGGCATGAGCCACCACACCCAGCCGCAATCACTACGTTTTAAGAGAAAGCCAAACAGGGCTCCACAGGAAGAGAGCATGAGCTTCACGTGCAATGAGCTCTCCTACATGCACCATCATGATAATCGCTACAGCTAACAGTGCACTGCATCAGAGCAAAAAAGAGAACTCTGGCTTGAGTTTTTCTATTACTTGTCCCCAAGAAGACAACCATAGTTAAGAAGCCTGCAGTGGAAGCAGCAAGAGTACACATCCTGGGGCTTTGAAAGTAGGCAGCACAAAACCAACAAGATGGAGCCAGGCTGCGCCTCCTTGCCCTGCACACCAGGGTCCAGATGGACACCTTGTACCTTCTCTAATAACCCTTTACCAATAACCCTCCCAGAGGACTTTGGAAAAGAGGCCCTCTCCTCTGTTCTTCTTTTCATGGAAAACCTGCCTTTCCTAACAACGGCAAAGTGCTAAACCACCCTCTCATTCCTTTTTCCCTGGTCTCTTTGCAATGGGCCGGGAAACCCAAAGTGGCCCACTGAAGAGCTTGCTGAGCTGGAGTCACCCCAGTCATCCCTGCAGCCAGCCTAACCTCATACTCTGGTCACTGACCTATTGGGGCAGATGCAGATGTCATGCATGTAGAACTTGATGGCCTTGGACTGCTCCTTGTTTTTGAAATGATAATCAGCCAGGAGGTAGTAAAGCTCGTTCACCACCGGAGGGGAGGGGTCAGCCCCCTCCGGGAGGCAGGGTACCTGGCAGGTGAGAGGAAAAGTATGAGGGGAGGTGAAGTCAAGGACTCAGATGTGACCAGTAAACCCAGGACTGTTTAGTCACAGGACAGACTCTCCAGCTTCCCCTGCCCCTCCGTCTGGTACAGAGCAGAAAAAGAAGCAAAGGAGTATACACAGCAGTGGCAGAGGGGAAGAGTGTAACCCAGCCCGGTCCCCCACCTCCTCAAGGTTGTGGGCCCACCTCAGTTGAAGTTCCCTCAATGTAGGCAGAGACTTTGTCCAGGCTAAGTGCTGGCCTCTCCGTGCGAGGCACAATGGTGGCAATTCTCTTCAGCAGGTTGGCCAAGTCAGCAGACACAGTGCTGGTCTTGTAGCTGTCAAATTCAGGAAGGGTCTTGGGCTTAAAATACTCAAACATAAACAGGGCATCCTCCCATATAAGATCCACCTTGAAAAAAAGACAGAAGGCAGATTCATAACACAATCAGGGTAAATGAAAAGGGAAAAACACATTCCTCCACAGAAACGCATTTTGTCCAATGTAAATGAGGTTATGGCATATTGGAGAGCCTAAAACAAATCCCCATTATACTTAAAAAAAAAAAATCTGCACTACAAAAATTAGCTGGGTGCGGTGGCAGGCACCTGTAATCCCAGCTACTCAGGAGGTTGAGGCAGGAGAATCTCTTGAACCTGGGCAGCAGAGGTTGCAGTGAGCCGAGATCGTGCCACTGCACTCCAGCCTGGGCAACAGAGTGAGACTCCGTCTCAAAAAAAAAAAAAAAAAAATCCGCATGCCCACTATAATCCCCAAATCCAAGTGTCTGAAAAGCATAAGGCTGGTCTGCAGAAAGACAGACATTGGAAATTACAAGCTGCGCTCTATAAGCCCACGTAGCTGAGCCAGCGGGTGGGTTCCATCATGCGGGGGGACCTTCGGCCAGCGACAGACCCTCTCCACTTGGTAGACAAATTATTGAAGGAGGGCTGACTCCAGGGAGGGTGGCCCTAGGTTTGGGGTCCACAGCAGGGGCTCTGTCCTAAGGAGCTTACATTTTAGTGGACGGAATCCCTAAGATCAGACATAACTGACAGTACTGAGGAGCCATTAGATAATATACTCAATAGCACTCTACAAAACAAAACAACACAAAAATGGAAAACCTCTAAGGAATTATTCATATCCAAAATGGAAATAAACTATCGACAATTGCCATGCTACATTTTTTGGTTTTAGGGTAGTTTTGTTTGCTGTTTGTTTTTAGAGATGGGGCCTTGCTCTGCCACCCAGGGCTATTCACAGGTGCAATCACAGTGCACTCCAGCCTTGAAATTCTGGCCTCAAGCAATCCTCCTATCCTCACCCTCTAGACCAGCTGGAACTAAAGGTATGCACCACCATACCTGGCTCTACATATTAGTCAACATTAGTTGAATGTTAGTCAACATTTATGAAAATAAGTTTTTGCAAGAAAAACCCTTGTCCTTTGATAGACTCCATCAGACTGTCTTCTCTCCTCCTTCTGATGCAACTCCAAGCAGGACTGCCAAGATGACTGTTGACAAATATGACATCCTTCAAGAGAGCTTACACCTCCTGCTTCCCTCTTCCTTGGGCCTACTGCAGCACCCTCACCTGCTGGACTGAGTGTTCCTCCAGGTACCTGGCCTTACTCTTCTTGCTGGGGAAGCTGTACAGGCAGTAGAAGCACTGCTCCAAGGCTGTCTCCAGCTCCTCCTTGTAAGGGTGCGTGTCTTCAGAGGTGGATGCAGCCAGTTCCTTCTGGAGTACTCGTACCTGTGGTGGGCAGAAGAGATGCCTGAGGTGAGGGCCTGTAGCCACTGCCTCCCTTTTACAGCAGGGCCCCAGACAGACCACCACTCTATCAGCTCTTTTAACCTGAGGTGGCTATGTCTGTTGGGCTCCTGCATGACTTGATTCCAAAAATACCTGTTTCCCGGAAAAGTCTTGTTATCCTAATAGGAGCTATTCTGGTCCCACCTCTGGGCCCAGCAGGAGCCTCCTGATGGGTTTACCAAGCTGCCTTTCTCCTAGCATACCTAGCCAGTTTCTACCAGCCACCAGAAGAAGATATTATTTGCCTCCTGGGAACTTCACTCATTTATTTAGTCATTCATTTCTTCAATGAATAATTACTGAATACTTTCTTATAATAGACATAGTATGACATAGTCCTTGCTTTTTAGAAGTTCAGATTCCAATGGAGAGAATAAAGTTAGATAAATGTTTATAAAAAATAATTATAACATGAGATGATAAATCCCACTAGGGCTAAAAGAATCTCCCTCAGACAAAACATAAATGAGGATCAGAGAGGATGTGAACAACATAGTAAACAAGTTACATCTATGAATATGAGAGCTGACAGCTATTGTTATGCCCAACTATTAGCAAATACACATTATTTTCAAGCATCCATGAGATTTTTGCCAAAACTGGATGAAAAGCAAGTCTAAACAAAGACCAAAAACTAGATATAATACATACTATATCCTCAGCTGAACACAATCCAATAAAATTAGAAATCAATTACATAAAAATAGCAAACACCAAATATCAGAACATATGGGAGGCAGATAAAGATGTGTTTGGGAAAACTTATAGTCTTCAATACGTGTATTAGAAAAGTGAATACTGGCTGGGTGCAGCAGTTCATGCTTGTAATTCCAGCACTTTGGGAGGCTGAGGTGGGAGGATTGCTTGAGCCCAGGAGACTGAGACCAGCCTGGGCAACAAAGTGAGACCCTATCTCTACAAAAAATTTAAAAATTAGCCAGGCGTTGGGGTGCACACCTGTAGTCCCAGCTATGTGTGAGGCTAAAGCAGGAAGACTGCTTGAGCCCAGGAGGTCCAGGCTGCGGTGAGCTGTGATTGCACCACTGCACTCTTAGCATGGGCAACAGAGCAAGACCCTGTCTCAAAAAAAAAAAAAAAAAAAAAGAGAGAATAAAATCAAGGAAGACCTCTGAGAAGAAAACGAATTTTCTTGTTTTTTTTTTTTTGAGATGGAGTCTCACTCTGTCACCCAGCCTGGAGTGCAGTGGCACGATCTCGGCTCACTGCAACCTCTGCCTCCCGGGTTCAAGCAATTCTCCTGTCTCAGCCTCCCAAGTAGCTGGGACTACAGGTGCCTGCCACCATGCCCAGCTAATTTTTTTATTTTTAGTAGAGATAGGGTTTCACCTTGTTGGTCAGGCTGGTCTCAAACTCCTGATCTCAGATGACCCACTTGCCTCAGCCTCCCAAAGTGCTGGGATTACAGGCGTGAGCCACTGCGCCTGGCCCTAAATTTTTAAAAATAATAAAAATAATAGAAAAAAGATAAAAAAGAGTGAATACTAAAATAAGCATTCGATTCAGTAAGTTAGAAACAATACAGAGTAAATTCAAAGAAAGTAAAAAGAAATATTAAAGTGGTAATGAACTAGAAAGCAAAGAAACAATGGGTCAATAAACCAATAGTTGGTAATTTGAAAAGACTAATTTATACAAACCTCATGAAAGACTGGTTTTTAAAAGGTGGGGGGAGAAAGCACAAACTATTTTAGCAATGAAAAAGGGGCATAACTAGAGGTACAACAGAACTTTTTAAAGCATAAGCAAAAACCAAGAACAGCCTTATGCTCTAAGTGGAAACTGTTACAACAATATAATTGATTTGAGAAGAGAAAATCTAAATGGACCTATAATCACTAAAGAAAGAGTAGTTTAGAATTTATAAAAGAGAGACAGAGTTCTAGATCACAGGTGGCAAACCACCCCATGGGCCAAATCCTGCCCTTATCTGTTTTGTAGGCCTCGGAGTTAAGAACGATGTCTGAATTTTTAAATGACTGATTGAAAAAAAAATTAACAGAAAAAAACTTAACACATGAAGATTATATGAAATTCAAATTTTAGCATCCACAAGTTTTGCTGGAAGAAAGCTGCAGCCACTGATTTACGTAATATCTACGACTGCTTTTCTGAGGCAACGGAAGCCCTGAGTAGTTGCAACAGAGACCCTAGAACCTACAAAACCTCAAAGATTTACTATTTGTCCCTTTACAGAAAAAGCTTTGGTGACCCCTGGCAAAGGGTATAAGGGGGAAAAAAAGAAAAAAAAACTATAAGGATTGAAAAGGAAGGAAAAAATAGTTATTCATGGATGATATGACTGTCTACATAGAAAATTCAAGTCTACCACCCACTAAAATTAACAGAAGTAATAAACAAAGGAACGGTGCATAAGAAAAAATTATTAAAAAACTAATGCTCCTGCATGCCCACAAAAATCAAAGAGAAAAACTGACATTTAAATATCTATTTATAACAGTAACAAAAACAACTGAAACCTAAGCAATAATCTAACAAAATATATATAATTTTACAGCTATACTTTGAAAAAATGAGAGTGAAAGAAAAAAAGTATTATGGAGAAAATTATTAAGCTGAATTAAGGGACATGAAAGCATAAGACCTAAATAAACAGAGAGATATACCACATTTACGACTGGAAAGACTCAACCATACAAAAATGACAGTTCTTTTGCAAATTAATTTGTGAGGTCAATGTCATTCCAATCAAAATTCCAATGGCGGGTTTGTGTTAGGGAGTTGGATATCACAAAACATTACAGACTGATCTTACAATGCTACAGAAGAGGAAAAGGCCAAGAATAGTCAAGAGACTAAGAGGTACGTGAGTAGGTTAACCCCACCAGGTATCAAAATCTCTCAAAGACAATTCAGTATTGTCTTTGAGACAATTCAGTATTGTCAGGAACAGACAAGACTCCTATGCCAATAAAAAGAACAGAGCCAACATGAAAGAAGGTGACTTACAAGTCAGCACAGAGAACAGACTCTTCAAAAAATGGTACAAACCAACTGGCCATGCGTATGGAATGTAAAATTGGATTCCTACCTTATCTTTTAACAAAAATAAAATTTAGATGGAATACAGACACATGAAAAACAAGAGCAAACTAGTAGATTACTGTAGAGGAGATCTTTATATAATTTTGTGAGAGGGAAGTAAAAGTACCCCCACCCTTCAAAAAATCACAAACCTCAAAGGAGAAGACTAACAAATTTGACATTCAAATTTTAAAATTCTGTAAAACAAATACCATACACATAGTTAAAAGATACCCCACACAAAGGTGCACAGAAATAGAAACAGAACTAAGCACACAGACATAATATGTGCATGTAAAACTGGTGAAAATTATATATCAGACCAAAGACTGGAATTCAGAGTACCTTAAGAAAAAAACTGCAAATCAACAGGAAAAAGAAAAACAAACCACTAGAAAGATGGGCAAATTATGTGAACAGGCAATTTACATAAGAGGAAACCCAAGGGGTAAACAGGCACAGAAAGATATTCAATCTCATTAGTAATTATAAATTATTAAAAGCAACATTTAAAGAACAATGAAATACCATTTCATGCCTTTCAGATGGGCATCAACATTTAAGTCTACTGTACCTAGGGCTGACACAGCCGTGCAGGAATTCCCACACTGCTATCAAAAGTATAAAACTGTTGAATAATTTTGGAGAATAATCTGAAAATAAAATTTTTAAAGTTAGCAATGTGCATACTCTGTGATCTAGTAGTTCCTTTTACAGGAATCTACACAAGAGAAACTCTCACATGTATGCATAAAACAACCTCTTGGTGGACGTTAACCATAATATCATTTATAACTCCCAAAATGCATAAATAACCTTAATGCCATCATTAGGAAAGTTTATTTTTTAAAAATATAACAAATACTTACAGATGAAGTGATATAAATGTCTAGGATTTGCTTCAGAATAATGTGGGATGACTGGGAAGGTAGGTGGGGGAGTGGACGTGGATTATGAATAATAATGACTAACCAGTGCTCAGTATATGCAAGTGCACTATACTTTCTATTTTAACAATGTTGGGAATTTTCCATACTAAAAAGTTTAAAAGCATGATATACTCACACCATAAAACCCTATAAAGCAATTAAAATGAATAAACTAGATGTACTTGTATTGATGTAACTGTATCTCAGTACACTAAAATAAATAAAAGCAAGCTGCAAGAGGTTACATACTATATGATATTTAAAATGTAAAATTTTAGAACTCATGTAACTATGTACTATTTACTGACATACAGATATATAATTAGGTATAAAAAAACATGGACAAAAAGATACACACCAGCTTCAAGAGAGTGAGGGAGATAGGGTAATGAAGAGCACGTTTTCTTGTTAACTCTTATTTTTATCAGAAGACAAATCTGTGGCAAATATAGCAGATTGTCAACACATATAAAACCTGGGTGTGTGGCTGGGCACGGTGGCTCAAGCCTGTAATCCCAGCACTTCAGGAGACCGAGATGGGCGGATCACGAGGTCAGGAGATCGAAACCATCCTGGCTAACACGATGAAACTCCGTCTCTACTAAAAAATACAAAAAATGAGATGGGCGTGGTGGCAGGCGCCTGTAGTCCCAGCTACTCAGGAGGCTGAGGCAGGAGAATGGCGTGAACCCGGAAGGCAGAGCTTGCAGTGAGCAGAGATCATGCCACTGCACTCCAGCCTGGGCAACAGAGCGAGACTCCGTCTCAATAAAAAAATAGTAATAATAATACAAAAAACTAGCCGGGTGAGGTGGCGGGCTCCTGTAGTCCCAGCTACTCGTGAGACTGAGGCAAGAGAATGGTGTAAACTCGGGAGGCGGAGCTTGCGGTGAGCTGAGATCCGGCCACTGCACTACGGTCTGGGCGACAGAGCAAGACTCTGTCTCAAAAAAAAAAAAAAAAAAAAATCTGGGTGTGGTACACGGAGGAGAGTGGGCACACAATGTAAGAGGGAATATCCAGGTGTTAATAAAGGCTCTATAGCACATGGGTCATTTGAGCTGTGTGGAGATGAACAGATAAGAATCCATCAACCCAAGTAGAATATATGAAAAAAGAAAAGAAGAGATCCAAGAGGATTTCTCTCGGAGAACATATCCATTCTATCTAAGAAGAGAAAACAATCCACACAAAAGGTCTCCCTGATGTTGGCCTCAAATCACTCTCACAATGCAATCCTTTTACCTGCAGACCATGAGCCTGGGGCAAGGAGAAGAGGTAGTAATGAAGTAAGTATTTGACCTTCATAACCCCCATGGCACCCAGATCACGAGTGCTCAGCAAGCATCTCTGGAGAAATGAATGAATGTCTTTATGTTTGTTCATTCACTCATTCAAGAAATATCAACTGGGCAGCAGTCTGTCAGGCATTGCTCAGGCCCCAGGGATGCTTCAAACAGCAAGATTGAAAAGGTCCCTGGTCCCAGGGATGCTATCTGCTGGGGGAGGGGCACATGACAGAAACAAATGGTGAGGGTCCCCAGCAGTAGACATGACAGCATGTGGCAAGAGAGAAAAGTCTCTTTGAAAAGGCAGGAAGGAAACAACAAACCAGTCATGCAGAAGCTGAGGAAGAGTATGGCAGGCAGAAGGCACACGGTGGTCAGGAAAGCTGCTGCAAAGGTTGGAGATATCTAAAGGCTGGGCCTTGGGCAGGAAAATCAGGAACTATAAAATGAAACACAACAGTGCTCAACTCACTTCTACTCCCTCAAATTCACTAGCAGGTATCAGCAGCTAGAATTCATGCTCCACTAGAAAAGATATAGATTAAGAAAAACCAAATAGGACCATCTTATTGCCCCTTCAGCCCACCCCTTCACTCTTAGCACCACTCCCACCCAAGCTAGCCTAAGGTATTAACTCATTCTTCCCAATCAGCATAAGGAGGATGGTCTTGTGGAGGTGACCTTATGGAAGCTGAGACCATCCCTGCACTCTCTGGTTGGCAGAGGGAAGGCAGAAAAAGGGAGTGGCTGAGTCCTGGCAGCATTACAGACATCCTGGAAAAACTCTTCCAAAAATAGTCTTGGAGGGTAGAGCTGACCCAGGGTGAGCATCTCAAAGACCCTCAGAGCTCACAGGGTAGGGGAGACATTCAGGTATCTGGAGCTGGGGCTGGAAATTGCCTCAGACACTAACCAGCAACAGGGACCTGGGCCAGATGGGCCTCCTGGATGAATCACATCCTCAGCCTAAGTGTTTTGCAAACTGTCAAGCTCTATACATACATGAGCTCTATACCTATGCATACTCTACTTTAACCCATATTTATTAAGCACCTACTATGTGCCAGTTGCTGTACTAAGTACTTGGATCCAACAGTGAACAAAACTAGCAAAACCCCCTACTCTCTCTGAAGTTAATTTCAGTGGAGCAGAGACATACAACACACACAATGAGTGTATCACACAGCATGCTGGAGGATAAGTGCTGGGTGGAAAGCACAGGAAGATGGTGAGGACTGGGAGGGAGGGTGCAGTTGTGAAAGAGCAGGTATTGTTCCCTGAAGAGAAGGTGTAGAGCAGGTGATGGCAAACTCTTTCTTAAAGGGCCAGATACTAAGTATTTCAGGCTTTGCTGGCCATACAGTTCCATCACAGCTACTGGACTCTGCCACTCTACTGCAAAAGCAGCCACAGTTAATATGTAAATGAATGGGCATGGTTATATTCCAATAGAACTTCATGAATAAATATTATAGGCTGGGTTTGACGTCCCTGTCTTGGTATATGAAGAACACCAGGCGCTCTGTAACTGGTCTGCATGCTGCTTGGCCTCCTACTCAACAGTGAGATTGGAGACAGGGTTCATGCTGCTTATCCCTAGTAAACCCAGGGAACTACTTCCAGTCAATCACAACTGACAAGTGCAAGGAAGTGTATGTGCTCTCACTAATCATTTACTAACTGAATGGATGTAATAATAGCTATTGAATGAGCAACTACTACTTGGCATTGTGAGTCATGCTTAGCAAACAGGACTCAATAGAAGGCGGTGGTGGTGCATGTGGTTATTTACTCCTGAAATTACAACTACAAGGCCTAGCCCCGTGCCTGACTAGGAAGAAACTCAATAAGGACTACTGGATCTAAATCAACCTGCTATTCAAGAGTTCCAGAGCTTCCTGAGGATCAGGTGCACAAGGGAACTTTCTGGCAAGAAAGTCTTATCAGACTTTCTGACAAGCTTCAGTAACTACACTAAGTAATGCTGTTAAGTCAAAGATGCACAGTGGGCCCACTGAGGGAAGGCCGAGCAAGCTCGGCGTGCCAACATGAATCTGTCCCCTTCCCATTCCACCTCCCACCACAGCCCTGCCCTGCACTGGCAGTCTGCAGCCCAGGGGGAAGCACTTACATAGAATCGCAGCAGAGCCCCATCTGAATTGCAGCACCAGGACCTCCTGCCCAAATACTCGTGGGCTGTGTTCAGCAGCATGAGAGAGGATGGGAGCATGGGCGTCTCCGACATCCCTAGGGAAAGCCCAGGCCAACAGACACAGAGTTAGTGTGGGAACCTGCGTGCCTGCAGGGGCTGCGAGGCTCAGTCTCTTCTTTTCGGGCTTTGCTGTCTTTATCAACATGACCATAGATTTTTCTTTTCCTTTTTTTTTTTTGCCTTTTTAAATAAGTAGTGACTTGAATGGCTTTACTAAAGCAATACATGCTTATCAAAACACAATTCAAGCCATATAGGAAAATATAAAGGAGCACACTTTATCCATCAAAATACTAGCCCAGAGAGAACCAATGCTGACATCTGGTGAACCTCCAGTCGAAGCATCCTTCTGTGCATATCTGATGCATTTTGAATGAGAGAAAAGTAATTTATAACAATGGAACCCATACTACACATGCCATTTCTTAACTTAAAAAAAAAATTTTTTTTTTTAAGAGATAGGGTCTAACTGTTGCCCAGGCTGGAGTACAGTTGGCACAATTATAGCTCACTGCAGCCTCCAATTCCTGGACTCAAACAATCTTCCCACCTCAGTCTCCTGAGTAGCTGGGATTGCAGGCGCAAGCTACCACACCCAGCTAATGTTTTGATTTTTTGTAGAGACAGGGTCTCAGTATGTTCCTCAGGCTGGTCTCGAACTCCTGGCCTCACGTGATCTTCCCGCCTCGGCCTCCCAAAGTGTTGAGACTACAGGCATAAGCCATGGCGCTTGGCCTTAAAAGTTCTTAGATTTAGGTCTACCTGAATAATACAGAAGAAAAAGAGTAAAATAGGAGGAAAAAGAACTACTGAATTCCAGTTACACATTCGTTTACCACTACAGGTATTGTTTGTTTATAAAGGTCCCTCAGTATTTTTGAAACTCTGGGCCATAACCCATTAACGACTTATAACTAGCATTTTTAGAGTGGATCAGGACAGAACATGTCAGAAGTCACTAGTAATAACTTTCTTTCATGAAATTTATTTTGTACTTTTTCTTCTTTTTTTTTTAAAATGAGGTCTCACTTTTGCCCAGGCTGGAGTACACTGGCACGGTCATAGCTCAGTGGGCTCCAAGTCCTGGGCTCAAGTCAACCTTCCTTCTCAGCCTCCCAAGTAGCTAGGTCTGTAGGTGCCACCACCACACCTGGCTTTTTTTTTTATTTTATTTTACTTTTTGTGGATACAGGGTCTTATTACGTTGCCTGGGTTGGCTTCAAACTCCTGGCCCCACGTAATCCTTCTGCCTTGACCTCCTCAAGTGTGGGAATCACGGGAGTGAGCCACCATGCCCTGTTGCTTTTGGCTCTTAATTGCAACCAACTGTTTCAATTTGTTGTACTCATTCTGCTCCTTGCTGTTTGCATTTATGACTTCATAATGGTGAGATTTAGTTTGCAGTGTTTTCCTCAGTTCTACAATTCTCCTTTTTGTTTCATTCTGTTTGTCAGCTCAAAAGTCCAATCCTGCTTCCTCTGCCTTCCTAATAAACCCTGTCTTAGTATCTGCTTCCAGAGAATTCAGTATGTGATAACTACTATTATTTTTCCTGGGTGATAATATCCTCACCAGGCCCCTCATCACCCAACCATAGTGTGTTTTATCCCAGGGCCCCTTCCCTCAGCTAAGTCTGCACACTGGAAGATGGCAGGATCCTGTGGCTCTTTCTGCCTCTGCCAAGGCCAAGGGTGGGATGGAGGAGCATTCCCCTCATGCCACTCTCCACAAATGAGAATATTAATAATATTTCCCAGGATTTGGTCAACTTGCTATCTTCCCTCAGTTCTCCTGCTGAGGGACATGCAGAGACAGAGTCACACCTACTGCTACTCCACCAGAATCTTTCTTTTTTCTTTCCTTTCTCTTTCCTTTCCTTCCTTTCCTCTCTCTCTTTCTTTCTTTGATATACTTTTCAAAGTTTAAGGTATTTGACTATTCCTCTATCCGTGTTTACTTGCTGGCAGTTTTTCTGAAAACTAATTTTTGTTTGCATAATTAATTTTGAGGGAAAGGAGAATTTCAATCTAGAAGTCTTTTTTGTGTTACTTTTCTAAGAAAAATAACAAAATTTATAGTTGTAAACTTTAATTTTTTTTTTTCACCACTAAAATCCTTTTGGAGAACAATAAGGTACCAGAGGTAATAACTGTCAAGAGCGCTAAAGATATACATTGCTAGAAATTTATCCTAAAAAAAAATTGGGTAGAAGCAAAAAGGCATGCATGAGGTGTTCATCACGGCATGACCTGTAAGAATGAAATTTTTTTTAAGAGATAGGGTCTAACAGTTGCCCAGGCTGGAGTACAGTTGGCACAATTATAGCCCACTGCAGCCTCCAATTCCTGGACTCAAACAATCTTCCCGCCTCAGTCTCCTAAGTAGCTGGGACAAACTAAGGGTTCAGCAGCGGGGACGGTTCAACAGAGCATGCACCGCTCATCAGCATGATAAAAACAATGGAGCAAAATGGAGCAACAGCCTTACAAAACAGAGAATAAAAGCCTTTTGCAATCTGGCCCCTCCTCCCCTGTCCAATCCCCATGCCCCAGGTCTCCTGTCTGATTTAAGGCTTGCTCAGTCCCTGGCCCCACTCTGCCTCCCCAGTGTCTTCCTCTGCCCCTGCTCTTCCATCAGGGCTCAACTCAACCCACACCCACACCCATGGACAGCATCAGGTGCCCTCCTCTCAGTCCACCACACCAGCCTGATGCTGTTAGATAGTTGATCTGTCTCCCACCACCACAAACCTGTCAAGGCCAGAGGTATCCTATTCACAGAGCCCTGACATGTCGTCAGCAGCTGATGAACTTCTGAGCAGTGAATAAAATTATAGAGAGAGTGTGAAGGGAAGGAGAAAAACCATATGTTAACTCTGGTTTTCTCTGAGCAGTTGGAATAGGGATGACTCTTTCCTTTCCACTTTTTCTTGTTTCACAAATTATTGAGGAAAAATCTTCAATAAACTTAATTTTAAGCTAGTTGAATACAAGCATCAATAGACACATACTATTATAACAACTGCACACAAACTAGATGTGCATTAGGCCAAGTCTGGACAGCAAATGCAAGAAAACAAAAAATGGGGAAAAAGAAAAAAAAAGATCTATCTCATAAGATTATAGGTGATCTTTCCTTTAAGTGTCATTTAGCTGTCATACTGTTGTTTCTTCAATCCAGCACATTTTCTACCATTGCACTGACCATGGATCCAGGGCCATCTCCATTAAGGGTCTAGGGCAGGCCCTCCCTGGATTCTCATCACTCAGCACCCACCATGAGCCAGGCATTGACTCACCATGGTGATTCATGGCTTTATTATTTCATTTCATCCTCAGAACAACTTTCTGAGGTAGATACTACTATTCCCAATATGGGTATGTGGAAATAGAGGCTGAGGTTATATGACTTGCCCAAGGTCACACATCTAAGAAGTGACAGTTGGGATGTGGAACCTGTGCTCGCTCCATGCTGCCCTCGGCTTACCATCCCTTGGGGTGTCATGGGGATTAAAGGAGCTAGTGGGTACAAGGCCTCCTGGAGCAGTGTCAGCATTCCTCATAAGTAGTAACCTCTTGTCACTCCCTCCATGCTGCCACCTGCACCAAACATGCAGTGTTCACACACCCCGGACTCCCGTGCCCACTGCACAGTAAGCTCCCTTAAGGAAGAACCAAGAACACTTCTGCCTCTGTCCAGGCGCAAGCAAAATGCTTGGATTGAGTGGATGGAGCCCCACTCACAACATCTGGATAAGGTCCAGGACCCTAGGGCAGAGGACAGGGGCAAGGACATGGGAATTGGAGCTCATCCCCACTGCGCCCACTGCCTGTGCACCTTCCTCCGCTGGGTTTTGGAGCTGCTGCTGGTGGCACAGAGAGTGGAAGGTGTCTTCCTCCTGCCAGATGATCCGGTGTAGAATGATCCAGGGCAGCACTGAAGAGACATGGGGCTCCTTAGCCTCCTCCTGCACGGCCATGCTGCAGTCAATGACCTGACAGTGAGGGGCGGGAGACAGCAGAAGTGTCACAGCAGGGTAAGCCTTCAGGGCAGACTGAAGGGAGGCAGAAGGCCTCTTGGGGAGCTGGTACATGCTACCTGCCCACCCCCACTGTTCTGATGTGGGCACTGTAACCTAGCAGATCCTCAACATGTCATCGGACAGAGGCCCATAATGTCCAAAGATAGAGTCACACCACCCTCCATGCCACATGCAGTTACTGATACCCTCAGTACCTACTATGTGCTGCATCCTGTGAACAGGGCATGGGGGAGCTGAAAGCCCAGAGAGAAGAGAGCAATGGGCAAGCTATACAAGTGCAAAGCGTCAATATGGTTGCTGCAATGAGAACAGATGCAGCCACAATGGCTTACAGAGGAGGGGTGGGGCAGACAGGGGAGAGCCTTTTAAAAGTTTCCAGGTGTGTGGCTGTGGTGTATCCAACACTCAGGGAGGGCAAGGAGTGGGGGCAGAGGACAGGCATGCAGGCAGGGACCCCAGAGGGTAGCCCAGGAGGGCTGCAGCCAAGGGAGCACAAGACCAGGGGGAGAGACAGGCCTGGGGCTCAGTGTACCTTAGGTGACACACAACATGGAGGGAACATGAAGGGTTTTAAGTGAGGGGGGAGCACATTCACATCTGTTTTGGAAAGGTGCCTTTGTGGTTGGACAGTAGCTGGAAGGGGCAGAGGAGACTGCGGCGAGTGTGCTGCCACAGCTCAAGCAAGAGTAGCAGTGGCTTGGACTACAGCAGAAATATGAAGACAGAGGGAGAAACAAAGGCTGGAGGGGTGAGGATATAGATTTGGCAGGACTTGCTGAAGGTCTGAGCGGGAATTGAGGAGACAGCCCAGAGTGCTTCACAGGAAGATTCTCTGCCTTAAAGCCTTCCTGGACAATGCAGGGTGCTGTGACCACTCCTTAGCTGGAAGTGCCAGGACGGCATGGGATGCTGGAGCCATCACGGCCTATGCTCTGGCTCCCATTCTGCCTCTGACTCGCTGCAGGCAGACCAGTGCCTCCCTGTGAGGTTATTTCTTCCCCTCTGGGGTGGATGGTCTGGAAGAACCCTGTGGCACCAAGTGCTACATAGACTCTAATCTCCAGATCCAACCAGCCCCAGGAAGGTCTGCAGTCTGCACACAAACCCCTCCTCAGATCCCGAAAGTTCCAGCCAAAGAAGCCGTCATGTCCCCTTTAGGTGCCTAATTAGCAATGAAAGCTTAACTACTGAAGAAGAGGGATGTCAGAGAGACATACCTACCGGGGCAGGGCAGGGTGAGAAGGAGCCAGGGGTTACCTGGATGAGGTTGTTGGTGAGCCGCACGAGGCCAGTGGTGGAGGATGATTCCTTCAGGATGCTGCCACTGCTGTCGGCAGAGAGGGCCTGCTCGATACCCATCAGCAGTTGGGTCACTGTGGCCACCCACTCGTCCTTGGCTGCAGCCTCACTTGAGTTCACCATCTGCTGGACAGCCTCATTCAGAGCCACATCGGAACACTCAAAACACTGCCGATAGTCCTTCAGCCGGAGCAAGGAGTCCTAGTACAGCAAGAAGCCAGATGAAGTGCACGGTGAGCTCAGCACATCTGGGCCCAAGGCCTGAGCAGGGACAACTGAAGGAAAACAGATGAGGGGCGGCAAAAGAAAGGGAAGTACGAGCCCCAGCACAGCATAGGCCCCATGCAGCCCAGAGGTGCCTGGAAGGGCAGTCTGATGGCCTGTGGGCAATGGCAGCAGAGAATGTCACCAGTCACGGAGCTTTCAGAAAGGCTTCACCTCTGTACCTCACCTTCCCCATTTATAAAGTAGGGACGCTGGGAATGAGGCTGCAGAGCCAGCCAAGGTGAGACAGGGACTCCAACACCTGTCAGCTCTCCCCAGAGCCACTGTGCCCATCCAGTGCCAGGGCTCTGGAGGGGGTTCAGCAAGGAAGGGGCAGACTGCCAGGGAGGGACTATCTCAGTGGAGGAGGGCCTGAGCCAAGGCCACAACAGAGGCAACTAGCCAGGCAACGCTAAAGTCATCATTCTATCAGGTCCCTCCTCCCCAGGTGCCCTGATGGAGCCAATGTGTAAGCTATATGAGCCTCAGCCACCACATCATCCACTCAGCGGCACTGCGGGCCTTAAATGAGCTGATGTGCATATTACACTCAGCACAGTGCCTGGCACATGGAAGAGTTCTGAGAACACCACACTGAACTGTTACTTCTATTTTAAAAGCTTCTCTTTGGAAGGAAGCCATTGCTTTTTGCAAAGCTCCTTTTTTTTTTGACCTAGAATACAACCTATTTAAATGCCTGGGATCTCTCTTTCATCACTGTGCTGGTGCATGGGGAAACATAGTCTGTCTGTGAATTCACAGATTTGGTGGGCCGCTTGTTACACCTGCAGGAAGCACCTGTTGCCCGGTGCCCCATTGGGCTCTAACCTCGCCACAGCCCAGGACTGGCAGTGGCTCCTCCCAACCTTGACACATGCAGCTGCCACTCTCTGAGGTTAGACCAACAGGTGTGGGGTCAGAAATACCTGAAACTGCCTTTGGAATGTGGTGTAGTATCTGAACACAGATCAACACCTCCCCCAATTTATAAATCCCAATTGCCAGGAAAATGGGGCCCGTGTTTCATTAGAGAAAGCCAGCACCCTTTACCAGGAGGCCACTGGGGTTCGAGGGTGCCTACAGGGTGCTGATATGGGGGTCCAAAGCCTGAGCTGATGCCTCCTGGTCAAAACACCCAACATGTGAGAGCCAGAGGATTATTTTCCAGCATGATAAAGACTATTAAATGCAACCAGAGTCATTGTGAAAGTCAGGGACAAGACAAGGACCTGCTAATGGTGCTCTAAAATATGACATAATCTCCAGAGCTCAAGGCCAGAAAGAGCAAAAAAGTAGAATAAACACCAACGAATGAGGGGACCAAATTACCATCGACTGGGGGCAACACAATCATCTACCCAAACACAATCAAACAAGCCAGACAGAAAACAAGCGATAATGGGAACTCAGTGAAGCACCCAGACTCAAACACGAAAAATCAATAGGGTTCCTATGAGCCAGCAACGTAGGAATACATGGAAAAGATAATGAACAACAAGAAGATTCTGCTCAATATAGCAACCAAAAATATTAAGGACTAAGAGTCAACTCAACAAGACACAAACTATCTAATTAGACTGAAGAACATAATAGGCAGCTTGCCCACTGGGAGAAAGCGCCACTATACACCTACGGGAGAAGACTGCAAGTTCACTGCCCCGCTTGAAAAAAGCTAAATGAAGCAAGTTAAATGCAAAACATAAAACATTAACTCTGCAGGAATAAAACAAAAGCAAATACTCTTTTTATCTCTCTGTTGATGAGTCTCTTGTCAGCCTCCCCTCCAGAACATGGAGCAGCCTTCCTCTTGGCCCAGTGCCAGGCACCCCATAAAAGCTCAAGCTATGTGTGTAGAATAAGTGGATAAAGGCCAGGCACGGTGGCTCACGCCTGTAATTCCAGCACTTTGGGAGGCCGAGGCGGGCGGATCACGAGGTCAGGAGATCCAGACCATCCTGGCTAACACAATGAAACCCCATCACTACTAAAAATACAAAAAATTAGCTGGACTTGGTGGTGGGCGCCTGTAGTCCCAACTACTCAGGAGGCTGAGGCAGGAGAATGGCGTGAACCCGGGAGGCGGAGCTTGCAGTGAGCTGAGATCGCACCACTGCACTCCAGCCTGGGCGACACAGCCAGACTCCTGTCTCAAAAAATAAATAAATAAAGAAGTAGATGAATATTTCTCCACTCTTGGAAAGACTGTCTAAGCATAGGAACAAAAACCACAATGAGCAATGAACAAAATCACACATGTATGAAAACATCAAAAGATTTGACAGCATAAAAATTCAAAACTTCTCGGCAATTTAAAGGCAAACAATTGGGAAAAAAATATTTGCAAGATCTGTCGAGAAAAAGATTACTATCTTTAATATACAAAAAGCACTACAAATCAATAAGAAAACACTCTCAATATGAAACTGAGCAATAATCTGGAGTCCTTAATTCACAAAAAGCAGGCGTTTCCACAGCACTCGGCCCAGACCTCAAGCACAGCCCTTATCACAGTTCAGTGCCTGCCCAAGCAGCAGCTCCTGCCCCATCAATGGGGTATCCTGCCACATCCAGCTGTTCTAGAAGACAGTAAGAGCAAGACCACATCTGAGCACTGAGGGCATCCTATGGAGGCAGAGTCCACTGGCCTCTCCCCGCTTTCTCCATCCCAGCACCCTTCTTGGTACACTGGCTGTCCCTCCCACACATAGCCATGCTGGGCCATCTTGCAGCCTGCCAGGTAACTGAGGTCACACACATCTCATCCCCTGATCTTGGCTTGGGCCCGACTGACCTCCTCTGCCAGGAGCTGGAGCCTCCTTCCCTCCACCTTCTTCTCCCTTCTGCTTCCCCAAACCAACTGTTTCTTCCCCTTTCCCCAGGACTGAGGTGCTTCCATTTGTTCCCACAGTTGCACCTCTTAACTATTTCCCAGTTCAAGAATGTTAATGATTAAAATGCTTTGTGGAATCTGTGCAAAAAACCTGAGAGAAGACTGGACTCTTTCCAAATTGAAAGGGAAGTACCCAATAAGATAAAAAACACAATGTGATTAGTAGGATGAAGCATAAGGGACCAGGACTCAATGCCACTAAGCATATTTTGAGTATTATCTCCCATGTTTATCTCGGTGCCAACTCAACCCTCCTGAGGATGGTGGCAACGATGACAGCAGTACCTCCACAGCACCTGCTAGTGACAGGCATGGTGCCAACACACATTAACTTGTGTAATCCCTACAACAGGACTCTGAGCTAAGGACACTGGTCATCCCCATCCTAGAAATGAGGAACTGAGCTCAGAGAGGTTGAATAACTGCCCAGCACCCAGCAGCTGCCAGCTCCCTGGCAGGCTCTTGGTAAGAGTTTACCTCCTGAGGAAAAGAAGCACAGAAGGATTCAGGAGGGCACATGAGGCTTCAAACATAAGGCTAGTGTTATTTTTCTTCAGCTACATGGGTCTTTATTTTATCTGGATTCTTCACACTGTACAGATATTTTAGCCACTTTTATATTTACCTTAAAACACAATACAAAACGAGATGGATGAATAAACAAGTAGATGGACAGATGATGACCTGACCATTCTTCCTTCCTCCTCTGCCATGCAGAAGTTCTGAGTCAAGTATGGGGATCACCTTGAGCCACGCAGAACCCTAGAACCTGCACTCCTTGGTTCTAACTTTCCGCTAGTCTTGACCGTATCTTCTGACTAACATCTTCCTGGGGGCTTAGTGGTGTTGATATCCACTCTCTTCTAGCTATGTGTTCTTAAGAACACATATGCTATGCTTCTCAGAAGTTGCCCTTGACCCTAACCACACCCACCCTATCTCCAGGGGCACCCTGGGCCCCTCAGAGCCCTACAGCTCCCTGAGTGGCAGGCATCAGAGAGGTTGGACCAGTTAAGACAAAGATATGCAGAGACTCCCCTGAGAGTCAGGGGCAAAGGGAAGCAATTTTACAGACAGCATTGAGCATATCTATATTCCACCAGGTGGTGGTTTAAGTCAGAATGAAGCTGGGCCCAGTGGCTCATGTCTGTAAACCTGCAGCGCCAGGAAGTGAGCCTACCACAGAGCCTCCAGAGAATAAACACAAACAAGCAAGGAGAGAAGGTGCAAGTGGGTGTGAGGGACACTGGCAGCACACACCTGCAGTAGAAGCAGCTGGGCTGGCCTCTCAGGAATGGAAGTCATAAACTCCAGGTGTTTGGCCCGGTCAAACCCACTGGTGCACAAAGTGGGGCGGAGCAGATGCACAACAGCCTTGTAGTCACCAGCTTCGTACAGTCGCTGAATCTCCTCCAGGGACTGGCACCGCTCCAGTGACTTCAGGTTCTTATCAATCTGAAAAAGGCCCGGCAATGTTGTATGAGGGTAAACCCCTCAGCCCCTGCCCCACCGAATCTGGCCAGTGTTTGTTTTTATCAGAATTGGATGAGGAGAATAAAAATTAGACTATGTTCCCGCCCCCCAAAAATTAGACTCCTCCTTCATACATCAGTGTTTACACTAAATGTGTGTGTTAAAAGTATTTCTATTAATGGCAAGGCATCCAATTCTTTAAAAAACAAGCACATCAAAAACCAAAAACTACCCAGAAGCAAAGGAGTTCCAGGAAAGCATCCGCCAAGACAGCTGGACAGCCTTGTGGTCACAGGTCAGTGAACCAGTCTTGCAGAACCACGGAACATCAGGCTGTCAGAGACTCAGCAAGCCTGGACCAGAGGTTGTCATACGCTACACGCAGGACCTGATGAAGCCCTGGCATGTAGACAGCCCTGTACCTGAACTTGTCCCTGAAACAACTCTAGGAGAGTCTGAAGGCCACTTTCAGCCAGTGTGGACATTTCACAGATACAGAACTGCAGCAGGGTCTGAAACTGCACAATGAATAAAGTGGCACCTGGGTGGAACCTGGTATATAGGCCACACACTGCTGACCCAACCCCATGGCCAGCCCAATACTGGTCTCCTCCAGCTGGTATTTCCTTCCAGTTACCACTGGGATGGCTGCCACACATAGCCAGGAGAGCAGACCAATGACTGCTTCTAAATAGTGCTGGTGAGAACTCCCATACCTGCTTTCCACCAGGGATCTGCAGTGCCCCAGTGTACTAGAGCAGCCTTTCCCTGGCCTCTTCTGTCTTCCCACCAGGGGCCCTGCTCAGCATGTGGGAAGCTTTCTTGTTCCTCAGAAACAGGTCAACCCTGGGCTAACTATGCCAAATCACAAGAAATCTTTGACTAAGAAACACCATTTAAAAACTTTCAGCCGGGCACAGTGGCTCACACCTGTAATCCTAGCACTTCGGGAGGCCAAGGTGGGTGGATCACCTGAGGTCAGAATTCAAGACCAGCCTGGCCAGCATAGTGAAACCCTGTCTCTACTAAAAATATAAAAAATTAGCCAGGCATGGTGGCAGGCACCTGTAATCCCAGCTACTCGGGAGGCTGAGGCAGGAGAATCCCTTGAACCCCGGAGGCAAAGGTTGCAGTGAGCCGAGATTGCACCATTATGTTCCAGTCTAGGTGACAAGAGTAAAACTTCATCTATGGGAAAAAAACAAACAAACAAAAATTCTCACTCACCTCCTCCAGGGAAACCACAGAGTCATTATGGAGGTTGGGTAGCCGGATGACAATGTCTCTTCGCCCAGCCCCTGCCTCCACCTGGATGGCAGTGGAATTCTGGAGCATTTCTGTGCAGATGTCATAGTTCTCCAGGGCCTGCTCCATGTCTCCCTGGTTAGAAGGAAAACAGGTCAGGGGACCAAAGCATAAGATTGACTATGATGTGCCAGATGCCTTACACCTCTGATCTCACTAGACTGTGGAGGCCATGAGGGTGGGGTTTTTACCAATTACTACTGTAATCCCTAAGAAGGGCCTGGCATGTAGCTCAGGCTCAATAAATACTTGTTGACTGAATGAACAGTCCCTATCAACTCTGTGAGGGTAGATATCATAAACCCCATGTTGCAGATGAAAACACTGAGGACACTTGAGCAGAGCCAGAGTTGGGAGCTAGGCCTGTCCTAATTCCAGAACTAGTGTTCTTCACATCAAACAGTGTTGCTTCCTTTAGACTAAATGGTTGCTGACAGGGCCCTGGCAATCTCTTGACTCATTCTACCATAGTGTACCAGTACCACCATGTGCAAGGTACTAGGTAACAGCCAATTCATCCTGGCCTTCCAGACCAGGCTCTGAAGAGAAGCTTTCCCAGAACTCTCACAAAACAGGTGAATAATTCCCTTTTAGAAAGCTCCATATCTGTTTATTCATTTGCTCAGGCTCTCTCAGGAAAACATAAGCAAACAGTCAAGATGCCAAGGCAATCTTGAGTGGGGGAGGCAGAGGCAGAGCAAATGCCTTCCAGAGCTCTGTGGTTATGCTGAAGAGCTTTACAGACTGGTATCAAGCTTGGAAGTCTGAGATGCTGAGAATTCCCCACTGTGTCACAGTTTCTCATGCCAAGCCCAGTGCCCGGGCAGGTGCTACGCATGTACACATGCACGCACACACACACACACTCACACACACACAGACACACACCCTCAACATGGTCAGTTTTCTGCCCATCCTGCTGGGTGTCAGGGCATACTCCCCAAGCAGCTGACCATGGAACCAACCTGCAGCGCCAGGAAGCGAGCCTTCAGCCAGTAAACACGGACCACAAACTCCAGCCAACCATCCTCGAACAGGTCGCGCTGGGATGAGGCAAACGACAGCTGTAGGAGGTCACCAAGGCAGTGGGTTCCTGGGAAGTCAGGTCCAAATCTGCCATTCACCATACCAGCAGGGCAGTTCCGAGGAGACACTAAAAACCATGAGGCCAACGAGTCAACTTCATGTGTAGCATCCTAATGCCCTTCTGCTTCTCAGAAGTTGCCCTCGGCCCTAACCACACCCACCCTATCTCCAGGGCCACCCTGGACCCCTCAGAGCCCTACAGCTCCCTGAGTGGCAGGCATCAGAGAGGTTGGACCAGTTAAGACTTTAAAGATATGCAGAGACCCCCCCCTGAGAGTCAGGGGCAAGGGGAAGCAATTTTAGAGACAGCATTGAGCATATCTACATTCCACCAGGTGGTGGTTTAAAAGTCAGAATGAAGCTGGGCCCAGTGGCTCATGCCTGTAATCCCAGCACTTTGGGAGGCTGAGGCAGGTAGATCACTTGAGGTCAGGAGTTCAAGGCCAGCCTGGCCAACATGGTGAAACCCCATCTCTGCCAAAAAATACAAAAATTAGCTGGGCATGGTGGAACACACCTGTAGTCCCAGCTCCTCGGGAGGCTGATGTGGGAGAATCGCTTGAGCCTGGGAGGCAGAGGTTGCAGTGAGCCGAGATCATGCCACTGCACTCCACCCTGGGTGACAGAGCAAGACCTTGTCTCAAAAAACAACAACAACAACAACAATAACAATCCATATCACCAGAAAAATTACTGAAGCTACATAAAGCACTGCATTGAATAGTCACACCAAAACTGAGATCCCACTTCCTTCTATCTCACAGCAAAAGCAGATTGGTGGCTCCCTCTGGGGGCTTAGCTCCTGCTAACCACTTCTTGAGTATCCAGGAGATTTCCCTGGGACCCTGACAAGCCAACCCAAAAAATGTGCCTACTATAAATGTAAGTCTAAATACCATAACTCAGTCTCGCCAGTTCAGCTTTCTCCCAGCTGCTGGGGGGTTCAGAAATTAGCCTGGCCACAGAACACATAATGCTGCCTACCTGCAGAGCTTCTGCCTTTGGTCAGCAGCCACTGGTCCAGCTGAAGCTCCATGCAGGAGAGAGACATCAGCATCATGTCCTGCAGGACAGGCATAGGAAGGTCAAGAACAGTATCACAAAGCCTCTTCAGTGTTGGGGGTAGGGGGCAGTGGAAGGAAACAAAACTAAACTTTACTTTTTGATAAAAATATAATTCTTTCTATTCACTTGCCATTTCATAAGTGATAATCAGTGACCACTCTTCAAGACATAAAAAGAGCCACATGGATGTATGTTGGGACAAGACTTGGGAGGGGCCAGGAGACCTGTCTTCAGAGTTCTTGTACTGTTGAAGAGGCAACCCTGTCACCTGCCAAATGCTGGGCCAGACACTGCATCCAAATCACAGAATTCAACCCTTAAAAGTTTTGGGCAGCTGGCCGGGCACGGTGGCTCACGCCTGTAATCCCAGTATTTTGGGAGGCCGAGGTAGGTGGATCACGAGGTCAGGAGATCGAGACCATCCTGGTTAACACGGTGAAACCCTGTCTCTACTACAAATACAAAAAAAAAAAAAAATTAGCCGGGCGTGGTGGCGGGTGCCTGTAGTCCCAGCGGCTCGGGAGGCTGAGGCAGGAGAATGGTGTGAACCCGGGAGGTGGAGCTTGCAGTGAGCCGAGATCGCGCCACTGCACTCCAGCCTGGGCGACAAGCGAGACTCAGTCTCAAAAAAAAAGTTCTGGGCAACTGGTATACCATTCCCAGGGCACTTGAGGAAGCTGAGGCTCAGCGATGAGAAGGCACTTGCCCAGTGGGCACAGCTGGAAAGTTATCATCAGCCTGCTTTGCCTGGGGATCAAAGCCCTGGTTCCTCCTGCTGTTTCACAACTGCTCCAGGGGAGCATGGCCTGGTGGGAAGAAGTTGCCAGGAGGTAGTCCTGAGGTATCCCAGTGGAAGATGCCCAGCAAGGGATGGCTGACCTACAAGCTCCTCTACCTCCTGTGCTCTCAAGTCAGAAAGACCACCAGGCATCCCTGAATGCTTCTGGTGCTCCTGCTTCAGCATTCAGTGTCCCATCTCCAACAGGAGTACAGGGCCAGAGCACCTTGTGTTCCCTTAAGCTCTAGGAGGCACCAAGTGGAGGAGGCTGGGGTGTGGAATGCAGCAGGAAGACAAGGCTCAGTGAGGCTCAGCCCCTACTGCTGGCGGCCCCCAACACTTCTCTAAGTACCCTATTTAGCTTCTGCTGTTTTATCATCTGTTAAAAATAGTCACAGGCCATTTATGGCCTGTTATGTCTTGACATCATAACATCATAACATAGTGAGACCCCCATCTCTAAAAAACAAAACAAATATATATATTTTTTGAGACGGAGTCTCACACTCTCACCCAGGCTGGTGTACAGTGGCGTGATCTTGGCTCACTGCAAGGTCTGCCTCCCGGGTTCACACCATTCTCCTGCCTCAGCCTCCCGAGTAGCTGGGACTATAACCGGGTGTGGTGGTGTAAGGCTGTACTCCCGGCTACTCAGGAGGTTGAGGTGGGAGGATTACCCGAGTCCAGGAGGTTGAGGCTGCAGTGAGCTGTGACTGCATCACTGCACTCCAGCCTGGGCAACAGAGCAAGACCCTGTCTCAAACAACAACAACAAAAGCCTCAGTCACAGTCCTTGCCACCTCAAACAAACCAAATGTTTCCCTTTCCTCCAGCTTTTCCTGGCAAGCCTTCCTCTGACTCAGTACACAACCCGAGAAGCCCTTCTCATGACTCTCATTCCCTCACACATCCCATGTCCAGCTCTGCAACCACAATCCAGCATCCCACTATTACCACTGGATCTCAGCCACTGTTCACCTGGCATGACAGCAGCCTCCTGACAGCCCCCTGAGCCCACTGTCACCCGCAAGTGTATCCTCCACTCAGCCATCAGGGAGCTTTCTAGGCACAAACCCGGTTTAGTGACTTCCTGCTTCAACACCCACAAAAAGCCCAGGTTCCAGGCCCACAAGTAGATGCAGCCAAACACAACAGCAGCCCCACACCCATGCAAGATCCCTGTCCCCATGCCCTGGTCCCAGTTCAATACCAGCCCTTGAGAGGCTCCCCCCAACCTTGATGTGCTTGTTGCTGCAGTCCCTCAGCAGCGGGTTGGGCAGGCTGGTGCTGTGCCTCCTCCAGCTGTGGTAGACGCTGAGCACGACCTCCGCCAGGCCTGGAGGCCACCTTAGCAAGAACTTGTGGCCCATGCCTTTCAGGTAGCGCATCATCAGCTCCAGGATGCCCCCGTTGGTTAGGTTCTCCAGCAGGAACTCATGCACGTCCTGCTTTTCTGCCCAGGGAGCAAGAACAACCTGACTTGAACAAAGAGGACCTTCCATGCCAGGATCTCCCATTTTCTTTGGGACAGTAAAGACTGTTCCCTCCCTCTACCATCTGATCCAGGTGGACATGATACCACGTTGTGGTGCTGAGATCAGGCTACTGGGTTCAATGCCTGGCTCCAGCCCTCAGCAGCTATGATTGAGCCTCTCTGAATCTCCATATCTAAGGTGGACATCAAAAGGTCAGACCTCCAAGTGCTGCCATGTGCACTAATCTCACTCAGCAGTTATATACTGATACACACTCAACAAGTGTGCCTATACACATTCAATTTGCAAAGCGAAGCCTGTGAATTTGGCCATAAGAAAGCACAGCAAATATGAGTCTAGACATTTCAGAAGACCTCCAAGTTGACCACAGGGCTCAGGTCCAAGACTAATCCAGGCAGACTCTTGGCCACACGAAAAAACACCCCAGAACCATTCTCACAGAACAAAACATAAGCAGGTTATAGGATAGTGGGAAGAAGAATTCCCAAATTGAATGGTCACACTGCTCAATTCCTACCAGATTCCATGAACGTGGCTGAGTCAAATGACAGTCTATGAGGCCCAATGCTTGGGAAGCTTTCCAGTTTGGCTTCTGACTGGACTTCATAGTTATTAAAGGAATCATCTTCCTCCTCAGGGTCCAGCTTTCTTAACCTGCATGTAACATGCCAAAATCACAAAGTCACAACACATGTTCTGACACAAGCATCTGAACTCTTCCTGTTAGAGAAACCAAATCTGAGCCAGGAAGAAGGTAGCTAAAATAAGTGGGTGGTGGGGTCCAGAACCCAGGCCTCCGGCAGGCTCTGCCTCTCTCCAGGGCTTTATGAGCTAGCATTTGGTGTGTATCCTGTCTTGTTCACTCATCTCATCAACAGATGATTACCGAGCACCAGCTATGTGCCAGGCACTGTGCTAGGCACTGAATACAGCAGCCCTAAATGTGGTAGATCCTGCCTGCAGTAAGCTTACCCTCTAAAGAGACACAGCCAATCAGCAGGTACACAAAACTAACCCAAATAAGGACCATCTCACAACAGAGTGCTTGAGACTCTGGGTCAAAAGGGCTCTGCTTTAGAGAGCAAGGTCAGACAAAGCCTTTGAGAGGGGATGATGTTCATGCTGCCACTGGAGGAGGAGAAGGGCTGGCAATGCAAAGATGCAGGACAAGAACAGGTACAAAGGCACAGGCCAGAAGAGTACCTGTGTGTTCTAGGGCCTCATGGGAGCCCAACAAGTGAGGTGGAAAGCAGACAGATAGGTGGGAGTTTGGGGGACACATCAAGCCCATCTGAACTTGGTCCTTCCATAGCTCCTCACAAAGCTGTGGGTGGGCCCAGTCTTGGGACTGGGGACACCTCCCCTGGCAGGCACTCCTCCCAAGGACCCATTTCAGCCAACCTTGTGATGTTCCCTCAACCCAGAACCCCTGCAGCATAAACACTCAGGGCACTTGTGAATGTCTTCATTCACGTATTGCACACACTCTCAGGGCGACTCCATCAGGCAAGCTACCATGTTGCTCTTGCCTTGACCATTCAAAGAAGCAGACACTAAGTTGAGTGTGGTTGCTCAAGCCTGTAATCTCAACATTTTGGGAGGTGGAGGCAGGAGGATGGTTTGAGGCCAGGAGTTCAAGATCAGCCTGGGCAATACAGCAAGGCCTCATCGCTACAAAAAACAATAAATAAAATTAGCTGGGCATAGTGGTGTGCACCTGTAGTCCTAGCTATTCAGGAGGATCCCTTGAGCCCAGGAGTTCAAGGCCACAATGAGCTATGATTGTGCCACTGTACTCCAGCCTAGGTGACAGGGCAAGACCCCATCTCTAACAAAAATAAAAAACAAAGGAGCAGACACTAAACCACAAAGGAAACCAACAACTAAAATAAAGATAAAAAAGAAAGTCAAAACCATTCCAGGTAAATGGGACAGGGGAATAAGACCTTGGAGTAAAAAGCAGGGCTAAGGGGAATATAGGGTCACTCAAATCTCTTGGCACCATCAACCAAAGAACAATCAATCTTGCAGCTCTCCCAAAGGGAAACTTTCTTCTGGTATTATCCCTTAAGAAAAATTCACCAGAAGGCACTGTAGCCCCACTTTGGTCCTGCATCAAGTACTGAGAACAATCATTATTTCTAAGCATTTCACCTTCACCTCAGAAAGATAACAAATTAAGAAAATTAGGAATCTTGCTGTAAAATAAATTTACAATCCACCTAAAGCTTCTGGCTTCTCCTTCACCACTTTAATGTTAGTTCCACTGAAACAAACTGTCATGGGAAAGAACCACTGCTAGTTTAACTCCTGTTTAAAGATGGCATATAGAACACACATGGTTAGCTCCCAAACTCCATTCCAGTAACAATGAAGAAATAAAAAAGGTATAAACTCACAAAGACAGAAGATAGGCGAGGATGGCCCAGCAGACAAAATGTACCAGACAACTGTTAGAAGGCAGATGGTCCAGTGCAAATGAAGAATGGTGTCTGCCGAGAGAGGCCTCTCCACTCAGCAAAGGGAGGAGGAAGCGGAGTATTAAGAAACCAGTCCACTGGTACCATAAACTCCAGAAAGGCTCAGAAATTGAGGACCCTAAAGCCTCTAAAGGAGGTGAGCAGGCAAGGACAAAAAGCAGAAGGACTGGTGAAAACCTAAGTAAGAAGCACTGGGGACCAAGTCCCTCCCAGCTCTGGGGAGCCTGGTACCTGCTTGTCCCCTAGGCTCCTGAGAAGCACTAAGAATGAGTGAGACCCAAGAATACTTCACAAGCTCCTCCTCTACCTTCTCAGAATGCAAGGGAATCCTGCTGAGCCTGGAGCAAATCAAGTAGACACGGACTCCCTGAAAGCAGAAGGGAAGCTCCCCTCCATGGGGTTTTCAGGGCATCTGCATCTGCATGGGATTTTCAGGGCACAGCACCCCTCTGCCTCCCAGCAACAATTAGATGTCTTGTAAATACACAGGGACATGAGTATGTTCCTTCTAGCTCTCAAAAGATGAACAAGTCAAAGCTCCTGCCTTCAGGAATTTCAGAGGTGGGGAGAAGCAAGAAAAATCCAAGATCCCACTCCAGTGAGATTTGTGCTTCAGACATCTGCACAGATGTTATGGGAACACAAAGGAGGAGATCAGAAAAGAGGGTTGCAATGGAATGAGAAATGTTATTGATGGTGTATGCTGGAGGTTTGTGGGTTTGTTTCTGACAATCAGAAAAAATACACAGTACCTGGACGGCAAGAACTTCATCAGAAGCTCCTGGAAGTCTACTTTCTCTTCTTTTTTGCACTTGGTGTTTCGGACACGGGCAGACCGCCGTTTTGCTGTTTCTCCACTCTCTTCTGAAATCTTCTTCCGTTTTACCCCTTTCTTGGACTTATCTCCCCCAGAAATATCACCTTCACAAAGAATGCAAATTAAAATCTTACACAGTGGCAGGGGTGAAAAAAACGCACCATACAGACACATCAATCTCCCTCTTTTATAAATCTACTAGCATTAAACTCTTCGACATTCAAAAAATGTTCCATCTCTTCTTCAACAACAAAGAATCCCGAGTAAAATTAATTTGAAACCCCTTAACTCTCACACCTTTCTTGACTTCACAGGACCCACAAGCCAGATTTCAAGATTACTTTCCACAGTTACAAAGCAAGCAACACCCTCACCCTCCCATCCCCTCACTGGTCGGCTGAACTTTGGGGTCTCACCTGATATACCCAGAACAGAGAAAGTGAGTGGCTCTGACCCTACCCAGGACCCTCTGAGGACTCAGCAATATGATAAGAGCAAAAAAACAGTATGAACTATATGGCAACGGAAGAATGTCATGTATGATTAAGTAAAAAAGAGACAACCACGTGCATGTTTATTCAGAAACTTCTATATCTACCAGATTTTCTTTTTTTCAGTGACATAGAAATCAAGAAAAGGCTCAGAAGCTTTTGTCAAAAACTTCTGACAACTCTAGCAATAATAAAAATCAATAAAACATACGGTGGTTGGTGACTTTGCTGACTTTGTTTTCTAAGATCAAAGAACTCAGGAGGTACACTGTCAGCAAGAGAGCAGGACCAGCAGAGGGGACCTTTGCCAGCTTCCATGTTACGAGTGAGTAAGAGCGACCTTCATGCCAGAATGTGGCAGCCAAGGCACTAAACGGTCCTGGGGGAACTATCAAGGAGCAGGAGCTGCATCCTGATCCCCCGTTCCCCCTCACTGCAGGGACTTCAGAGCTGAAATGGCCCTGACAGGCAGTGGCACTGTGAGCAGGCTGAGAGGCTCCTCTAGGGCTGGGGGCTCCCACTTCCACTTGAGTCATGAGTGTCAGCATGACCCTTCTCTCTAAAGAGGCAGGGCTCCCCAACAGTCTCATTCCTGCTGGGTTCAGTAAACAGGGTCTCTCCAGAAGCCAAATTCAGGGGGCCTGCTTACCCATAGGAGCGCCTGTCTCCAACAGACCAGGACTGTGCAGTGGGAAGCTGGTTGTAGCCACAGAGGTGTAGGAGACCACAGGCTCAGTGACAGCCACAGCTGGGCTGGTGCTGACAGTGCTTGGCTGGATCACATTAACTGGCGTTACCACCACGGAGGATGCAAGAGGCTGGCTGGGGTCCTGGTAGTCCGACAAATCAATCCTCTTGCCAAGGCTGGGACGTGGGGGCTCGCAGGTGGTGAGATGATTGTACATGGCCAGCAAGCTCTCTCCGAGGCACTTCCAGCTACAGGGAGAGGGCCACAACACCTGATCACCACCCTGTCAGAGGAATACTCCAAGCATAGGGAAAAATGGCCTGCCTGCACAGAGGCAGCAGAGCTGCTCCTGGAGCTACCACCTCCATGGGGGTGGGGGAGGTGATCAAGGTTTCACCACTGCCATAACTGATGAAATCTTGAGTCTAACACGGCTGAACTGAAGGTGCAGCCGCCAAAGCTGGACCAGGGACCTGGCATCCACCTGCACCTCACTGCAGCAGAAGCCCCATAAGCATCTTGGCCTGAGGCACTTTCATACTCAACAAGGCATGTATGAAATCCATTGACTCACTTCAAAAACTCCTCCCCAGGAAGGTCAAGTCTTTAAAACACTTGTGGAACTTCTCTGCTGCCACTAATCTGTTTCATGCGGAGAGCCTGTTGGGGACTGCCAACAGGGACATGGTCTATAAGAATTTGGACCATGGGCAGGGCCCGTTGGGAGCAGCATCTCAGTGGATTTACCAAACGGGCTGGAGCCTGCTGGATGGCAACAGGAGACTGTTGTGTGTTTTGTTGGGGTATGGTATGGTGTGTTATATTGTGTTTTGTATTTCACATTCTGTATTGTGTGTTCTGTGTTGGGTTCAAGGTTGTGTGTTGTCTACTATGCTGCGTGGTATGCTACCATGTATCCATTTATCCATCCCTTAATTGCTTCTAATGCCTCAGGCTAAAGACCAACTGCTCAGCCTGGCCTCATGGTGCTGCACAGCCTCGTCTCACACCACCTCCTGCACTCCTGCTACGTTAGCTCTCTTTCAGTTCCTTAAACAAAATCACACTCTCACATCCCACTGGGCCTTTGGGCTGGCTTCCCTCTGCCCAGATGCAACGTACCCTCCCACAGCATAGCCCTCTGCCTAGCCAATGCCTGTACCTCGGTCAGACCGCAGCTCCACCACCCAGCCTTCCCCAACCCCTAGAGCAGCAGGAACCTTGTTCAGAGGCCCTCCAGCACTGTGCTTCTCTCCTCACAGCCCTTATCAGCTTGAGGCATGTGCTCCTTTCTCTGGGTAACTGACAACCCCCGGGATCACTTGTAGCAAGGGACCAGGCCCTGCCACACTGCGCCCCTAGCACAGAGCACAGTCCTCTGCACAGAGCCAGCATCCAGGAAGTGTTGAGAAAGGAATAAAAGAACAGTGCTTCAGGCTGGCACGGTGGTTCATGCCTGTACTCCCAACATTTTGAGAGGCCGAGACGGGTAGCTCACCTAAGTTCAAGAGTTCGAGACCAGCCTGACCAACATGGTGAAATCCCGTTTCTACTAGAAATACCAAAAATTAGCCAGGCGTGGTGGCGCATATCTGTAATTCCGATTACTTGGGAGGCTGAGGCAGGAGAATTGCTTGAACCTGGGAGGCAGAAGTTGCAGTGAGCCAAGATTGCACCACTGCACTCCAGCCTGGGCAACAGAGCGAGACCCTGTCTCAAGAAAAAAAAAGGACAGTGCTCGCCGGGCACAGTGGCTCACACCTGTAATCCCAGCACTTTAGGAGGCCAAGGTGGGCGGATCACAAGGTCAGGAGATCGAGACCATCCTGGCTAACACCATGAGACCCCGTCTCTACTAAAAATTTAAAAAATTAGCTGGGCGTGGTGGTGGGCGCCTGTAGTCCCAGTTACACGGGAGGCTGAGGCAGGAGAATGCCGTGAACCCGGGAGGCAGACCTTGCAGTGAGCCAAGATCACGCCACTGCACTCCAGCCTGGGCGACAGAGCGAGACTCCATCTCAAAAAAAAAACAAAAAAAACAAAAAAAAAAGAAAGAAAAAGGAAAAAAAAGGACAGTGCTTCAAAATCCAGAATCTAAACAATGGAGGCTCCCAGGGCTACAAGGAATTTCTTCTTTTTCCTGCCTTCAGTTAATGTTACATTTAGACAGGAAGAATTTGCTCACTGGCTGGGTTGTGTCAAATGCCTTAAATACACCATTTCCCTTACTCGTGCCTTGCTCTTGCTCATGTCTACTAGGCACTGAGGAAACCAGGGGTGGTAAACTGTGCCCTGCAGCACATTTTGTTTTTTCTTTTTTTCTTTTTTTTTTTGAGACGGGGGTCTTGCTCTGTCACCCAGGCTGGAGTGCAGTGGTGCCATCACAGCTCACTGCAGCCTTGACTTCCCAGGTTCAAGCAATCCTCCCCTTTCAGTCTCCCAAGTAGCTGGAACTACAGGTATATGCCACCATATCTGGCTAATTTTGTTTATTTTTTGTAGAGATGAGGTCTCACTATGTTGCCCAGGCTGGTCTTGAACTCTTGACTCATACTATGTTGCCCAGGCTGGACTTGAACTCTTGATCCTCCGGCCTCAGCCTCCCAAAGTACTGGGATTATAGGCATGAGTCACCATGCCCAGCTGGTTTTCACATTTTTAAAAAATTGTTTTTAAAAAAAAAAGAAAAGAAAAAGAAGAAAAGAATATACAATATAAATTGTACATGGCTGACAAAGGCTAGTATGTTTACTATCTGGCTCTTTAAAGGAAAAGTTTTGCTGACCCCTAGAATAGATGGAGATTACTATAAAAGCATCATGTCCTCTGCTACCAGAGAGGAAATCTACACTCTTCCTTTAATGACCAAATCCCAAATTTAACTACTAAGTGTAACTCCCTCCTGCTTCCACTTAGCCCTCCCACTACACCATGGAGGGTGGCCACAGTGCCAGTTCCCAGCCCTCTGTTCTCCAGTCACATAGCCACAATCCCTTGTAGTGTTCTCAGGCCTTTTCCTCCTTCACTGTAACAGGGAGGCACCCTAGGGCCCTTCCAAAACCCCAACCCTGTAGTTGGGGAGCACACACTCAGATGGGAGAAAGACCCTAATCCAGCTGACAAAATACAAGAAATTGCACCAGACAGGAGTCCTAGAGCAGCCTGAAGAACAGCCCTTTCTTCCTGGCCATCTCGGTGCTCGCGTATGGAAATATTTCTGGG
This sequence comes from Macaca mulatta, assembly GCF_049350105.2. NCBI lineage: Eukaryota > Metazoa > Chordata > Mammalia > Primates > Cercopithecidae > Macaca > Macaca mulatta. The sequence continues at coordinate 28,233,657 of NC_133415.1, read as the reverse complement.
AAATTCCACGTGCTGAAACTCACAGCCAGTCATAATAATACGCATCAGAGCCAGCCCTTCCTGAGTGGGTGCTATGTGCTGCCTCTGCGCTAGCCCTACACATTTTATGTCATTATCATGACAACCCTACGAGAGAGATGTTGCTCTCCCCATTGCTAGGGAGTGGCTCCTAATGTCCCCAGAGTCATCCAATTCATAGCATTAGGAGTGCCAGGATTGGACCCAAGTCAGGTCAGTCTGATCCAGGCCAGAGCTCCCTCAGAGTAAGCAGACGGGGTGGAGGTAGTGGGTGGGGAGTAGAAATGGAATGCTACTGCTAAGTCATGCTAAACTTAACGATTCAATGTCAGAATTTTAAATACAGAAATTGAATTCCAGAGCTAGCTAAGGGACTAAACTACCCTAACTCCAGGGAACTGCCAATACCAATTTGCCCTTCCTGGAGAGAGAGAGACTCTCACATCATGGGGCTGGCAAGGACTATATTGAGGCCCATCTCGCAGGGCTCCCCACATGGCCCTACAGGGAAAACATGGACTTGAGAGCAGGGAAGCCCAGACCTGGGATTGTCTCTGGGCTCCCCATTTAACTGCTCTGAGCATCAGTTCCCTCCTGGCAAGTGCTTGGCAAATGTTAGTTTCCATTCCCCTCCTAGATGGGACAGGCTGAGAAAGGCCTTACAGGAATGTGGCAGGTGGCTGGGGTCAAGAACAGCAACAGCAAAAAGGGACTGAGACTGGATGTACTTGAGAGAGAGCTGACCTGCTTCTTAGTAATGAAGCAAGCATGCACCTCCAACCATTTGGCCACTATGCACCCAGCCTCCATCCATACCACCAACCCAGGATCAAGCCCAAGGTCTCTCCCTCCTGTGCAGGGCAGTATCCCACACCAGGGCCTACTGGCCGACCCAGCACTCCCAGAGACGCTAGACAACCTACGTCAAGAAAGGAATGGGTTGTACGAGTTTCAGGTCCGGCTCCTTCTCCCGCACAATCAGTGCTTGCCTCTTTTTTCGCAGCCCCAAGGCCTCATCTACAATCGCCTTCGTCTCAGCTGCACTCACCGAAACATCATGAATCGACATGTCACTAAAAGCATGTGAGACAGGGAGAAATTACGATGTTACAAACTAGAACCGAGGCTGAAATTTTACACACAAAAATGCATTTAGGTTAATACCTTTTAATGTGTATTGTTTCTTCCTATGAATAAAATAACCACTTAAGTCTGGCCTGGGGAGGGCAGTAAATAGCCTTCTTAATACCCACATACACTAGAAATGACTAATATTCTTTGTTCCTTTGACAATTCAAAACTGGGCAGAGAAAGGGTTTTCATATGTATTATCAGTATCATAATAATATCTGAAAAGCCACAGAAAAATAAAATCTTTCTCTCAATTATTATTAGAAAATCTTTAAAGAATTTAACTATCCTATACTGCCCATGCCAACAAAAAGTCATCAGACAAGTGAAGCTCACCAAAGTGTATCATGACCCAAAAATACATAAAGGGCAGGGGCTGGGAGGCCCTAGGTGTCCTCCCACAGACACACTTCTGAGGCAACCCAGCATCACCTGCCCTCCTGCCCACTGTCCTGGTGCTTCCCAGCAGGGTTACATTGCAGAACTACTCAGGAATTTATCTGTTTCATGTGCTTCTCATCTGTCTCCCTCACGAAGGTTAGCTCCCTCATGACAGATGTTCTCTCAGTTCCTATCTCTGCCAACAGGCAGTTCCCTCAGGAGAAGGACAGGCTCACAGGGGATAGACGCCAAGATAAATCACTACTAATCAACCCCTACAGGTGTGTTGCAGGGCCAAGGAAGACCAGAGGGCAGGAGGAGTTGGCTGGGCTGGAGGGCTCGGGGGAAGGGCAGCTAGAGCTCAGAAAGCAACAGAGAGGTGACCTGAGAAACAGATAAGTTCAAAAGCGAGCAGCTCTGAGGTGTAGCCCTGCTGGCAGGCATTAGGACAGTCTGGGCAAGAGGAGCAGGTATTGTTGGGTCACCTCAGAAGTGTGCCTGAGGGAGGACACCTGGCAAAGGAGGGGCAATGGCAGGACAGGTGGAGAGGTGGGAAGATGGCATGACAGTTTAGAGCGCAGTGGGAGCCAGGGTGAGAAGATAGGATGCCACACAATGGAACCACGCCTGGAAACTGCAAGGGAGTTGGCGCAGCCTTAACAAAAGGAGTCTGGGAGGGAAAAAGCAGGAGGTGAGGTGGGAGAACTATGGGGTCAGGCTGCAAAGAACCTCTTTGGTAAAGCAACTGAGCACGGGCTGTGTCCTAGAGTCAAGGCAGGGGTGGTACATGATCAGAAGCATGTTTGGGACACTGATCTTGGGCAGCACTAGGAATAAAATCCTGGGAGGGGAAAGGCAGGAGGCAACCTGGGCAGCAGGCTGCCCCAAGCATCCAGAGGAGAGCTAGCGAACACTGAAAGCTGGCAGGGCAGCAGGAGAGGTGGGCAGCAGGCAGCCTGAGGAGGCCTTGCCAAGATTAGGTACAGGTGGGTGATAAACAAGGCAGCCCAAAGTCAGTTCACTAGATGAGGGGCTGCAGCAGGGCATGAAGCCCCAGAGCACAGGGGCTCCATCCATGGACCTGAGGGGAAAACGTGACGTGCTCCTGACCTTCACCAGCCACACAGGAGAGCGTGCACACATGGCATGGGAAGAAGAAGGACTTACCATTTGAGGAACATTCTGAGAGAGTCCTTCCGGAGACAAGGCTGCTCCTCAAAAATCTTCTCCTTGAGGACCAGTCCTTTGCTGTACCGGCAATCCTTCTCCAAAGCTTTGCAGATGAAGTACAGACATGCTGGCGGGGAAAGAAACAGTTTATGACTTCGGGGACCGTACTCAGAAGCTCTGGCCTTGCCAGTTAACATCAGGAAAATATTCCCACTCCTAGAATCAAAGAAATGCCTAGTAAACAATAATGAGATACCACTTGAACTAATTCAGTCAGGTTAGTAATAAGACCCAAAATAGACTGGGCACTGCAAGGTGAGTAGAACCAAAGACTCTGGCAGAGGACAGACCATAGGATCTTTTTGGAGGACCACAGGCAATTACACACAGATCCTCGACCCAGGAATCCCACCTCTAGGAACTACTGCAAAAATCCAACAGGGCTCACAGTGATTATGTATTGGCTAATTGGAAAACAGCCTTCAAAAAATCTGGAAATAGCCAGGCACAGGGCTCACGCCTACAATCCCAGCACTCTAGAGGCCGAGTTGGGCAGGTCGCTTGAGCCCAGGAGTTGGAAACTAGCCTGGGCACCATGATGAAACCCCATCTCTACAAAAAATACAAAAATTAGTCAGGGTTGTTGGTGTACACCTGTAGTCTCAGCTACTCAGGAGGCTGATGCTTGAGAATCACTTCAGCGAGAATCGCTGGAGCCCAGGAGGTCGAAGCTACAGTGAGTTGTGATAGTACCATCGTACTCTAGCCTGGGCAACAGAGTAAGACCCTGTCTCAAGGAAAAAAAAAAAATCTCGAAACCACTCTGTCCCACCATGGCACCTGGTTAAATAAATTATGTCCAATTCACACAATGGGTTGCCAAGCAGCCACTACACAGATGGTCGAGGAGTGTGCTTACTGACCAGAAAGAAGGCCAAGATACAGTACTGGGAAGAAGCAGGAGACAAAAGAGGTCACATAGTGTGATTCCACTATACACATAAAACTGATTGAATTTTGCTTACCTGTATTTTCCAATTTTCCTTTTAAAAAAAAAAAAAAACCCACTATTAAAGCTGCTACCTACATTTTTTTTTTTTTTTTTTTTTGAGACGGAGTCTCGCTCTGTCGCCCAGGCTGGAGTGCAGTGGCGCGATCTCCACTGACTGCAAGCTCCGTCTCCCGGGTCTCCTGCCTCAGCCTCCCGAGTAGCTGGGACTACAGGCGCCCGCCACCTCGCCCGGCTAGTTTTTTGTATTTTTTAGTACAGACGAGGTTTCACCGTGTTAGCCAGGATGGTCTCGATCTCCTGACCTCGTGATCCGCCCGTCTCGGCCTCCCAAAGTGTTGGGATTACAGGCTTGAGCCACCGCGCCCGGCCGCAATTTAAGACATGTACATCATTCATGTCAACGTAATAATGAGCCTCCTCAAGGTATTAATCTGGAAAGCCTGTGCCAACTCCAGCTCCTCCAGGAATGGAGACACTAACAGGTAAACACACAGAAAAAAATGGGATGGCATGGATTCACAAAGCAGAACTATGATATAAATTATGAAAGCTTTCAGTACTTGTAATTGGGAACAGTCCAGGTCTCACCAGTGAACACACAGAGAAACAGCATACTGCAGCAGGGTGCCAGCTCTGCCCAGACACTGGGACCACTATCATGCCCTGCCCAACTTCTCAGTTTGGTGCGGGTGGACTGCAAGTCACTCCTACCAAGAATAACTAGAAAATGAAGCACCTAAGAGTGAGAAGCAACACAGGGAGGAAAACCAGAGCACAAGTAGAAATCTGCACATGGAAGCCTTGGGAGAGGAGGAAGTGATGCGCTCCTAGTGTGCTTGGCAGGAGAGAGCAGAGACTGGCCACAATGCTCAGCAGGGCCTCACGCCCCAAGGTGCACAAAGGCTATGCAGCCTGTGAGCAAGGAGAGGTCTGTACAATCCCAGCACAGTCCAAGCTGCTCAACAGATGGTCCAAAGGTGCCTGCATCAGCCAAATAAGGGACATGGTTTCTCTGAGACCACATGAAACTTGAAGGGTGGCCATCAATGACTTCCAGAGAGAAAACCCAGAAGGCACTGAGCACTTGGATGATGCTGGTTCTCAGTAGGCACATTAGCTGTAGCAAGTTAAACTCACTAGCCACCCTACAGTCCTGCAGAGGGGAGGCCTGGGAAATCTTAGAACAAGAGGCAATCAGCAGGCCTTAACCCAGCAGCATTCCTCCCTACTCATATCAAATGTATAAAATGCCCTGAGAGTCAATTTAACATGCTGCTTTAATTTTTTTGTTTAAATGACTGTCAAATCTATCAGGGCTCTCACAGGTATATGTATCAGTTCAGTCCCTGTTATGATTAATTGTATGTGTCTATTTGACTGGGCTACAGCATATCCAGACTTTGGCCAAATATTATTTTTGGTGTGTCTGTGAGGGTGTCTTTGCATGAAATTAACATTTAAATCAGTAGACTGAGTAAAGCAGATTGCCCTCCCTAATATGGGAGGGCTTCATCCAATCAGTTGAAGGCCTAAACAGAACAAAAAGGCTGATCTTCCCCCGAGTAAGAGAATTTTTCTGCCTGACTGCCTTTGAACTGGGACATTGGGTTTTTTCCCCCTACCTTCTCACTAAAACCAAAACATCAGCTCTTCCTGGGCCTGCCAGCCTATAGACTGAAAGTGTACCATCAATTCTCCTGGTTCTCAGGCCTTTGGACTTGGACTGGAACTATACACCATCACTCCTGGGTCTGCAGCTTGCTGACTCACCCTCTAAATCTTGGAACTTGTCAGCTACCAATACCACATGAGCCAATTCCTTATAATAAATTTCTTTCTATATACTTACATACATCCTACTAGTTCTGTTTCTCTGGAGAACCCTAATACAATGCTCCAACCCAAATCTTCCCACAAAGACTTGAGTTTACCAAGCATAACTTCTCCTACAATGAGAGAGGGGTACAAAGAACTAAAGAAGTTGGTAGGGAAGGAAGGCTGAACCCCAAAGATGGTCCCAAACTGTAGGAGGAGCATCCAAGAAGAGACTAAAAGCCTCCAGAAGAAGAAACTGCTAGAGTCAAAACATGGCCTTGTAGAACTATCATATTCTGCTGGTGGGAGTGAAATGAGGGGCAACCTACAGAATGAGTGCATATGTTCACTGAAAGACATATACAAGAATGTTCATAGCAGGTTATGACTAAGAACCCAAATCTGGAAATAACCCAAATGCCCACGTACAGAATGGCTACATTGTACAAACGCACATAATAGACTACACAAAAATAAGAAGACGTAGTGACTGCTGTGCCCCACATGGGTGCGCTCACAGGCAGGATGACAAGCAGAAGGGGCCAGGCTAAGGAAAGCACACATTTTCCTTAAAAGGAACTGACTCTACCTAGAGAAAGTTCAACAACAGGCAAAGTTCATCTTTGGTGACAAAAAGGAGAAATCAAGGTTGCCTTAGAAGGTTGTAAAAAGTGGAAGGGACCCAAAGTAACCTGCCTCCTGGGGCGCTGCACATGAGCTGTATCTTGACATGTTTTCACGTATACAAACTGACAGGTCTCAGATTTATGCACCTTATTGTATGTATGTTTTGCCTCAATTAAAAAGATTTAAAAAGTGGTTATGGAGAACAAGAACTGGAGGTGAGAAGGTTGAGCAAGGCCTCATCTATCTCAACACATTCTATCCTATTCCTATTTGTCTTTTTAAAAGGAAGAGAAAAAAAAGACTCTCCAGCCTCCAGAGCTGAGAGAAATAAATTCTCGTTTAAGCTACCCAATCTATCATATTTTGTTATAGCAGCATGAACTAAGACAGAAAGTGGTACCAACAAGTGGGCTGCTGTCGTAACAAATATCTAAAAATGTGGAAACAATTATTTTTTAAATTTTCTTTAGAGACAGGGCTCTGTAGCCCAGGCTGGAGTGCAGTGGCACAATCATGGCTCATTGTAACCTCTAACTCCTGGGTTCAGGTGATCCTTCCAAGTAGCTGGGACTACAGGTGTGCACCACCCCGCCCAGCTAATTAAAAAAAACATATTTTTAAATGGGGTTTCACTATCTTGCCCAGGCTGTTCTTAAACTTCTAGGCTCAAGCAATCCTCCCATCTCAGCCCCCTAGAGTGTTGGGACTACACACATGAGCTACCACGTCTGGTGTTGGAAAGAGCTTTAGAACTGGGGATAGGCTTAAAGAGTTTTGAGGAGTACACTGGAAAAAGTGAATATTGGTATGTAAGGATTGTTAAAGGTGATTCTGGGCCAGGCGCAGTGGCTCACAGCCTCCCAGCACTTTGGGAGGCCAAGGCGGGTAGATCATGAGGTCAGGAGACTGAGAACATCCTGGCTAATACAGTGAAACCCCATCTCTACTAAAAATACAAAAACAAAAAATTAGCCAGGCTTGGCGGTGGGTGCCTGTAGTGCCAGCTACTCCGGAGGCTGAGGTGGGAGAATGGCATGAACCTGGGAGGTGGAGCTTGCAACGAGCTGAGATCATGCCACCGAACTCCAGCCTGGGCGACAAAGTGAGACTCCGTCTCAAAAAAAAAAAAAAAAAAAAAGGCGATTCTGACGAGGGCTCAGAAAGAAGAGAAGAGAAGAAGTACAGAGACAGCTTCCATCTTCCTAGAGAATAAATAATCATGTACAGAATGTTCATAGAAATATAAACATCAAGGGCAATTCTGCTGAGATCTCAAATGGAAATAAAGAACATGCTATTGGACAATGAAGAAAAGATGATCCTTGTTATAAAGTAGCAAAGCACTTGGCTGAATTATGTCTATGTTCTAGTGTTTTGTGGAAGGTAGAACTTGTAAGCAATGAAATTTTGGCTATTTTGCTGAGACTTCTAAGCAAAGCATTAAAGGCATAGCCCAGTTCCTCCTGGCTGCTTATACCAAAATGCTAAGATAGAGAAAATAAGAAGGCATTGTTAAGCAAAAAGGAACCAGAACTTAAAGATTTAGAAAATTCTGTCTATCCATACTGCAAAAATTGAGAAAGTTTGTTCTGAGAACACTATGCGTGTGGCTGACCAACAATTTCCTTATAAGATCAGTGGGGGTATGAACCACAGATTTAATCAGGTACCTCAGCAGAAGCCAGAAAGGTGGGATTATACCGGCAGAAACACTGCTAGTGGGGACTAATGGGAACAAAAAAATGAGAAAGAATGAAAGAACATCAAGAATATATGTTATCCTTCAAGGAAAAGGAAGAAGAACCTCAAAGGTGATTCAAAGATCATCTGAGCTGCCACTCCCACCACAAACCAAGAGGCTAGGGCTAGTTCCTTAAAGGGTGGGGCCACTTCGCCAGTTTGCATAGGCCAGGACGTCTCAACCTAGCATCTTGCCAAGCCAAAAGGGTGGGGCTTGTCCCTCTACCTACGTGCTATGAGGGTGATGTTGCCACCTCAGTGGGCATCAAGGGCGGAGCAAAGAGAATTATTCCTGAGCCTTAGGACCTCAAATTTGCTTTGCTAAGTTTGCTAAGTTTTGGGACCCATCACCCTTTCCTGCTTCCCTATTTTTCCCTGTTGGAATGGAAATGTTTATCCTGTATCTGTTCCACCATTGTATTTTGGAAGCACATAATTTATCTGTATTCACAAGTTTACAACTGTAGAGGAATTTTGTCTCAGGATGAATTGTACCTCAAGTCTTACCCACATTTGATTTAGATAATATTTATTTTTGTTTCGTTTTGTTTTTGAGACAGGGTTTCACTGTGTCACCCAGACAGGAGTGTGGTTGCACAACCTCGACTCACTGCAGCCTCGACCTCCCAGACTGAAGCAATCCTCCCACCTCAGCCTCCCGAGTAGCGGGGATGACAGTCATGTACCATCAAGCCCGGTTAATTTCTGTATTTTTTGAAGAGATGGGGTTTCACCATGTTCCCCAGGCTGGTCTCAAACTCCTGGGCTCAAGTGATCTGCCTGCCTTGGCCTCCTAAAGTGCTGGGATTACAGGCGTGAGGCAACATACCCAGCCAATTTCTTTTTTTTTTTTTTTTTTTTTTTTTTGAGACGGAGTCTCGCTCTGTCACCCAGGCTGGAGTGCAGTGGCCGGATCTCGGCTCACTGCAAGCTCCGCCTCCCAGGTTCACGCCATTCTCCTGCCTCAGCCTCCCGAGTAGCTGGGACTATAGGCGCCCGCCACCTCGCCCGGCTAGTTTTCTGTATTTTTTAGTAGAGACGGGGTTTCACCGTGTTAGCCAGGATGGTCTCGATCTCCTGACCTCGTGATCCACCCGTCTCGGCCTCCCAAAGTGCTGGGATTACAGGCGTGAGCCACTGCGCCCGGCCTACCCAGCCAATTTCTTTAAGCCACCCAATCTATGGTATTTTTTTAATGGCAGCCCAAACAGACTAAGACACACAAAATGGGACAGTGCAGGGAGGAAATAAGATAGCCATTTCTTCTGTCAAACAAACAAAACCTTGCAAAGCAAAAAAAATAAAAAATAAAATTAGACAGCCAAAAGTAAAATCATTCAGAAAACATGCTACTTTATTACTACAAGGCATTTAACAAATCAAGAAAGAGATGCAGAATAAAGCAGAAATCTAAGAACATTTCCATTCTCCCTGACAGTCTGGCAAAGCCCTTCAGTGTTAACTTTGGCTTTCAGTTTATCCAAATTACCTTTCCTCTGCTGTTCCAAAAACCACTGGCACATGGAAGAAAGCATTAAAGCATGACTCACTTGTGTAATCACTGAGGGTGTACAGTACAGTGATTAGGTTATCCAAGCAAGGCCAGTGGTCAGGATTGCACCGCAGCCCTTCCTCAAAAGCATGGCGAGCCAGGGGTATCCGGATGAGCCTCAGGGCCACATGTCCAATCTTATACCACAGGTTGACGTCTGTGGAGTCCAGCATCACTGCCTGGAAGCAACACAAGCAGAGGGCAAACACAAACACACACACACACACACACACACACACACACACACACACACAGAGAGGGAGAGTCAGATCTCTCCTTGAGCAGGCACCCCGGGGATGGGAGGAGCACAGCACTGGCACAGCCACTCGAACTACCCAGGGAAATGGCAAAAGTGCCATGACTATCTTATAACTGACAAGCAATGCCAGCTCATCTTTCCTGGAGTCACACGTTTCCAAGATCTAGAGCAATAATGACACATAAAAAGTTACAGGGACCAAGTTATTTAACTTAGAACTTTTTTAAAAAAAAATTTCTTTTTTGAGACTGAGTCTCACTCTACTTCCCAGGCAAGAGTACAGTAGTGTGATTATAACTCACTGCATCCTCAAACTTCTGGGCTCAAGCAATCCTCTCGCCTCAGCTTCCTGAGTAGCTGAGGCTACAGTGGCACATCACCACACCCAGCTAATTTGCAATTTTTTTTGTACAGACATGGCCTTAGTATGTTGCCCAGGCTTGTCTCAAACTCCTAGCCTCAAGTGATCTCCTGCCTCAGTCTCCCCATTTTCTTGATATATTTTGTCAATCTGAATATCTATATTCCTTACATATTTAATAGGTAAAAGAAGTAAAAGGAGAAGAAAAGAAAATATGGGCCAGGCATGGTGGCTCACACCTGTAATCCCACTTTGGGAGGCTGAGGTGGGCAGAATGCTTGAGTCCAACAGTTCGAGAGCAGCCTGGGTAACATGGCGAAACTCCATTTCTATTAAAAATACAAAAAATTAGCTGGGTGTGGTGGTGCATGTCTATAGTCCCAGCTACTTGGGGGCATGAGGTCGGAGGATCGCTTGAGCCTAGGAGGTCGAGGCTGCAGTGAGCCCTGATTGTGCCACTGCACTCCAGCATGGACAACAGACTGAGACCCTGTCTTCAAAAAAACTTGAAAAAATGAGAGTCTTATGGGATTCAAGAAAATTCATGTACTTTGAAGACAAACCTCGGTTCACATCCCTACTGCAACACTGATTAGCAGAATGATCCTGAGCCTCCATTTCCTCATCACTAAAGTGAGGATAAAGACTCCTTCCTTGCAAGATAGCATGAGGATTAGTGTACACATAGGAAGCAAATAGTGTAGTGTCTGGTGCTTTAGAGGTGCCCACAGACAGACTGATAGTAACATGAAATAACAGCAATACTATTATAGCTGAAAGTATTAACATATTGAATGCTCAGTTTCAGACTTTGGTTTTCATACTATTATGCATACCAACTCACTTAACTTTCACAACTACGCTCTTTTTTATTATTCCCACTATATTGGTGTAGACCTACAGACACCAAGAGACTGAATCACTCACTCACAGCCACACATGCACTGAGCAGCAAAGGAAGAATTCACACGCAGTCCTCTGCATCCAAGCACGTGCTCTGCCCCAGCCCCTGCTCTCCAGGCCTGGTCAGTACTAATTGTTATCACCTATGGACCTACCCTAGAGCCTTGGGTACTATAGCTTGGTGATCCACCACTACAAACTCTTCTTTTTGGCCCACAAGACCCCAACCTCATCCTCTCCACCAAGAGCTTTCAAAACACCAAGGGAGCTAAGCACTGCCAAAACCACACCTCTAAGTAGAACTCCATGGCTGTCTCCAGATCCTCCCGCTGGGCTGCCAGCTGGGCCAAGTTCTTATATGTGGAATATTTCAGTATCAGCCCAGGGTGTTTCAACCCCTCTTTCTCATCACCGGATGAAACTGCCTGTGAACAAAACAGAAACAGAAGTGATAACTAGGCCTTGTAGCCTTAGCAAGCAGCCAGCAGGATACTTGCCTTCCAGGCTGGCCTCTGCTGCAGGCCCTTGAGCCAGTCTAGTGTTGTCCACCGCTGGAAAACGAAGGCACTGCACCATGTGTTCTTATAAGACCACTCCTACTCCAAGCACTCAGGGAAGAACAGACCACCTTGAGGTATTAATAGTTTGCAGACAGTCTGGGCATCCATAGAGATAGAGAGAAGCTGCCTCACCACTACTGCCATGCCTGAGGGTTCAAGCCTAGAGAATAACATTTACAGCATAGGTAGACCCAGCCAGCAGCTCCAGGTATAAGATAAAAGACAAGGTATGAGCAGGCTTTCTGGGGGCAAAGGCCTAGAGCTTCACCCCAGGCATTCCAGGATTAGGAATCAACAGGCTGAGCTCCCAACCCTATAACACATCACATGAGCATAGACAATTGTTAATTTAACTAAAACATTAGTGTCTAACCTCTGTAATTAAGAAAAATAATTCCTACCCTAAATATCAAGAGTTAAAGTGAGCTGAAAGACTGTAAGAATTGCAAATATGTTTAATATGAAAAAAATATTTCATTACAGCTTTAATGACCTTATATTCTAAGAAACTGCTGATTAGAAAACTATTGCTCCAACCACAGGACAAAGACTAAAACATTTTCTAACAGAAAAAACTCAGGGGCACCAAGAAGCTCTTTCCTGGGACAGGTGGCTTCCACACATTGCTCTTCATGTTCTGAACAGGTAAGACCCGAAGACATGCCACCCTCAGGAAGCATCCCTTGACTAATCCAAGAATCTACCTACCTCAGAGGTCTTAAGGAACTTCTTTAAGACTGAGAAGCTCAAATGAAGCCCCATTCAGTTATCTTCTACCATCATCTGACTTATCATACAAAAAGGCCTCCAAGAACCAGCTGACCAGGGCTGGATCCCAGGTACCTCTGTCCCTCCAGGTACAGAACTCTTCAAACAATAGTGGGAACAAATTTACAGAGACTGAGTGAGTCTACTTCAGACTAAACAGTCAGCAATACACATGCACATGCACATAACAATGGATGCTCTTAACTAATCTCCACCTAACAGACTACCTACATTCAACACCACTCTCCATTCACCCTGAAAGGCTTGCCCCAGCAAGTCCCTCCAGGACACCCACCAGTCAGGCTGAATGCTTCTTAGGAGTCAGCTGTGGTCCAGGACCTATTTATGCCAATCTTCTGCAAAACTGTAATTATGTAATTAACATTAAGTATGCCGATGCAATATGAGTGTAAAAAGAAACTGTTCTATATATTTTCCGTATTTTTCAGTTGCTTACAATGAGCATGTTTTTACTATTATAAGCAAGGAGGGTGCTAAAACAACCTTGTGAGGCTGAAAGTGATATAAGGCTGAAAGTGATATAATGCGCACAGAAAGATGCACACACCTACAACTAAAAGGCTGACACATGACCATGCCCTTAGGTAAAAGGCTCCTGCCTAGCAACTGCTGGATGCTGGGCCCACCCGGCATTCCACCATGGCCTGAGAGGGAAGACCAACATGCTCTCCAACTGGTCCATAACCAAAGCTCAGTAAATATAGAATAAACTAATTTTCCCTCTCTGGGTCCTCACCCACTTCCTACTAACAGGAGAGGAGGAGGTCACAAGTTCCATACCCCTAATTCCAAGGCACTGTAACCAGTAACCAAAGAATCTTGACAAGCTATATAATCAGAAATACAAAGAAATACCTTGAGTGAGAGAAGGAATAGATGCTTTCTCCTGACAGTTAGAACTCAGTATTCTATGTCATCGGCAGCAAAAACCATCAAGGTTTTTTGTGTGCTTAAGTCATGTCTGCAAGTGTCTGCATGCCTAGCACTGTAGGAGACTCTGCTCAACTGAAGGACTGTGCAGTCCAGTAAACACCCATGGAGCTTATCTGCTTCCTTAATGCACATCATCTGCATGTTTGAGTACTTGAAAACAAACGCCTTTCCTCCTAATGAAATATACACCTTCCTAAATTAATTTCAGGTTGGGACCAATTCCCAAACCTCCAGTCAACATCTACAGTCAACTCAAGGATTAACTCACTCACCACTACCATAGTCCCCATGCTATACCAGGTCTTGCTCTGACTGCCCCTCTCTGCTGTAACCAGTGTCCCCAATCCTTCTGATTATATTCAAAACTCCATGGCATGTCTACACAGACTTGCCAAGCTCATGGTCTTTCACTCAAACGGCATTTGCTAAAATGTGCTGCCAACAGGATCATTAGGTATCGGCAAACCACGGACTCCAATTCTGGTTTGAATGCTTCACTTACTTGGATGGCTTTGAGCCATCAAGACCTCACTAAGCCTCAGTTTCCACATTTGTAAAACCCAGCTACTGGGCAGAGTGGCTGTGAAGATTAAGTAATAACGATAGCTGGCCTTTAACAAGCACTTACACCAGGAATCATTCTACATGCTTCACTGGATTTACTCAACCCTCATAAAAACTCAATGAGGCAGATACCCTAGAGGTGGGGAAATACGGGCAGAGAGGTGAAATAATGTTTTCGAGGTTCCCCAGCCAAGAAACAGGAGAGCAGAGGTAAGGCCCAGAGCACCCAGCCCCACAGCCCATGCACTAACCACCACGGCACACTGCCTGGCCTGCTGGTGCCTCACCTCCCGCAGCAGGCGTGCCTCCAAGAGCTCATGGTAAGCTTTGGCAGACTCCTCAAACCGGTCATGTTTCTGCAGATCAAGGGCCTTGTGGTACAATGCAAAAGCCTCTGCTTCCTGCAAATCAAGACAAGAGATGTTTTCATACAGCATAAAGATCTGTCTTTTTTAAGCCAAAAATGTGTGTAAGGCAGGGCTACAGTCAGAGGAACCAACCATGTGATTAGATAGCTGGAACTTTCAGCTCCCCCACCTCCCAACTTCCAGGAAGGGAAGAGAGGCTGGAGATTGAGCTGATCACCAATGAGTTAATCAATCATGCCTATGTGATGGAATCTCTATTTAAAAACCCTAAAGGACAGGGTTCAGAAAGCTGCTGAGTTGGTGAACAACATCAAGGTGCTGGGAGGGTGCCACACCTGGAGAGGGCACGGAAGCTCTCTGAATCCACCCCATACCTTGCCATAAACATCTCCTCCACTTGGCTGTTCCTGAGTTGTATCTTTCATAATAAACTGGTAAATGTAGATAAAGTGTTTTCCTAAGTCCTGTGAGTCGTTCTAGTAAAGTATCAAACCTAAAAGGGGTAGGAGGTAAGAATCTCTGATTTTATAGCCCAGCTGGACAGAAGTGTAGGTATCCTCGCACTCAATGCTTGCAATTGGCATCTGAAGTGAGGGCAGTTTTGTGGGATGAGCTGTTAGTGCTGCAGAGTCTGACACTAACTCTGGATAGCTAGTGTCATAACTGAATTGTAGGACACCCAGTTGGTGTATGGAGAGTTGGAGAATTGGTTGGTATGGGGGAAAAATACCCCAAACATATGATGTCAGAAGGGTTGTGAGTAAAAAGTTCAGTGTGAATGGTTTCCATTGCAGGCAAGGCACAGCAGCTCACATCTGTAATCCCAGCACTTTAGGAAACCAAGGTGTGAACCGAGGAGTTCACGCCAACCTGGGCCACATAGAGAGACCCCTGTCTCTACAAAAAATTTAAAAATCAGCTGAGCATGGTGGCCTGGTGTCTGCAGTCCTAAGCTACTCAGGAGGCTGAGACAGGAAGACTGCTTGAGCCCAGGAGTTAGAGGTTACAATCATCTGTGACCATGCCACTACACTCCAGCCTGGGTAACAGAGTGAGACCCTGCCTCTTAAAATAAACAAAAACTGATTTCCTTTTTTTTTTTTTTTTTTTTGAGACTGAGTCTCGCTCTGTTGCCCAGGCTGGAGTGCAGTGGCATGATCTCCGCTCACTGCAACCTCCACCTCCGAGGTTCAAGCTACTGTCCTGCCTTAGCCTCCCTAGTAGCTGGGACTATAGGCATGCACCACCACGCCCAGCTAATTTTTGTACTTTGAGTAGAGACGGGGTTTCACCATGTTGGCCAGGCTGGTCTCGAACTCCTGACCTCAAGTGATCCGCTCACCTCAGCCTTCCAAAGTGCTGGGATTACAGGCATGAGCCACCGCGCCCAGCATGGTTTCCATGTTTTTCTACTCACCATTCTGCCATAGCCTGATCATTGCCTGGGGAGGATGACAACCTCCTGTGGGAGGGAGGGGGCACTGGGTAGGTTGACCCTCACTGACATGCCTTACAGACTAGGGACAGGTGACTAGTAGACTTCTGAGACAGCTCTGGAACTGTCCTGATTTCTACCATAAAATGCAGGAGGGTGAGGAAGGAGGCATCCGTTTATTTCAGGGAAAACAAAGGCAGGAGCAAATCCCTGTTACACTAGGATAGGACAAGGGTATAGAGATGAATGGATGGAAAGAAGGAAGGCTGACATGGAAGAGATGCCAGGCCTCATGGGAAAGAGGAGTGACCAACAATCTAGGGAGTTGAGGTTGGACCTGGCTCCCTCACTAACCTGGAGGGTGATCCCAGTCTAGGTTGCTCCCCTCAAGACTCTCGTCACACTATAAAATGAGGGCAATACACTAGGGAACCTCGAAGCACCATCTACCATTAATATTCTACCATTCCCTGGGTATCCCAACTCCTGAGGGCTGCACAAGGAATGGGGTGCATGGAAGTGGGCCTGGGGGCTGAACTGGCCTTCACATACACTGACAGAATAAATATAATTTCTCCTAAGTATGATTGTCTCCTAAGTAAAACAGGTTTAACAGGAGATGGAGAGCTAACCATCTTTCAAAATGGTATTTCCCCCTAAAACTCCACTGAGGAGATGTCTAAATGCATTTAAAATGAGGTAGCATCTATAGAAATGAGAAGGTCCACCTACAGAGAAGACCTTGCATTACATACCTGAGCCTCCTTTGTCTGGGTTTTGTGACTTTTAAAGCTTCCTTCATGATCATCCTCAATGGTGGAGCTGGCATTTAAGGCTGCAATTCGAATCTAGAAACAGGGGTTTGGTGGAAGAGATAAGTTGCTTTGAGATGTCACTCATCTCTTCAAATACCCACAGATGAATACAATTCTGCTCCAGCATATGATCTATTCTACCTTGAAAAGCTATGGCCTTCTCAGATGTAGGAAATGAACAAAAATTACCCTCTAAAGAAAAAAAATAAATAACGGCGGCCGGTGGGGGGGGGGTTGTGCCAATCTGTGCAGAAAGTATATCCTCGGTACCGTCCACTGCAAAAGCAACAGACACTGGGGACACCCCAGCAACAGCTCAACACAGCAGAAGGTAATGGAACAACAGATTTCAACAAAACATGTTAACTTTATGTGTTTCCAGCAACTGTGACAAAGTCCTGCAAGCCGCTTCAACCATTAGGCAAGCAATCTCATACCCTCAAAGGTGCCAACAGCTCTCCTGGGAGGAAGGCTATTCCATAATAAGAGCCTTCAGAGTCTAACACAAAAATGCTCCTCACCCCCAGGAGTAAAGTAACATAAGAACACTGATGTCCGCAAAATAGGCAGGCATCAGTCCTTACCATATTCAGAGAGATTCAGCACTGCCACGCAGCATCACTTCTCATTACTGGAAAAGGTTGCCCCAGTCCACAACTCTCCTAGAAAGGAAATAGGACAAACTGAGACAAGGCCTATGAAGAGCCAGGAAGGTCACAGTGCCAAGGTCCACCAGGAACCAGTCCTGAGCTCTATGCAGACAGGCCAGTGAAGAGCTGCCTTGGGACAGCAGTGTGGTCTAACACACAAGGAGCTCCTTGGTCCCTCACGATAGCATTCATCATTTCCTGGCAATGCACCAGGTGTCAGGCACACAAAAGAGTGACAACAATCCCTGCCCCCAGGGATCACTGCTAGGAGAGGTAACAAGCCTATTATTTTTTTCAAAAGCTGAAATGATACGAAAAGAAACACAGGCAACATCTAAAGGCAGAAAAGAACAATTCATTCAAAGGGATTAAGGAAGGCAAAGGAGTAAGTTACTGCATTAAACCTTGAAGAATAGAATACACTGCAGTGGGAGATAGTGAAGCAAAGAGGCAGGGAGAGTGAGGTGTGATGGGAAAATTAGAAGACAAGGCCTTAGAGCGGGGATGTGAATGGAGGATGGAAAGGTAGTTGAGGGCCAAGCCACAACACAGAGGCCATGAACTTTATCTGTAAGCAACAGGGAACCA
Source organism: Macaca mulatta (assembly GCF_049350105.2). Taxonomy (NCBI): domain Eukaryota; kingdom Metazoa; phylum Chordata; class Mammalia; order Primates; family Cercopithecidae; genus Macaca; species Macaca mulatta. Next base: position 28,215,986 of record NC_133415.1, on the reverse strand, counting down.
ATGGATGTTTTAGGGAGAACAAAATGTTTTGCCTATGTTTTAGAAAGATAATAGAAAAATAATTAGAGGTGGGCAGACTAGTTTGGAGGCTGCAAAAGATCACAGGATTGGCAAAGATGTGGAGATTTAGAATCTCATGCATTGTTGCTGGGAATGTAAACTGGTGCAGCCCTTGTGGAAAACAGTTTGCTAGTTCCTCAAAATGTTAAACAGAGCTAGCATATGACCAGGGAATTCCACTCCTATGTGTATCCACCCGACAGAAATGAAAACACGTCCATGCCAAAAACTTGTTCATGAGTGTTCACAGAGGCGTTATTTCTAAAAGCTAAAAGGTGGAAACAACCTAAATGTCCATCAACTGATGAATGCATAAATAAAACGAAGTATGTCCATACAAGAAAGTATTTATTCTTCAGTCATAAAAAGGAATAAAGTTCTGATACATGCTACAACACACGAGAACCTTGAAAACATTACTCTAAATGCAAGAAGTCACACACAAAAGAGCATATATTTTCTGACTCCAATTATCTGAAATGTCCAGAATATGCAAATCTACAGAGATAGAAAGTAGTTTAGTGCAGAGGTCCCCAACCCCCAGGACACAGACCAGTACTGGTCCATGGGCTGTTAGGAACTGGGCCACAGAACAGGAGATGAGCAGCAGGTGAGCAAGCATTATTGCCTGAGCTCTGTCTCCTGTTGGATTAACAGCAGCATTGGATTCTCCTAAGAGCACGAACCCTATTGTGAACTGTGCATGCGAGGGATCTCAGTTGTGCGTTCCTTACAAGACTCTAACTAATGCCTGACGATGTGAAGTAAAACAGTTTCATCCAGAAATTATCCCTGCCCTCTGCCTCCGGTCCATGGAAAAATTGTCTTTCAAGAAACCAGTCCCTGGTGCCAAACGGATGGGGACCGCTGGTTTAGTGGGCTTGGGGAGAAGGACAACTGGGGAGCAATCACCAAGAGGTTCCTTTCTGGGATGACAAAAAAGTTCTAAAACTGATTGCGGTGGTGGTTACACAACTCTGTTAATATACTAAAAACCATTGAATTCGTACACTTTAGGTGAACTACATGGTGTGTAAATTATAAAGCTCTTATTTTTAAAAAGATGCCAGGATCCCAGATGGACCTGTGACAGTAGGGATGAAGGGGAATCCCACTAGGAGGTAGACTGACAGGACCTGACACCTGGGAGGCTGGCCCGAGGAACCGGGATAGGGATATGCACACTACCAAATACGTCAGGGAGGGCAGGAGGAGGAGCCGTTAAAAGTCCTAGCTGAGAGGCTGGCAGAAGGGCCTGGGACAGCCCAGCAGGCAGTGGGACAAGCCTTAAATAGACAGACTAAACACATACTCCACTTTTATCAATTAAAATAACTGCTAGTGGCGGGACTCAGTGGCTCATGTAATCCCAGCACTTTGGGAGGCTTAGGTGGAAGGACTGCTTGAGCCTAGGAGTTTGAGACTAGTCTGGGCAATAAGATGAGACCCTGTTTCTATTAAAAATAATAATAAAATAAATTTAAAATAACTGCTACTGTCATCAGTGTTTACAGCAATGACTTCTAGCACAGGCTTTCACAAATAGGCTCTGAGTTCTCCTAGGGTTCATGAAAGGAAGGAAGTACTTTCTCACAGACAAAGAAGATTCAAACTTTTCCTAGACTGATAGCTGTTTTATCTCCTGGGTTCCACATTTAGAAAAAAAAGAATACTGCTAATCAAAAGTTTGGAAACTGCAGTTTTTGTGTTTGTTTTTGTTTGTTTGAGACGGAGTCTCTCTCTGTCACCCAGGCTGGAGTGCAGTGGTGCGATCTTGGCTCACCTCCCAGGTTCAAGCAATTCTCCTGCCTCAGCCTCCTGAGTAGCTGGGACTACAGGTATCTATCACCACGCCCAGCTAATTTATTGTATTTTTAGTAGAGATGGGGTTTCACCATGTTGGCCAGGCTGGTCTCGAACTCCTGACCTCAGATGATCCACCCACCTCGGCCTCAAAAAGTGCTGGGATTACAGGCACGAGATTATGGTAAGCCAGCATGCCTGGCCAGAAACTGAAGCTTTATCATAAGCTATGCCAAGATGGACACTGGGACCACTATACAATATGAAAAAAGTAGAAACTATAGCATTAAAACCCTCCATCTAGGCTGTTATCAAAGCAAAATAAAGTCAGAAAATAACAAGTATTGATGAGGACCTGGAGAAACTGGAGTCTTTGTACATTCCTGGTGAGAATGCAAAATGGTACAGCTATTATGGAAAAGGGTATGGCAGTTCCTCAAAAAATACAATACAGAATTACTACATGACCCAGAAATCCACATCTGGCTACATACACAAAATAAATGAAAGCAGGGACTTGAACAGACACTTGTACACTCATGTTCATAGCAGCATTATTTACAACAGCCAAAAGGTAGAAGCAACCCAAGTGTCCAACAACAGACGAATGAACATATGGTGTATACATACAACAGAATATTATTCCACCTTAACAAGGAAGGAAACTCTAGCACATGCTACAACATGAAATAAACTTTAAAAACTGCACTAAGTAAAATAAGCCAGATACAAAAGAACAAATAGTATATGATTCCACTTAAAGGTGGAAAATAAAATAGGAAAATTCATACAGACAGAAAGTAGAATGTGGTTGCCAGAGGGGGAGAGGGCAGTGGAGAGTTACTGTTTAATGGGTACAGCATTTCAACTTTTCAAGATGAAAAGAGTTTTGGAGATGGATGGTGGTGATGGTAACACAACAATGTGAATATACATAATGCCACTGAGCTGTACACTTAAAAAGTGGGTACAATAGTAAATTTTGTTTGCATATTTCATAATTTTTTTAAATATCCAGAAGTAAAACAATCAATAGAAGAGTTTCCAATTAGGATCAAAGTTGAACTTGTTTTCAAAACACAAAGACATTACTCCAAATAAAATCTCTGACAGGCTCTGATCATCCTCAAGGCAGGCCAACAGCTCATGGCCAGACCTGCAGCTCAAGCAACACCCTGATGACTCCCAGTAAGCAGAACTTATAGCCCCAAGGGCCAGCTATGGAGCCCATTGGAGATTAGAAGAAGTGGGAGAGCCTCTCAAACCCCCACTTGACAGCCACTCTCCGGTGCTCACTCACTGGGCTCTGTGCACTGAATTCCAAAACACTTCTAATCCCACTGAGCATCACATAGCCTCCATCTGAACTGCTGCCTTCACTTACAGAGCAGTCGCTCAATAACTACCCATTGGTCGATTTTTTTTCACCACTATCTTACTGTAAAAATCAGTTGTCCTACCTAGACCTGGGGTTGCAAGAAGAAAAAATGGAAAGGACACTGTATTCAGAATAGGAAAATTTCAGAGTGTGACTGAGCTGTGTCTCAGATACCTGACCCCCTGATCCCTTACAACCCTTGGTGTCCTTGTGTATAAAATGGCGACAATAGCTTCACTAGCCTGGAGCTCCTCTGACCAGAGACCAGCAGACTCAGCTGGGATTCCCTATGTCACATCCACACTGACTTTTCTCCTGCCCCCTGCCACCCCACAAAGGCAGGAGAAAAGTCATGCCAAGCCACAGGGCTCTCATCCACTCATGCCAAACCACAGGGCTCTCAACCCACTTTCTGCAGGACAGGTGCTAGCTCCAAGTCATGGCAAGTCTTCCTAGATGCCAACTGGATCCACCTAGGAAAAACAAGGGAGGGGCCCGTGAATGGCTGAAGGATCAGGTCTCTGTGTGGCGGTGGCAGGGTCCACGTGCATGGGTAGGAGAACATCAATACAGCCATCATGCCAAGGCCAACCTATTCCACAAGGAAGAAAGCAGCTCGTCTGCTTCCTAAGTAACGTCTCGAAGGAACGCATCCAACCACTACCAGGATGGTGCCAGGTGGGCCTGTGCCTTCCCCTGGAGCATATACTTCTTTGCCTCCAGGACTATGGTGAGTACAAGTCCAATCTCAGAGCTGACAGGAGATGGCCTCTCAGGACAGATGAATGACTAAATAACTACGCAAGCTGGAGAAAAAAAACAGTGAGCTTCAAATCCAGAGCAGGGTTTCTGGCCCAATATGTTGTCTGAGTCCCTGCCCCAGACCAATCCCTCCCGCCTCCTCCATAAAGAAGGCACCTGGATTCCCTGAAGCAACAGCTCCCTGAGTACCATGATCAGCAGGGCCCAAACACCCTGAAAAGAGTCCACAGTGTAGGAGAAGAAATAGAGATTTCAGGCTTCCTAATTATTTTCAAAATTGTTCTATGTTAAAACTCAAGTCAACTCTCCCCACTAAAAGGGTACCTGTGCTGGCTTTTACATAGTCTAAAAACAGCAGCACTTGGCACCTCTCCAAATCTCCAGTCCATCCTAGACATTTACAAAGCACATTCACATTATCTCACTTGAATTTAATGCAGTCTTACAAAATAGGCATTATCATTCCCATTTTTCCAGATTAGGGAATCGAGGCTTAGGGAGACTAGCTGACCTGCCCAAAGTCATAATGCTAGAAAGAGACAAAAATAGGACTCAAAGCCCAGCACTCTTTCTAGCACAACAAAAAGTGATGTGCCTTGGCAAAGAGTCTCCTGCCTGCCCCTGGACACACACAGCTGTGAGCTATTATGCTTTAGCTAAGAGCCACAACTGATGCCCTGCAAGGGCTCTGAACAGGTTTGCTGATGGCCATAGAATAAAATTGTATTTGCTCAGGCTGTTGGGCTATCACTTATGCTGCATCAACATCACTCTATAAAGCAGAAAACAAAATTTCCAATTGTCTAATAAAAGTACCAGCAAAAAGCTCGTCAATGCCCAAGTATTATATGCTAATCAAAAACTCACAAAGACCAGCTCCCATTTTATAGGGAGGCACCTCAGGCTTGCGACATTAGGTGATTTGCCTCAGGCTGCCCAGCTGGTCTGCAGCAGAACCCAAGCTTTAAGCTGGGCACCACTTTTCAATGTGTCTCCTGGGCACAGACACATACTGAACTGAGGCATACTCGTGGGTATACAGTTTTACTGTCTACACAACATTTAATCAAGGAGAACCTAAAAAATTATTCTCATATAGACTTATCATATACATTAAGCCCATGAGACCAGCACCCCTTCTGCCCACTGCCTTCTATTTCCACTCCATCATTACCACTCTTCCTCAGCTCCCCCAAAATTTCCCGTAGCAAAATTAAGAAGAAGCCAGAATAATGGACACACTGGGAAGACTGTAGGGGCTTTGAATATGTACTGTATAATACCCTTTACTAGTAACAACCATCTTTTTTTTTTTTTTTCTTCAGAGACAGGGTCTCACTCTGTTGCCCAGGCTGGAGTGCAGTAGCACAATCTCACCTCAGCTCACTGCAGCCTCAACCTCCTGGGCTCAGGCAATCTTCCCATCTCAGCTTCCTCAGTAGTTGGGACTGCAAGCCCATGGCACCATGCCTGGCTAAGTTTTTAACTGTTTTTTCGTAGAGGTGGGGTCTCGCTATGTTGTCCAGGTTGGTCTTGAACCCCTGTAATCCCATCCAGCACTTTGGGAGACTGAGGCGAGTGGATCACGAGGTCAGGAAATCAAGACCATCCTGGCTAATACGGTGAAACCCCATCTCTACTAAAAATACAAAAAATTAGCCAGGCGTGATGGCGGGTGCCTGTAGTTCCAGCTACTCGGGAGGCTGAGGCAGGAGAATGGCGTGAACTCGGGAGGCAGAGCTTGCAGTGAGCCAAGATCGAGTCACTACATTCTAGCCTGGGCGACAGTGTGAGATTCCGTCTCAAAAAATAAATAATAAATAAATAAATAAACAAATAAATAAATTTTTAAAAAATTGATCAGGCACTGTGGCTCATGCCTGTAATCCCAACACTTTGGCAGGCCAAGGCAGGAAGGTGGCTTGAGCCCAAGAGTTCGAGACTAGCCTGGGCAACATAGCGAGACCCTGTCTCTACAAAAAAATTTTTAAATGATGGCCAGACTTGGTGGCTCATGCCTGTAATCCCAGCACTTTGGGAGGCTGGGGTAGGAGGATCCTTTGATTCCAGGAGTCTGAGACCACCCTGGGCAAGATAGTGAGACCCCCATCTCTAAAATAAATAAAATAAAATAAAATAAAATAAAATAAAAATTAGCCAGGCATGGTGGCGTGCACCTGTAGTCCCAGCTACTGAGGAGACTGAAGTGGGAAGATCACTTGAACCCAGGAGTTTAAGGCTGCAGTAAGCCATGATCACACCACTGCACTCCAGCCTGGGATACAGAGTGAGACCTTGTCTCAAAATAAAAAACAAATTTTTTTTAAAAGACAAATCAAGTGGAGAAAAAATAAGGAGACAGATGATTGATCTAAACAACAGAATAGAGGAGATGATACAGATGTATATCAAACTCCACAACTTGATAACAGAAATGATATATTCTTCTCCAGTGCTCACAGCACATTCACGCACACACACAAAAAACTGCTCACGTCACAAAGAAAACACCTTCCATAAAGTAAAGATAATAAAAACAGGGCGCAGTGGCTCACACCTGTAATCCCAGCACTTTGGGAGGCCGAGGCGGGTGGATCGCGAGGTCAGGAGATCGAGACCATCTCGGTTAACACGGTGAAACCTCGTCTCTACTAAAAATACAAAAAATTAGCTGGGCATGGTGGCGGGCGCCTGCAGTCCCAGCTACTCGGGAGGCTGAGGCAGGAGAATGGAGTGAACCCAGGAGGTGGAGCTTGCAGTGAGCCGAGATCCCGCCACTGCACTCCAGCCTGGGCACCTGGGCAACAGAGTGAGACTCCGTCTCAAAAAAAAAAAAAAATACTAAAAACAACACTTGCCAATCATAATGCTTAAAACTAGAATTTACTAACACGACCATCACCACCAACAGAAGAAGAAAGGCGTGTCTATCTAAAAATTTAAGAATCTCCTGATAAACAACTTCCAGATAAAAGGAAATGAATGAAAATGTTGGAGAAATTTAAAGAAATACTAACAGCCAGACATGGTGGCTCATGACTGTAATCTGCCTATGATCCCAGCAATTTGGGAGGCTGAGGCAGGAGGATCACTTGAGTCCAGGTGTTCGAGACCAGTCTGGGCAACATAAGGAGATCTAATCTCTACAAAAAAATCTAGGCCAGGCACGGTGGCTCAAGCCTGTAATCCCAGCACTTTGGGAGGCCGAGACGGGTGGATCACGAGGTCAGGAGATCGAGACCATCCTGGCTAACACGGTGAAACCCCCTCTCTACTAAAAAATACAAAAAACTAGCCGGGCGAGGTGGTGGGCGCCTGTAGTCCCAGCTACTCGGGAGGCTGAGACAGGAGAATGGCGTGAACCCAGGAGGCGGAGTTTGCAGTGAGCTGAGATCCGGCCACTGCACACCAGCCTGGGCGACAAAGCAAGACTCCGTCTCAAAAAAAAAAAAAAAAATTTAAAAATTAGCTGGGTATAGTGGCACATGCCTGTAATCCCAGCTACTTGGGAGGCTGATGCAGGAGGATCATTTGAGCCTGAGAGGTTGAGGCAGCAGTGAGCAGTAACTGCACCACTGTACGCCGGCCTGGGTGACAAAGTGAGACCCTGTTTCAAAAATAAAAAAATAAAAAATAGATACTAACAAAAAAACACACATCACATGTGAAAACACAATGTAATCATCTAAGGGAAAAATAATTATATGATTATCTCCATAGAAGAGAAAGTCTAACAAAATTCAATATCCATTCATAATAAAAAAAATGCTCAAAAAAATATAGAAATTTAGAGGTACTGGCCGGGCGCGGTGGCTCAAGCCTGTAATCCCAGCACTTTGGGAGGCCGAGACGGGCGGATCACAAGGTCAGGAGATCGAGACCAGCCTGGCTAATACGGTGAAACCCCGTCTCTACTAAAAAATACAAAAAACTAGCCGGGTGAGGTGGCGGGCGCTTGTAGTCCCAGCTACTCGGGAGGCTGAGGCAGGAGAATGGCGTAGACCCGGGAGGCGGAGCTTGCAGTGAGCTGAGATGCGGCCACTGCACTCCAGCCTGGGCGACAGAGCGAGACTCCGTCTCAAAAAAAAAAAAAAAAAAGAAATTTAGAGGTACTTTCTTAATATAATATAAATATACCTCAGTCCTAAAGCCAAAATCTTATTTCGTGGGCAAACACTAGAGGCATGTCCATTAATATCAAGAACAAAGCAAAGATGTCCACTATCTCTGCTACTATCCACTGGTGCAATATTAGCCAATGAAATTAGAAGAGAGAAATCAATTAGAGGTATAAAAATGGGTAAAGGCCAAGCGCAGTGGCTCACGCCTGTAATCCCAACACTTCGGGAGGCCAAGGCAGGTGGATCACCTGAGGTCGGGAGTTCGAGACCAGCCTGAACAACATGGAGAAACCCCGTCTCCACTAAAAATACAAAATTAGCCGGGCATGGTGGTGCATGCCTGTGATCCCAGCTACTCGGAAGGCTGAGGCAGGAGAATCGCTTGAACCCAAGAGGCGGAGGTTGCAGTGAGCCGAGATCGCGCCATTGCACTCCAGCCTGCACAACAAGAGCGAAACTCCGTCTCAAAAAAAAAAAAAAGAAAAGCTATCACTAATTGTAGATAATATGATATACTACCTGGAAACCCCAAAATCGATGATAAAATTTATTCATTAATAACTCAGTGGGCTGGGCATGGTGGCTCATGCCTGTAATCCCAGTACTCTGCAAGGCTGAGGTGGGTGGATTGCTTGAGGTCAGCAGTTTGAGACCACCCTGGCCAGCATGATGAATCCCTGTCTCTACCAAAAATACAAAAATTAGCCAGGCGTGGTGGCAGGCAGTGCAATCCCAGTTACTCAGTTACTCAGGAGGCTGAGGCAGGACAATCACTTGAACCCAGGAGGCGGAGGTTGCAGTGAGCCGAGACTGTGCCACTGCACTCCAGCCTGGGCGACAGAGTGAGACTCCTTCTCAGGAAAAAAAAAAAAAAAAAAAAAAACCACTCAGTGAAGTTGCACAATATAAGATTAATACATAAAAATCAATAGCCTTCATATATACAAACCATAAAAGAAGACATTATGGTAGAGAAAAATCCCATTTACAATAGCAACAAGATCATTAAATACTTAGGAATAAAGTTAATTAAAACTGTGCAAGAAAAAGTTTAAATCACTATTAAAAGACACTAAAGTTAACTCGAACAAATGAAATGACATCCCCTGTTCTTGGACAGGATTCAAAAATATAAAGATATCAGTTCTTCCCAAATTAATTTATACATTCAGTACAATCCCAATACAAATACTGACAAGATAGTAGACAAGTTGATACTAAAATTCATATGGAAAAACAAAAATTTAAGACTAGGAAAACAAAACAAAAAATTGTAAGGGGGGATAGGCATAACAGACATTAAAACATACTATACAAAGCCTTCATAATACAATCAGTGCAGTACTGCTGCATACATAGACAAAAAGATGAGGTCCAGAATTAGACTCAAGCACATATGGAAATAAAAAATATGGCAAAGATGGCATCTCAAATCACTAGAGTCAAGATGAACTTTGTATTAAATACTGCTGGAACAGTATTAACTGTTGGAAATAGATAACTCACAATAAACTTGCAAATGAATTAGAAATCTAAATGATAAAAAATGAAACCATACAACTACTAAAGGAGATACTGGTGAATTCCTCTTTAATCTTTGTATCAACACTTAGTATTAAGTAGTAGAGAAGGTCAAATATGATTTAAAATTCAGAAAAAGTAAGAGAAAAGAGTGATACACTTAACTACATAAAAATTTAAAAAATTTTGCATGACCAAAAAAAATATTTTAAAAGTCAGAAAAAAATTAAAAGCTAACAAATTGGGAGAAAATATTTGCAACATATACCACTGATGAGGGATAATATCCCTAATATACAAAGAGCTCTTAAAAACTGAGACACAGGATGGGCATGGTGGCTCACGCCTTTAGTCCCAACACTTTGGGAAGCTGAGGTGAAAGGATTGCTTGAGGCCAGGAGTTCAAGACCAGCCTGGGCAATACAGACAGACTCCATCTCTACAAAAAATAGCCAGGGCATGGTGGCACACATCTGTAGTCCCAGCTACTCAGAGCGGTTGAGGGAGAAAAGTTGAGGCTGCAGTGAGCTGTGATCATGCCACTGCATTCCAGCCTGGCTGACAAGAGCACCATACTATTTAAAATAAATAAATAATGTTTTAAAACTGAGGAACACAGCATTATTTACAATAGTCAAAGGGTGGCCTCCTTTAAGCTGGAGCTAAGAAAAAAGAAAAAAAAAATAGTGGCTGGCACTGTGGCTCAGCCTGTAATCCCAGCACTTTGGGAGGCCGAGGCAGGCGGATCACGAGGTCAGGAGATCAAGACCATCCTGGCTAACATGGTGAAACCCCGTCTCTACTAAAAATACAAAAAAATTAGCTGGGCGTGGTGGCGGGCGCCTGTAGTCCCAACTACTCGGGAGGCTGAGACAGGAGAATGGCATGAAACTGGGAGGCGGAGCTTGTAGTGAGCCGAGATCACGCCACTGCACTCCAGCCTGGGCAACAGAGTGAGACTCCGTCTCAAAAAAAAAAAAAAGAATGGTGAAAGCAACCCAACTGCCCATCGACAGATGAATGGTTAAACAAAACATAGTATATACATACAATGAAACATTTATTATTCAGCCTTAAAAAGGAGGTAATCCTGACACGTTACAAAAAAGAAGGTAATTCCAACATATGCTACAACATGGATGAACCTTGAAGACATTATAGTAAGTGGAATAAGCCAGTCATAAAAAAACAAATATTGTATGATTTCATGGATATAAGGTACCCACAGTAGTCAAATTCATAGAAACAGAAAGTAGAATAGTGGCCACAGGGCTGGGGGAGGGAAGAATGGGAATTCCTGTTTAATGGATACAGAGTTTCAGTTTGAAAAGATGAAAAAAGTTCGGAGATGGACAGTGGTGATGATTGCATAACAATGTGGATGTATTTAATGGCAAACTTAAAAAATGGTTAAAATGATAAATTGGGTCGGGCGCGGTGGCTCATGCCTGTAATCCCAGCACTTTGGGAGGCCAAGGCAGGCGGATCAGGAGGTCAGAAGATTGACACCATCCTGGCTAACATGGTGAAACTCTGTCTCTACTAAAAATAGAAAAAATTAGCCGGGCATGGTGGCACACGCCTGTAGTCCCAGCTACTTGGGAGGCTGAGGCAGGAGAATGGCTTGAACCAGGGAGGTGGAGGTTGCAGTGAGTTGAGATGGCACCATTGCACTCCAGCCTGGCAACAGAGACTCCATCTCAAATTTTAAAAAAAAAAAAAGATAAATTGTATGTTACTTATATTTTATCACAATTTTTTTTTAAAAAGCTAAAGAACAGAAAAACGAAAACCTGGTAGACAAATGGAGGAAAAATATGAACAGATAAATCGCAAAAGAAGACGCAACTAGCTCGAAAACATATGAAAAAATGTTTGAATCATAGAGAGATGTATATTAAAACAAAACAACACTATACACTATTTCTCACTGATCACACTAGCAAAAATTAAAACATGACAGCACACACTGTTGGCGAGGTTGTGGAGAAACAGGCGCTATTCTCATACATTGCTGGACATTGGTACAACCCTTCAGGAGGGAAATTTGACAATATCTGAGAAAATTACATATGCATTTACCTTTCAACCCCAAAATTCCACTTCTAGAAACTACCCTGAATATGTACCTCCAACAATACAAAAACACATAAGCACAGAATTATTCACTGTACAGCACTGTTTGTAACTGCAAGATAATGGAAGCAGCTTAAATGGCCATAGATAGGAGGGTAGAAAAATAAACTATTATAATAGTTTCTTCATATAATATAAACTGTAATAGTTTATTCATCTACTCTGTGGTACATACTATGGTACATTCACACAATGTATGAATGTACAATGTATGAAATACAATGAATATGCAGCTGTAAAAATTAATGAGGCAATGTTCATAGCAACATAATTCAAAATAATGCATAAGTAGAAACCCAAGATCCATCAACTGATAAAAGGATAAACAAAAGGTGGTATATCCATAAAATGGAATATTATTCAGCCATAAAAATAACGAAACACTGACAACATGGATGAACCATGAAAACATTATACTAAGTGGAAGAAGCCAGTAACAAAATACCACGTACTGTATGATCCCATTTACATGCAATGTCCAAAACAGGCAAATTTATAAAGTCAGGAAGTGGATTCCTGGTTGCCTAGAGCTGGGGGAAGACAGGATGGGAAGTAATTGCTAATTGCTAACGGATCAGGGTTTCTTTTAGGGGTGATAAAAATGTTCTAAAATGTGCTGCGATGATGCTTGCATAACTCTGTGCATATACTAAAAAACCACTAAACTTTATACTTAAATGGGTGAATTGTAAGGTATGTAAATTATATCTCAATAAAGATGTTTTTGTTTATTTGTTTTTTCTTGAGACAGAGTCTCGCTCTGTCGCCTAGGCTGCAGGGCAGTTCTCGCTCTGTCGCCCCGGCTGGAGTGCAGTGGTGCAATCTCGGCTCACTGCAACCTCCACTTCCCGGGTTCAAGCGATACTCCTGCCTCAGCTTCCCGAGTAGCTGGGACTACAGGCATGCACCACCATGCCCAGCTAATTTTTAAAATATTTTTAGTAGAAACGGGGTTTCACCATGTTGGTCAGGCTGACCTCAAACTCTAGACCTCAAATGATCTGCCCACCTCAGCCTCCCAAAGTGCTGGGATTACAGGCGTGAGCCACCGTGCCTGGCCTCAATAAAGATGTTTTTAAAAATGAATGAGGAAGATCTCTATGAATATGGGGTGATTTTCAAGACACACATTTCTTTTTTTTTTTTTTTTTTTGCAGACGGAATCTCACTCAGTCAGTCACCCAGGCTGGAGTGCAGAGATGCAGTCTCGGCTCACTGCAACCTCTGCCTCCCACTTTCAAGCGATTCACCAGTCTCAGCCTTCCAAGTAGCTGGGATTACAGGTGCCTGCCACCACACCCAGCTAATTTTTTTGTATTTTCGGTAGAAATGGGGTTTCACCATGTTGGCCAGGTTGGTCTCGATATCCTGACCTCAGGCAATCCACCCACCTCAGTCTCATAAAGTGCTGGGATTACAGGCATGAGCCACCATGCCCAGTCTAAAACATACTATTAAGTGAAAAAAGCAAACACAATTATCTATAGCGTGTCACCTTTGTGTAAGAAACAAGAGATATGAGAAAATACACAACTATCTGTTCACTTGTGCAAAAGAAACGCAAGATAATCCAGATGCCAAAGTTAGCTATACAGGGTAGGTGGGAAAGGGGTGAAAAGAAGGGGTGAATGGGAACAGGGTGGCAGGCATGAGGAGGGAAAGACACTTCTCTGAGTATACCTTTGTGTGTAGCTCTGACTCTCAGAAATCAGTCATAATTCATACCCCAAAAACAAACTAAAATCAGCTAGGACATAAGGGGAACTCGAAAACAAATATAAACCCTAACAGTGAACCTATTACAACTAACATAACCACTCTGAAGGGCATGAGGAAGAAAAGAACTAACCTAAGTAGCTGTGGAAAACCGTATCTTGACGGGATAGGCTAAAGACAAAAAGAACTGTGATTCCAGAGTTGGGGCAGAGAAAACACAAGATGAGCGTGGAACACCTTGTGGTGCCATAAAGTAAGTAAGTGCTCAGAGAAAAAAACAAGAAAAAAAATGAGGGCCAGCTGATAGGCCACAGAAGCTACCCTGAAGGAGATCCTAACTAAATAGCCAATGCTGTAACAGTAAGCAACAAAATAATGATGATAATGAATTTTAACTCATAGAATATAATGCATATCCATGGCCTATACTGACACATAAATAATCAAATAAATAAATAAAAGAGAGAGAGAGTAGATCTCCTTTCAGTAGAACTTGACTTAATAAATGCAGAAGGAAAGAGATATATAATTTACCTTTAGGCAAACACCACAAAGATCTGCAGATGGATGCTAAAGTCAGTGGATACAAATTCATGGAGAACCAGAATTTGTGTCCTCTCAATCTATCTCTCTCAAGAGACTCATTAATTAGAAATGGATAGTAACTTTATGGTGTAGAAACCTGGCAGACACCAAGTAAACCAATAGATCAAGGTAAATATCACCAGTAACAAGACATACCAGTATCTTGGACTCCATCTGATGCACTGAGAAAGACACAAAGATAATGTATCTTTGTATTATTCTGGCCAACAATGCATAATCTTACCCCAATCATTAGAAAACACTGGACAAACCTTTAAATTGAGAGACATTAGACAAAATAACTGATCAGTACTCTTTAAAAGCATCAAAGCCAAGGAAAACAAGAAAAGACTAAGGAAATGTTATGGACCAAGGAGAAATAAGTAAATGCAACATGGGATCTTGGATAGGATCCTGGAATGAAAACACAACCTTAATTTTAAAAATGGTAACATTCATATCACGTCTGTAATGTAGTTAATAATACTGTACAAACACTAGCTTTCTGTTCTTGATAACTGTTCATTATGTAAGATGTTAACATTAGGGAAAGCAGGGTGAGGGACAGAGAACATTTTGTATTGTTGCAACTTTTCTCTAAATCTAAAATTAGTTTAAAAAGCTTGGCCGGGCGCGGTGGCTCACGCCTGTAATCCCAGCACTTTGGGAGGCCGAGACGGGCGGATCACTAGGTCAGGAGATCGAGACCATCCTGGCTAACACGGTGAAACCCCGTCTCTACTAAAAAAAAAACAAAAAACTAGCCGGGCGAGGTGGCGGGCGCCTGTAGTCCCAGCTACTCAGGAGGCTGAGACAGGAGAATGGCCCGAACCCGGGAGGCGGAGCTTGCAGTGAGCTGAGATCCGGCCACTGCACTCCAGCCTGGGCGACAGAGCGAGACTCCGTCTCAAAAAAAAAAAAAAAAAAAAAAAAAAAAAAAAGCTTAAAAAGAAATAACCATTTTGATTATATATTTATCATCTGTAAGCAATGTGAGGATGGTGACTGTATTGTTCACCATAAATCCAAGAAACTCACCAAAAGGAGCTTTAAAAAAAAAATAGCTATTGAGGCCGGGCATGGTGGCTCACGCCTGTAATCCCAACACTTTTGGAGGCCAAGATGGATCACCTGAGGTCAGGAGTTCGAGAGCAGCCTGACCAATATGGTGAAACTCCGTCTCTACTAAAAATACAAAAATTAGCCAAGCGTGGTGGCAGGCGCCTGTAGTCCCAGCTACTCGGGAGGCCGAGACAGAAGAATTGCTTGAACCCAGGAGGCAGAGATTGCAGTGAGCCGAGATCATACCACTGCACTCCAGCCTGGGCGACAGAGCAAGACTCTATCTCAGAAAAAAAAAAAAAAAAAAGCTATTAAATAATCATGAAAAAGAAAAATATCTATTGATTTCTGACTCCCAGCCCAGCAGCTGCATTTCCTCAGATAGCAGCACATTCACCAGGCTTATTAGTCTAAGCTAATAAGTTTCCAAACCCCTTATAGTGTCCATGGCCTCAGAACACATGCTAAAGAATAACACACTTTGAGACATCGGCACCCTGATACAGAGTGATAACTGGGGGTGTCTCCCGGCCGGGAAGGTGGGAAGCCTATGTCTTAAGCTCAGTGGTGGCAGTGCCTTGGCTGTGTGACTGACTTGACACAGATGCCAGTCTCTGGGTCTGTCTCCCCTCATGTATGAGGTGCTGTACTAGATGAGGGTTCTGCAAGCTAATCAGCCCACCCTTTTTGTACAGCCCAGGAGCAAAGAATGGTTTTTACATTTTTTAATATTTGGAAAAAAAATCATGACACATGAAAATGATACAAACAATATATAAAATTAAAATTTTGGTCCCCATAATTACAATTTTATTGCAACACAGCTACTCTCTTACGCATTGTCTTCAGCTGTATCCACACCACACTGCCACACTTGAGTAGACACAGGATGCCCCCCCCAAGCCTAAACTACTATTATCAATACTATTATACTCATATTTACAATATAACAATGTAAACATTAATATATTCACAACAAAAGTTTGCCGACCGCTGAACGAGACCGTTCTAAGCATATTCTATTTCTAACCATAATAATCACACAGAAGGAATCTTAGCCACATGGAATCCGACGATCCCACACTTATAACCTGTAATAACTCAGGTCCTGAAGAGTTAAGTGACTCCCAAAGCCACTTGTGCAGACAGACACCTTGGGAATGTCAGGTGAGTTCCATCTGGCCAGGGCCCGCCTCCTGCGGGGAGTCAGTGAAGCAGAATGGTCACAATTTTCAGTCTGGAGTAGCGCTCACCCACTGGGTGACTTGGAGCAAGTCATTTCACCTTCCCTCGGCCTCAGTTTCCACCCTTGTAAATGGCACTAATAACAGCACTCACCTCGCAGGGCTGCTGTGAAGGTGAAGCGAAAGGTCGCGAGTAAAGGGTTAGCGCTGGGCTTTGCACCCAGCAGACGCCAAATCAATGGTGGCTCCTGCGGTTACTGGGAACCACCCCCGAGGCCGGAACCCATCCTAGGCACCTCAAGGCGGCGGCAAGAGCCGTGAAGAGGCCCGCGGGGCAGCCAGGAAGCCCGGCCTCGGTTTCCCCGACTGTGACTCCAAAGCTGCCCGCGAAACCCCCAGCGTCCTCACATAACCCAGCCTCGCGCCTGCAGCCCCTCAAGCCTGTACCCCCAGCTCTGCCGAGCCTCACCCCCACCCCCACCGCCTTCAAACCAGCCTTCCAGGAACTCACTAGGCGTCTCCACAGCAACGGCCAGTCCTTCCCGACCACCGCGCATGCCGGCTGCGCGCCTGACAACAAGGCCTGCTCCCATTGGCTCCGGTGCCGGCTGCGCCAGCCAATCAGCGGGGGCACACTCGCCGCTTGTCCGCTCGTGTGGCTGGTTAGCTGGGGCCCTGCAGACTGCTACCCTTGGGCGGCGCGCGTGTGTGTGTGTGTCTGTGAAATGCGGGAGTGGAGCTTGTTGGTTCCGGATCCCCGCCGTCGGTCCTCGAGTGCTTGGCTCAGAGCACCAGCTCGTAGTCGGACTCCCTTCTCCACAGCTTGCGCCCTGAGCAGTCGCTAAATAATGGGCTGTGTGCGATTACCTGGGACATGTGCTCTCAAAACAGTGGAAACTTGGGGAACACTTAGAGCGAAGTGTCCAATCTTTTAGCTTCCCTGGGCCGCGTTGGAAGAATTGTTTTGGGCCACACATAAAATACATTAACACTAAGGATAGCTGATGAGCTAATAAATAAATAAATAATAAAAATAAAAATCACCAAAAAAATCTCAAAATGTTTTAAGAAAGTTTACGAATTTGTGTTGAGCCGCATTGAAAGCCAAGCCGACCAGCGGGTTGGAGAAACTTGACTTAGAGGGAACCAGGTAGGAAGAGCATCCTCATTCATTATATTACCTGTGCCTCTCTTTCCAAAAAGGATGTGAAGCCCAAAAGGCACAGATACAATAGGATATTGAAACAAAAGGAAAAAAAAGAACAAAACCTAGTAAATGAACAAGGAGAGAGGGGTGATGGGTGGTGTCAGCATTCCAGAGGTGAAAAAAGGCAACAGAATTGAAGGGCTTCTGTCAAGGCCTTGGGCTGAAAGATGGTACTCTCTTGGGAGCTATAATAATAATAAAGCATTGTAGGGAAGAACTGTGGTTGAATTCATAGCTGCTTGAGTCTAGCAAGGATGATTTAAATAGGAGTGAATGTTGGGGGTTTTTTAACTTCAAAGACAGTAAAAGCATGGTGAAACACTCAGTACAATAAAGCTATGCTGATAAGCTAGAAGTTTTGAAAATTGTTGAGTCACCAACCTTGACTTTGAGTATTAGGGTAAACAGTACTGGGGGAGGGTAAACAGAAGCATAAACAGATAGTTTCAAAGCTGCATGGATAACTTTCTGCCTCGGATGCAGCTTCCACTCGAGCCTTATCATGAAAGATGCGCTGGAGAGAAACAGTTGAAAGTAGGTGGGAAGGGTGGTCAAGCAGCAAAAAGCTGTGTGGGGAGTGTCCAGAGGTGAGAAACATGCAGATCATGCAGGAGTGTCAGGATGCACAGTGTTACAATGAGGCAAAGCTCAGGGCCACAGTGGGGAGAGAGCACCCTGGAGAGTTGGGAAGACGCCAGTCCAAACAAGCAAGCAGAAAACATTGTTGCAGTCTTGCCCATACACCACAATGTACCAGTCTCTCATTGTGGGGTATCACCCAGAATTCTTTGTCTCACGACCAAGAAAATTAAGGAGTGTGGCCACAAAGGGTGAAGTTGAAGCAAAAGTTTAATAAGCAAATGAAGAAAGCTCATCGCAGCTGGCGGGAGGCCCAAGCAGGTTGCCCACTATGAGGCTGGGTCTGGGGTTTTTATGGACTGGGAAGGGAAGGAATGTGCTGACTGGTCTTGGAGAGAACACTACTCAGCTTGGCCCCTGGACATTGCCAGGGACCAATTAGGAGCTGAAGTGATAGCCTGGCCCAGGACCAGTCGGGCTGAAGTGATGATTCACAGAGGCTCGGCTCACAGTCTAAAGCATGTCCAAGAAAGGAAAGTGCCCACTGGTACCCACCGTAGCCCACCGTGTACATGTCCACAAAAGTAGAAGAGACTATTTCCTAGAAGCCCACTGGTTATACAAAGGACAAAGGTGTTTCTATGTTGGGTCTTGTTCCTTTATCCGAGTAGCTGTAGGCATGTCTTAGGCACAAAGGTAAAAGGTGTTTCTATGTTGGGCCTTGTTCCTTTACCTGAGTGGGCCAGAGGTTTGTGCAAGTTTCCTTATCTGTGTCTGAAGCCTGATTTTTCAGGTTGTTCCTCTGTTTAAAGGAGTTTTACTAAGAACCCACCCTAATTACCTAACTTTTCTCTCTCAGTATCACTCTCACTACAGTGAAGATAGCAGATTTAACATGGGGAATGTAGATCAAAGACTGTTGCCTTATGGTCTTGGTGAGAGCTGGGCCTGAATCCCATCCTTGGTGACTGCAACGATTCATTCATATTCAACTCAAACATTCCCTGAGGTGCTTGGGGAAGCAGGACACCATGAAACACACTGGCAGATGAATGAGTTCAAAATAGTTGGGCCAGGCGTCCAGGGGAAGGAACTCCAAGGTCTAGCTATTAATGAGAGTCCTTAGCAGTGGTTAGGTAAAAACACAGCAGGCACAGGCATATTCCATTAGAAACTGACTTTATTAACTATATAGACTGCACACACTGAAAATCAAAATTCGGTGTTTCACTGGTGCACTAAAGGTAAGGATCATCAAAGGTTTATGCAGGGAAACAGTGACCGCCACGGTGTCCAAGGGTCATTAGAGGAAAACTCTGCATGGAACATCTGGAAGGCTACAGAAATGGAGACTCCCTATAGGCTCCCCCACACCGCCCCTACATACTTTGACATTCAACAGACTGATAGGGTATTTGGATAAGAGGGTGGGGGCTTCATTCATTCAGTTTCAATGCAGCTTCAGCGCCAACATTGTATTTCCAGGTTTGACATTCTGGGACATGGGTTTTACAAGGTGCCTAGCTCCAGAAAATTATCAGCAAGAGTTAAGAGAGAAGATGAAGTTCTCTTCCCAGGAATATCCGGAGAAGGTCCCTGAAGCCCAGCCTGCCCTGTGCTCTGGCCCATTACAGCAGACTATGAACAGGAAACAGCTCAAAACTGTTGGAGAAGAGCTGAGCAACTCCTGGAGGTCCAGAATTCTGGGAGGGCAGGTGAGAGGAGCAGCAATGGGGCTAGAGCTCTTCCTGGACCTGACACACCATCCACTTTTGCAAGACAGAATGGCATCCCTTTTCAGCTGCAGCCGGCGGAGTTGGCTTGGGGTGAGCCAAGTGGCTGAGCTGGACCCCATGGAGTGGGTGCCAAGGACCAGGCCCTGCACTGAGCCTTCTCTCCTCTCCTTTCTGCCCACCAGGGGAGCACCTGAAGCCTGAGTTCCTGAAGGTGACCCCCTGGGGAAGATGCCTGCCCTCAGAGATGGCGACTTCCTACTAGCAGAGAGGTAATTGTGACCTGGTGACCACCCAGGGTCACAGCCAGGATCTGCCTGGGTTCAGGCACTCAGAGTTGTAGGGGGAGGCAGAGAAAAGAGGGGAGATCTTTCCCTGGGATGGACATCTTTCCAAGTCACAGCAGCCCCTTCCTCATTTCAGCTTGTGTAGCTCTGATGCAGAGGCTGGACCCATGGGCACCTTTGGGCTAAAGCTGGAGGCTGGAACCTGGCTAGAGCCTTAGCCATCTGGAGCTGCCCAGGTGGGGAAAGGGCATAGGTCACCCAGATAAGCCTGGACAGCCTGAAGCCAGCAGGCAAGGCTCAGGCTTGAGGCTGGCTCCTCCCCAAATGTCCCCAGCTCATCCTTTCAGAGTCCTAGGAGCTGGGAAGGCCCAGGGGAGACTCCACTTTCAATCCCAGCTCCCCAATTCCTCACTCTGTGCCCTTCAGCAAATCACAGAACTTTGTGTGCCAGGTTTCTCCTCTGTAAAATGGGGTGGGGGGAATAATGTAACCACCTCCCAGGGCTTACCCGAGGATGGAAAATGGGCACCTAGTGCTCTGGGGCACTAGGAAGGGAACTTGGGCAGGGCTCACGTGGCAGGCCTGCCTCTCTCACTCTGAGTGGGGACCCTGATGCCAGGGAGTGGGGCCTGGGCATGGAGGGCAGGATGGTGCGATAACTGGGAGGGAAAGTGGAAACATGGGCCCAGGGAGGATCGAGTTGGAAATGGAGAAACAGAGTGGTTTGGTCGTGGGGAGATACTGCCTGGAGGGAGTTGTGGTATAGGGCGGTCCTCCCCTGAAGGGGAAGGTGGGAAGAAAACCTGGTCAAATCACCATGAGTATGAGCCATAAAGCCGCCTGGCCCTGACAGGCTGGAGAAAAGATCTCTGACATCTCCTGCCCACAGCATGGTCATCGTTTTATACCTCAGTCAAAAGTACCAGATGGAGGAACACTGGTACCCATCTGAGCTGCAGGCCCGCACCTGCGTGGGTGAGTACTTGGCATGGCAGCATGTCACCATCCAGCTGCCTGCCACCAATGTCTACCTGTGCAAAGTGAGCTTCCTAGGCCCTGTCATGCAGGCTGGGGCAGGAGTTTGGACCCCCAGAGATGGAAGGTACCAATTGGCACATATTACATATTAGCTTCACTTCCACTGCCCTGAGCAGACATCACTAATCTATCACAGTACTCCTTCCCCTAAGCCGGAATGAATCCTTAGAAACTTTCTGAACACAGAGCCCCAGAGGACATCACTAATGAATGGCAGCCGGGAAGGGATGGTGAGGAGGCCCAAGAGGATTCCAAGGGTGTGGGTTAAGTTGCTCCTCTCCTCCCAGCCCAGTCTCTCCTGCCCCACTTCTCAGGGCAGCCTGCAGATGCTGCACAACTGGAATGGCTGTTAGGGAGGCTGCCGCCAGCCCTGCAGCACCTGGATGGGAAGGTGCTGGTGGCCAGGCCCTTTGTGGCAATGGAGCAGCTCTCCCTGGAAGATTGGTGCTGATGGAGGTGATGGAGGTGAAGCTCTCCTACCCACCTGCCCTCTGGGGAGACTCTGGGCATGGGGCTGAGCCCCAACCCCAGCTGTCCTATCTTCCCTGCCCACTGCTGTTGGCTGTGACCTCTGCCAAGACTCCCGGCTGCAAGAGTGGCAGGCCTGTGTGGAGGCCGCCCTGGATACTGAGCTCTTCCTGGAGGCCCACAAGCTCATTCTCTAGCCTCAGAACCACAGTGAGGCTCAGCGGGACCCCCAGCTGGCCCAGAAGCAGGTGCAGTTGCTGCAGGAGCGGCTCCGCTGATTGGGTGCAGCCCACTCCACTGCACCCTGCTGTCTGCAGTAAACACACTGCGTGCTCTTCGCTTGTCTCCAGGCTTACTCTGTCACTGGAAGTGGGGTCAGTCCCATTTCTGAGCCTAGACATATTAGATCACACAGCATAGAGTGAGTGGCACTCAGTCCCCCATGTGGGGCTCTAGTTACTTTCCTGGGCCACCAGGTGCACAGTCTGGCCACTGCAGCCCCAACCCAGGCCAGGAAGTTTCCGGGCTCCTCTGCATGGCACACACTGGCTGAGTGTCCCCTGACTTCCTGGTGGTAGTGTCCCCACTGCTCCCAAAGCTCCCAGATTCCTGTGTCTCTTTCTCCCAATTCCTTTTCAGTCAAAGTTCAGGCTCCATTCACCTATGGATACTCCCAGTCTCTACTTCTGGAATCTTCCAGGGATAATTCTTATTGCCTCCTCCTCATTCTGGACCCTGCAAAGCCCCTTTCGTCAGGTTCTGCAATGAAAGTCCAGCCATGGGAATTCCCAGACATAATCCCTTCTCAGACAGGGTGTCTGTGAGGTGGTGCCACGGGGCATAGGCATATGTTGAAGGGGGAGACTAGGGTCACAGCTGCCACATCTTTGCCACAGACCTCTCCCGAGCCTACTCCTGGGCCTCCTTAGAATCCTTGCTGCCGTAAGAATTGCAGGCTTCCTGGCCTTATGACAACACAAAGGGAAACAAGAAGTTTCCCTGGGGAACACAGGGTCCTGGGTCCAGATTGGAGAGGGCACAGGGCCAGGGGACTCTGGCCAGACATAGGCCCAGGTCTGTGGCTGGCCAGTTGCAGCTGTGGGGCCCGGCATGTGTCTCAACATGGCCCTGGAGCTCTACATGGACCTGCTGTCAGCACCCTGCCGTGCCGTCTACATCTTCTCAAAGAAGCATGATATCCGGTTCAACTTTCAGTTTGTGGATCTGCTGAAAGGTCAGTTCCCACTGCTACCGGGCAGGCCTGGTCCTGGGGGATGCAGGGCACACAGATTGGGGTTTTCCTTTTTTTCTTGTTTTTTGATGGAGTTTCGCTCTGTTGCCCAGGCTGCAGTGCAGTGGCACTATCTCTGCTCACTGCAATCTCCACTGGGTTCAGGTGCGTCTCCTGCTCTCTCAAGTAGTTGGGATTAGAGGTGCTCGCCACCACACCCAGCTAATTTTTTTTTTTTTTTTTTTTTTTTTTTTTTTTTTTTTTTTTTTTTTTTGAGACGGAGTCTCGCTCTGTCGCCCAGGCTGGAGTGCAGTGGCCGGATCTCAGCTCACTGCAAGCTCCGCCTCCCGGGTTCACGCCATTCTCCTGCCTCAGCCTCCCGAGTAGTTGGGACTACAGGCGCCCGCCACCGCGCCCGGCTAGTTTTTTGTATTTTTTAGTAGAGACGGGGTTTCACCGTGTTAGCCAGGATGGTCTCGATCTCCTGACCTCGTGATCCGCCCGTCTCGGCCTCCCAAAGTGCTGGGATTACAGGCTTGAGCCACCACGCCCGGCCTAATTTTTTGTATTTTTAAAAGGAGTTTCACCATGTGGACCAGGCTGGTCTCAAAATCTGAACCTCAAGTGATCTGCCCACCTCAGCCTCCAAAATGCTGGGGTTACAGGCATAAGCCACCATGCCCAGCCTGATAGGGGCGTTTCTGAGGAGCAGAGACAGAGACAAGGGAGTCACCCCAGAGGTCCCCAGGAAAGAAATGATGCCAGGGGGCTTGTAGGCTGCATCCCTGTCTAGCCTACCTTAGTCATTCCCCACTAATGACAGTCCCCATGCCGGAGATGAACAGGCTTTTCGAGGAGAAGGGGGAAGGAAGAGCATCTGGGACTCCCTGAGCTCCCACCAGGCACCCTGGCTTCCTTGTGGAAGTCTAGGACCTTGTGAACTCAGCACCTGCCTGCCAGGTTGGCAAAGGGGGCAGAAGAGCACAGTCTGTCTACACCCGTCTTCCCCAGTGTTCAGAACGGCTCAGGGCTCCACTGACCCCGAGTGAGGGCCAGACGGGTGGGCTCCAACTCCATCCTGAGCACAGAGGGGCTCCAAAACCTCAACCTGCAAAAGCAGAAGCCTCTAGAACACAGAGGAAGAGACAGGGAAGCTTTGGAAATGAATGGGGTGCGAGTGGAGCCCCCAACGGGAAGCAGCTGGTCCAGAAAGAGTTTCAATTCCTGCCCCCACATCAGGTTCCCTGTACAGATGACCCCGATTGTGTCTGAGAGGCTTCCTTTTGGATGTCCAGCTGTGTGCTGGGCCCGGCTTCCTTAAAGAGGGGACAGAGGAGTGAGGGCGATGGGAGTGGGGATGGGACTCAGTCCCTCAGGGCTTCAGGTGATTCAAAGGCTGTGGCTTCAGATTCAGCTTTGGGGGTGGGCCCAAAGCTGGAGGCCTCCCCCCAGCTGGGGGAAGCTGGAGGGGGAGGCCTCCAGCTTCTGGGCCAAAGGGTCATCCTTGTCCTTGGACACAGGTAGGAGGCACGGGAGTCACTAAACCTAGGGTGGAGTAGCCTGGGAGCCACCAGTTCTGATCCCAGTCCGGTTCTGCAACTGCCTTGCCCTATGACCTGGGGTGAGACGTGATGTCCCTCTGGGCCTCAGTTCCCTCTTCTTGAGAAAATAGAGAGGGAGGTATTTGTGTCTCTGGGAGTCTCAGTTCTCTCTCCCCTGGAGTCCCACAGCCTCATACCTTCCCTGCCCCTCCCAGGTCACCACCACAGCAAAGAATACATTGACATCAACCCCCTCAGGAAGCTGCCCAGCCTCAAAGATGGGAAATTTATCTTAAGTGAAAGGTAAGTCTTCCCCAGGGCCCTTGCACCATGTGTCTCTGCTCCTCCTGGGAGACACAGTGCGCGCATTTGTCTATTTCACCATGGAAAACCTCACACATACACTAAAGGAGAGTGAATACTAACTAATGAGGGGCATGAGGAACCCCACAAACCCATTGCCCAGCTCCGACTGTTGCCAACCTGGAGTCCATTTTACATCATTTCTATTCCCCTGCCTCCCAGACATCCCATCATTCCAGTCATAAATGTTTAGGGGCCAGCTCACACCTGTAATCCCAGCACTTTGGGAGGCTGAAGTTGGGGGATGGCCTGAGCTCATGTGTTCAAGACCAGCCTAGCCTGGACAACATGGCAAAACCCCATATCTACAAAAAATACAAAAATTAGCTAGCGTGGTGGTCTGCACCTGTAGTCCCAGCTACTCAGGAGGCTGAGGGGAAAGACTGCTTGAGCCCGGGAGGCAGAGGTTGCAGTGAGCCGAGATTGAGTCATTGTTCTTCAGCCTGGACAACAGAGTAAGATCCCATCTCAAAAATAAAAATAAATAGTAAACAAATCAATAAATGTTTAGGAACATACCTCTCAGAGATAAGAGTTCTTAAAAAAAAAAAAAAAAGAAAGAAAGAAAGAAAAGAAAAGCAACAGACTGGTCATGGTAGCTCATGCCTATAATCCCAGCACTTTGAGAGGCTGACACGGGAGGATCGCTTGAGGCCAGGAGTTCACGACTGCAGTGAACTCTGATTGCGCCACTGCACTCCAGCCTGGGCTAGGAGAGAGGGTAGGAACACTACATTACCATTAAGATACCTCACAAAATTAACA